>NC_137254.1:12644608-12699432 GCF_965637545.1 Phallusia mammillata | reverse complement strand
GTAAAAATATCGATTTCGCCGATTTAATGGCATTCTCAGTTCTTATTGATTCTATTTGAATAAGAACTGAGGATTCCATTATATCGGCGAAATCGATATGATTTATTTACAATACATTGCAACACAAAAAACACAGATTGATTTAGGTGCACTGAAAGCTTCAGTTTACTAAGTTATGATTATCCGTAACTTGAATCATCTGTATTGAGCGCACGTTGGTTCAGGACGATTTCTGTAAAAGCACAGGTTGTACAATAGGTACAAGTTTTTATCTTACTTAGCAGGTACTTTTTCCCTGTTAACTTCTTTTAGTTGACTGGCCACTTCTGGATTATTGGAATCAACATGACCATTGTGCACAAAACTTGACAAAACGTTTTGGTCACCATCAAACCTAAAACACACAATACAGAGTATTTAAACAACAACTTTTAAATAAGCATAAAAATCCTTTATATTTCTGTTTTTTATTAGTTGAATGATTTTCTAACAAATGGCCACACTTTGTTAGGACCTTTATGCAATTAAATAGATTATGTAATTAACCGGATTTGTCCAAGTCTTAAAGGGCCTGGAATCGGGTAAAGAAAGATTTGCCCACATAGCTGTTTTTTAGCTTAAAACATGAAAGCCAATGTCATTTTTGTGGTGAAACAAAAACAAGCTTTACCCCATGTAGGAAAGCCAGAATCTTGGAAGCAAGTTGTTGCAAAAAACATAATCTGAATTTTCTTGATAACTCTGTAATTGCAAGTCAATAATTTGTAAAGCGGGGTAAGTCAATGAAATCATCTTAGGCTTGAAGATATGCTTTCCCTCCATTTTTTGCAGTGCAATTGTTATCGCCATTGCTAGGTTTCCACCTATAGAAAACAGACATCCAAGTTTAGGTGCACTTAAAACAAAGAACTACATTGCCATTGGAGTTGCCTAAAATGTATTTATTTTAATATTCAAACTGTTGTCTTATCAATGAAAGAATGATTATCAAGCAGAAACTGCGTTTTAACATGCAAGTAATGTTAGAGAAAATTGGTTTGTATTCTGTTGGACAATTACGGTGGTCGATTTGTTTTTGTAATTGGAGGTTGCTAACACCCCCTCGGAGAACACTATTCTTTGTATACAACTTTTGAACTTTAACTTTTGAAAGTGTTTTTAGTAATATGTGTCAAATTTATGATTTACTTACCAGCACTGTCACCAGCAAGTGCAATCTTCTTTGGGTCAACATTGTAACTTCCAGCTTCTCTCATAAATTCCAGAGTACTGTTGAGACAATCTTCATAAGGGATGGGGAATGGATTTTCTGGAGCTCTTCTATATCTGTCGAAAATCTTGTTGTAAAATTGCTCATTTTCGCACACTTCCTAATGAGTTTCATTATTGGCGAAGTAAATTTGTTGGTGAAAATGCCGACGGAAATATGTGTCAAAAGGGAATAAATACTATGTTTACTGTTAGATCTTTCTGGAACCCGAAAAATGGCTGAAAATAACTTATGACTACCATAGAAACGGAAATATAAACATTAGTCTCTCCAGAAATGAGGGCAAACACCTCCCCTTCGTGGTGTGAAACGTTATTGCGAAATAACATGCTACCGTTAACATAAACATTGCACAATAATGTTGCAACCGTTACACCGGTAACGAACTCGTCGCGAAACGGTACCGGGCCGCGGACCGGCGGGTGCCGACCACTGTTTCAAAGTACCTTTGAGCCGATGTCATTCTTGGGCGAGATTTTCTCGAGAGACATCAAGAAGTGACTTGTTGTATGGGAGGCACTGAACCCCCGCTTCGCATCGCGTCTCTGGGCGTTTCTTTGATTGACTTACCCGCCGCAACACTCAAGCCTCCTCGACTTTTCGAATTTCTTTTGCCTGGTTGCACCCCTATTGCCGCTCGGTCTCGCCGATATAGCAAAGAAGACTTGCGCTTTATCAATGCTGAAGTAAAACGGCTTCTGAAATCGTATATAATTGAACCTGCCCGTTCTCCGATGTGAGTCGTTTCACGAGGTCACAAGAAACGACTCGTCGTTGACGATTCTGTCACGGTTAATAGATATAATCAGTTGGTAGAGCGCGAGTCCCGGAAAGACTCCTGTCGTGGGTTCGAATCCCTTTTTTTTTTTTTCTCATTTTGTTTATGATAACGGTAGCAGAGTTGCAAGCGGGCCCGAAATCTGAGCCCGAACCCGAAAGTATAAGCCCGAAGCCCGACCCGAACCCGAAACGTTTTTGAGAAGCCCGTTTAGGCCCGAAATTTTGATTGACAGGTCTATCCACGAAAGCCTTGCAACAAAGTATGAGAAAGAAAAAAAGAGAAAAGACAACAAACACAATGAACAATAGTAGACAATGGGGTAAACAATACGTTTTAGACCAGGGTGGGCATTCGATCAAAGCGAGAGAATTGTTACTAAAAAATGACGGAAACGGAACGTAAAGTCAGGCCCGTTTTGAGCCCGTTTTCTGACAAATACCTAAGCCCGAACCCGGCCCGAAAAGCCCGGCCCGACTTGCAACTCTGAACGGTAGCATGTTATTTCGCAATAACGTTTCACACCACGAAGGGGAGGTGTTTGCCCTCATTTCTGCAGAGACTAATGTTTATATTTCCGTTTCTATGGTAGTCATAAGTTATTTCAGCCATTTTTCGGGTTCCAGAAAGATCTAACAGTAAACATAGTATTTATTCCCTTTTGACACATATTTCCGTCGGCATTTTCAGTGTTTCCGCAGTCGTGATTCGTGTAGAACGCGTCGTTTCCACCCTGTGTAAAAAGCATATGGTGTTCACTAAATGGCGCTATGGCACTATAAATTACATGGCTGCCTTAAAATAAATAATATTGGGAAGGAACCTGGCCGAACGGTCTGGCGCGCCTGACCCATATACAGACATAAAAAACCTGATCGGGATTCGTCCCCGGGAGAGTCCTGGGTTCGAACCCCGTGAAAATAAATAAATAAATAATATAAGTAATATGAGAAAAAGAATTCGTACACCGGCTTATGTTTCGCACTGTTATATAAGCGTGGACTTTGATGTTTTCGGCCTTCTATTTGTGGCGTCTATTTTACTTCGAAAAACTTCTATCTCACTGCTATTGTTATTGGCTGGTCAAGAGCTAAATTGACGATATCGCCTAAAGCAAATATTCAAGAAATACAGAGTGTTAATCAACTCTGTGTGTGCCTAATATTTGAGATAGTGCAATGAACCGAGCTGAGATCAGAGGATTGATCCGACGTAGGTCCGCCAGGTTCGCAAGACTTTCTAACTATTCCAGACAACAAAGACGAGCTTTAAACCGTGAGGACGACGAGGAAGAAATTTACCGAGCCCAGAGACGCACACGCACTCTGCAGCTCTCTGCTGTTGCTAGACGCGAGGTCAATCGTTTAACTGTAACTCAAAACGCAGTCCCGACTTTTGTTTGGAATTCTAACTTTCAAGAATTTAGCTTGAAATGAATTTTTACCCATCAAGAGAGATTGTTGTTGTGATTTGGCAAGATTTTCAGCGATTTCGGCTGCTTTAAGTAGGTTTAAATCTTCAATTTCTAAAAGACGCTGCATAATCGAAGAAGAAGATGCTGAATCCCCGCTTCGTATCGCTTCTTTGGGCGTTTCTTTGTTGGAATTACCCGCTGCAACACTCAAGCCTCCTCGACTTTTCGAATTTCTTTTGCCTGGTTGTACACCTGTTGCCGCTCGGTCTCGCCAATGCGCTTTATCAATGCTGAAGTAAAACGGCTTCTGAAATCTGATATTATTGAACCTGCCCGTTCTCCTTGGAGAGCACCGGTGTTAGTCGTTTCACGAAGTCACAAGAAACGACTCGTCGTTGACTATTCTGTCACGGTCAATAGATATACTCAGTTAGATGCCTATCCTCTTCCTAAGATTGAGGAAATTGTAAATTTATTTGCTCAAGATCGGTTCTACAGCTGTCTTGATCTCCGTTCTGCTTACCATCAAGTTCCATTGCTGGATAACGAACGCCCGTATACCGCATTTGAAGCGTGTGGTAGACTTTATCAATACAAACGGCTTCCATTTGGCGTGACGAATGGCGTAGCTGCCTTCCAACGCGCCATTGATGATTTTATTCAAGACAATAAGTTGCATAAGGTATACTCGTACCTTGATGATATCACCGTTACCGGTGCTACGTTAGAGGAACACGATCTCAGCCTTCGTCGTCTTCTTGAAGCTGCTCGCAAAAACAACATTACTATAAATCAAGAAAAGTCCAGAATTAGAACAACTACTTTGGACTTTCTTGGACATTGTATTTCCTTCAATGAAATTCGACCTGACCCAAGTCGTTTGCAGCCTTTATTTGAGTTGTCACCTCCAGCTTCACCAAAGGAACTGAAAAGAGTACCAGGAATGTTCTCTTACTACGCTAAGTGGATTAAGAATTTTTCACGACGTGTAGCCACTCGCTTGAAATGCAAAAGACCTTTTGAAGTGGAAACAGACGCCTCTGAATTTGCTGTAGCTGCCGTCTTGTCGCAAAAGGGACGACCTGTGGCTTTCATGTGTCGTACACTTAACCGTTGCGAACGCAATTACCCCGATTTTGAAAAGGAAGCCTCTGCTATGATTGAAGCTGTAAGAAAGTGGTCGCATTTCTTTAAGGGTCGGCATTTCACTTTAATCACGGACCAAAAATCGGTCGCTTGCATGTTTGAACGAAGAAACCGGGGCAAGATTAAAAATGTTAAAATGATATCGTGGAGATTAGAGTTGGGCCAATATTCCTACGATATCCGCCACCGACCAGGTACGCTGAATATTGTTCCCGATGCGTTTACTCGAGTATGTGCGTCTTCAAAGTCTCTTCAAGATCTTTCTGCACTGCATGCATCACTTGGACACCCTGGATACGCCCGTATGTGTATCATTTTGTTAAATCTCACAATTTGCCTTATACTAGTGATGAAACTAAATCGGTTGGCAACAGATGTCGCGTGTGTGCCGAACTCAAGCCACGTTTCTACAAGCCTCAGGCAAGAGAACTGATTAAAGCTACCAAACCGTGGGAACGGATCAGTATGGACTTCAAAGGCCCAGTACCTGGTCAGAATCCTTATCTTCTAATCGTTGCAGATGAGTACAGTCGGTATCCTTTTGTTTTTCCTTGCAAGAGAATGACTTCGTCCACCGTTATCGGTTGCCTCTCCAACCTATTTTGCCTTTTTGGTTTTCCTGACTATATTCATAGCGACGGAGGAACTTCTTTTCTCAGCGAGGAAACGCGTCAATATTTACTCTCGCGTGGCATCGCTACTAGTCAATCCACGCCATATCACCCTGAAGGGAACAGTCAATGTGAAAAAAAAACTGTCTGGAAGCCGGTAAAACTTCTGCTTCGCAACCGCAATTTACCCGATAGCCGTTGGGAGGAAGTGTTATCTGATGCTCCACATGCCATGCGGACCCTACTGTGCACCGCCACTAACCAAACGCCTCACGAACGCTTTTTTTTTGGTTTTTCCCGCCGAGTCCTGTCTGGTACCTCGATGCCCTCATAGCTGCTGAACCGTGGCACTGTACTTCTTCGTAGGTTTGTCCGCTCGAAAGGAGACCCGTTGTGTGCTCCTGTGACCTTGCTGGATACAAATCCATCGTACGCCCATGTGCGGCATTCCAACGGACGGGAAAGCACAGTCTCAACTTCTGACCTGGCCCCTTGTCCGAACTCTTCGAGCTCAGCAGAAGATGAGATATCTTCATCTGAAGACGACGTCGCTGTTGAAGTGGACAGTCCCGCGTCCCTTGAATCTACTGAATCGGCTGACTCACCACCTAATCTTTGTCGTTCTACCCGTGAACGAAAGTCACCTGCTCGTTATGGCGAGTGGACTGTGTAGTATTGTGGTGATGTTTTGTGAACATTATTTTTGCCGAGGGTGAATGCAGCGAGCTACTAAGCAATTTACGCTCGTGAGCTCCGCTCTGTATTTTGTTCACTCTTTGCCTAAAGGGTTATTTGTATTCCTGCGCAGTTTAATTACATTCCTTAGTTCCGCTTAAAGTCTCTCGTTTTCGTGTTGCTTTCCTCAGTTGTAGTTTTCGCGTTTACTTGACATTTTGTGTTAACTTCTATTTTACATTACAGGACTTATAGTGTCGATCTCTGTTGGTTAAAGGTAATAAACATTATTACGTTTATGTAGTCAATTTATGATAATTTTGATGCTGTGTTTGCAAATTAAATTGCCTTTTTTGTTTCGCTGTAAAAAAAAACTAGATAAACTAGGGATTTTCAATTAATTTTAAAAACAGTTGTTGTTATGCTGTTCCAAAGAACCGAAAAAAACTAAAACCGATTTCCTTGTTTAAGTGATCTGTACAAACAAAACCCAAACAAACCTTCCTGCTGCCTTCCGTTCTAATGCCGATAACCTATCGGTCGCTTTTGCACCATTGAGCTAGGTGTTATCACTCGACTGCGCTTTTTACCACCGCCCCCTTTTGTGTGTGTGTGTTTCGCCGCCCTTTTCGCTTCATAATAACTTATGTTTGCAATTTATGTCACTCATTACCCTGATGAAGGTGTTTCGTATGGGACATCGAAACGTTGGCATATTAAAATAAAAACTGCCCGAACAGCTAAAATTTTATTGATAAACGACAACAAGGAGACTCAACGGTTTTTGGTGACTGACAAATAACTTTTACATGATACAAATAGCAGACAATGTGTAAAAATTGTATTGCACTACTTAAAACTAATAATAAAATATACTTGATCCAGAAGTTGCTAAATACAGTATTCGCATGTAAACGATTAGATACCAAAACAGTCTTCGCATATAAGATTATAAACCAAAACGTTAGAGAAAACTTTATTTGATTGATTGATATTTGTTTATATGTTCAGGATGGGCACATTAGAACATTCGAGCTTGACGTTAAACAAATAGCAGTATAGGAAGGACTACCGTAATTTTCCAAGTATAGTGCGCCCCCGTGCATAATACGCACCCTAAAAATGGCATGTCGATGCTGGAAAAAAGCTTGTACCCATGTATAATACGCATCCAAAGTTTTACGTAAAATTATTTCAGAAAAAAGATAATCTTTTGAAACAACCGGGTGTTATTCTGCCGGTCAGTATCACTGCGCATGCGCTCGCAAACTCGATAGCGAAAAATGTTTAGGATTTGTGCAGGGTACATCGTGACAACAAACGAGATCTTACTGGTCGCGTTCAAGCGGAACCGATCTTAATACTTGCAGAGAACATTTTTATTTTTAAAACACAAATGAAGTTTAATATGTTTTAGATTAAAATACCTAAAAATCAGAATAATTAAATTGAAACATATATACAAAATTTTAGTTCCATCCGTTGCATATCGCCAATGATATCATCCCATTCACGTTGTCGCTAAATGGGCAGTGTGCAGTATTTGACAATAACACACCATCAAAGATTGCACCATCGCATCAAACGATGTGTCGTCGATTATGAAATTTACTGACCAAGTGTGTTGGGCAGGATGGCTAAATGTGATGCGCGATAGACAACAAACAAGAAGAAAGGTCTGATTTCAAGTTTTATTTCGAGGCAGATTTTCTTCAAAAACTGTTGTACCCATGCATAATGCGCACCCTAGATTTTAGGACAATAAATTAATTAAATTTTGCGCATTATACACGGAAAATTACGGTAAGTAATTTGTGTTGATAATAATTTTTTTTCAAGGTCGATTGTTCTCGCTAATAGCTGTTTGGTTCTATGTATTCCCTTTTATCTTTCTCCATCCGGTTCGATGCTACTTTTGTGGTTTGTCCAGTTGCTTTTGTGGTTGTCCAGTTTGCATCTACAAAAACAGTTAAATATCATTGATTCGTGCGTTGGGCGTTTGAAAGCGATTTTCACAATTACTGAAATTTTAGTGGAAGCTTTCGAAGCGAACATTCTATTCCATTGCTGTTCGTTAATTGCTAAGAATGTAAGAATCATCTGCTACAGCGGTGGTTCTTAACCTTTTTATAACGGTCGAACCCCAAAGTTACATCCTAGGTTTTGAACCCATTTTGTTGGTGGGTCATAATTAGTTTTTGTTCAAACGTAGTTAAAACAGTTACTGTTTGTCATTTTATTAAATTCTGACATAATAATACAAGCAACTTGTTTCACGATTGCTTTCATTCCGGCAATTTTTACCAAATTAAAGCATTCTATTTTTAGCATCTGTACACAAACATGAAAAACATGAGGTATAAGTTTTTGCTGCCCACAAAATGTCGTTGTTTTTCTGCTTACGCACAACGCGAACAATGCTCTTTGTTACATAAAAAAAAACTTAGTGCAGGGGTGCTAGGACAGCCGTATCGCAGATTGTTATTTCACCAACGGCCGCCATTTACCTGCTTATTTTGGTTTTAAAATACGTTTATATCATGTATTTACCATCTAATAGCGCCCAAAAAGCCCAGATTAATTTCTAGCTTGGTGCACAGATTGAGCTGCACAGCGAGGAGATCAGTCTTAAGTGTCTATGATGTCATAATCTATATTGTGATGCTTGTGGTACCTATTTTGTTCGGATTGTCTTCACACAATAGGCGTACAATAAGTCTGAAGCATATGGATACTAGGCTGGTAATACTCTTTTTAGTACCACAAAAACTGTTTAAGCAGTTTAAAACACACCTGCCTAAGTTTAACCTCCCAGTGTTTTGATATTGAGCAAATACAAATTGCTGTTTTTAGCGACTATAGACCCAAGTTTGACAAAAACGAATATTTCGTCAAACCCCTGATTCGGAGTTGCCAAACCCCTTGGGGTTCGATCGACCCGGTTAAGAACCACTGTGATACAGCATTTTTACTCGTGTGAACCGAGAATAGCCGGCGAGTCTATTCATCGGGCATTATAACAACTTCTGTGACATAACAACAACTAATTTAGGCGTAACAATGTTATTGGGAGCCTACATGTGTTGTTGAAATGTTTTATTGATGCTTAAAAATATACATAAGCAACATATACCGATGGAAAACTGCGACCTATTTAAAGTTTGCATCGGCGTATCGCAGTGGTTCCCAACGAGGGCCCATGGCCATTTTCTTTTCAACTTTATTCCCTAATTTGGTCGACTATTTCATATACTATTTGTCTATATTAAGGCTTATCACTATTATGTGTTCTTGTTTACTCTATTCGACCTGTTTAAAGCCGAAATTAGTACCGAATTCCAACACGAGATTGCCATTTACATTTTTAAGGCCACAGGTACTACAGGGTTACTTGAAGGGGGACACGAGGCCAAAAAGTTACTTTTAGGGGACCACGGTCCACGAAAGGTTGGGAACCACTGGCCTATCGCATCTTAAAGTTGCATTGTTTGGACAATAGCCGAATGGCCGGTTAATTGGTCATGCGTTTAAAAGTGGCGAGCATTTGTCAAACTTGCTGCTATGCATCAGTGTTCAGTGAATTTTATTCCATTGTTGTTTATGGATCGCCCAGATTAGAATCAACAACAACGAACAGTTTTTTTTTATGTTTTATGCAGAAACACTATGTAGCATTTAACTCGTTCCTGAATGGGTTCTTGGTGATTTTAAAATAAATTCATATGAAAACGTACAAATTTGGAGATGGCAGCTGTACAACTAATTATTTTCTAAAGTTTTTCATGTAAGCGCGACCACATGTCATGGTAGCCCAGTTGAAGGATTTTCAGTAGCACTGTAAAGTTAGTGAGCTATTGATTTTGTTCGTTTAAGAACTTGAGCGAGCATATCAGGTACGCATGAAAAGGAAATTGTTGCACAGCTGACTGACATATTGCGAAGCCAGTTAGCTTATAGTTGCAGACAATAAGTTTTCAAATGATGCAAGCGACGCAAGAATTATTATTGCACAAATCAAATATGGGTACTTGTAAATTGTTCTGATTCGTTTTAATTTGAAAAAAAATTCAGATTCAGATTTTTGCCTTCAATTAAAATGTTTGTCCCAAACCACTTTGAATTATTGCACTACATTAACTTTAACCTATTCTACTATAATTTTATGGCCTGATAAAAGTTAATAACCATGTTGCAATAACTTTTCTTTAATGGAATAAAATGTGTCATAGCCTTGACTTCGACCACTTACCGCACAAATAAGAACTAATATTTACGCGGAGATTAATTTATATCTGCTCCATTACCTTTATGTTTTATGTTATGGAATTAACGCTGCAAAAACGGTTTAGTAATTTTGCCAGTGGAATATTTCTGTTTGTCCCAGTTTGTGACCAATACAAATGACGTTTGTAATCGGACATGTTAGAAGGAAAATTGTTGCACAGTTGGCTCCCACATTGCGAAGCCAGTTAATACAGGTAATTAGCATGTTACTGCAGCCGAGAGTTAGACATAAAATAGTTAAACGCATGTGCTGTGTTTCTCCGTTTTAATGCAATTTTAGGTGATAAGCATTGTAACGCACACAAACTTTAGTTTTGCAAATCTGACTGCTTTACCTGAAGGCTAAAGGTGTTCGTTTTAATTTGGACTGTGTAATTATGTTAATCAGCGTTACGAATCATGAGATTTCTTATTTGTTCAACGTATCATTCTTGGCTGTAGAACATATCTCACACCAAAAAGAAATTCCATCGAGGTGATGTATGCGGAAAAATAATGTGGAAGTTTTAAAAGCACATGATGAAGCACACCAATGAAAAAACCCATCGATGTGATGTTTGTGAGAAAACATTTAGCCTACGTGGAAATTTGGAAAGACACATAGTGAAACATACCAATGTGAAACCCCATCAGTGTGATGTTTGTGAAAAAGGATTTAGCCAAAGTGATAGTTTGAGAAGGCACATGTTGACACATACCAATGAGAAACCCCATCAATGTCTCATTTGCGAGAAAAGGTTCGGTCTTAGTGAACATTTGAAACAACACATGTTGACACACAACAATGAGAAACTTCATCGATGTGATGTTTGTGAAAAAACATTCAGTCAACGTGGAACTTTAAAAACACACATGCTGACACACACAAAAGAGAAACTTCATCGGTGTGATGTTTGCGAAAAACGATTTAGCCGAGGTACAGATTTAAAATTTCACATGATTATTCACACCAATAGGAAACCACATCGATGTGCTATTTGTGGTAAAACATTTCGCCGCGTTGGAGATTTAAGAAGTCACATGTTGATACACACCAATGAGAAAGTTCATCGATGTGTTGTTTGTGAGAAAAGATTTACCTGGGCTGGAAATTTAAAAAGACACATGTTGACACACACTAAAGAGAAACGCCATCGATGTGTTGTTTGTGAGAAAAGATTTACCTGGGCTGGAAATTTAAAAAGACACATGTTGACACACCTAAAAAGAAACCCAGTTGATGCGATGTTTGTGGAAAAAGATTTAGTCGAGTTGGCTATTTAAACACACACACCAATGAGAAACCTCGTCGATGTGATGTTTGTGAAAAAACTTTTGTCCAGATTGGATAATTGAAAAACCACATGTTCACTCACACCAAAGAGTAGCCTTATCATTGTGATGTATGTGTGAAAAACATTGCCCTAATTGGAAATTGTTGATTCAAACCAATGAGAAACATGTTGACTCAAACCAATGAGAAAACACAATTTCATGTTTGTGAAAGAGGCTATTGCCCTAAGTGGAAATTTTTGAAGATACGTGTCGACACACACTAAAGAGAAACGCCATCGATGTGATGTTCGTGGGAAAAATATTTGTCCAGATTTAAACATTAAAAAACCACATGTTCACTCAGACTAAAGAGAAAACCCATCATTGTGATGTTTGTGAAAAAAATTTGTCCTAAGCGGTTGTAGGTACGAGATGAAGTACCTGCCCGGCGTCACGTGCGATTGTCATGACAACGTGTTTGTCTGTGATGCGGGGAATCACGGAGTTTTGCAGTTCAACTCTGATTGCGAGTTCAGGGCGGCGACTTTAACCAAGCGTGACCACGAGCTACGGCGACCCCCAGCGAAGTTTCCGAAACTTTCGTAAAAAAAATATGTTTTTTGTTTTTCGCCCAAAGTGTTATTGAGTTTGCTTTCTGTAAAATCTCATTTCTGCCTTTGTTTTTTGTTAAACGTACTTAGAATGATGTGTATATCTCCACGGAAATTATTTGTCAACATAATCGCACTGACTGAAAGACAAAAAGTTCTGGCCGAAACCGAATCATTTAATTAAGACTCCACAAACACCTAAAATCTTACAATTGACGTTTAACAAAGTTTGAAACGCATTTCTTTATTATGATTCCGGCACTAAGTGAGGTCAGAAACGGGCAACTGAATTGCTTCCGGTTGTATAGTAGCAGCTCTAGGAGAAGCCAGGTCTAGAAGAACATTTTTTCCACAATGATTATTATAGTTGCTGCATATCAAGTTCATGGAGTCCGTATGGTATTCAAAACATGGATTAAAACACACAAACTTACAAAATATACAGCGTCAATGTATTCCTTTATTTATAAAACAGAAATATTAAATACATCATTTAAGCATCGTTTGTTTCCGTCTAAGAAGAAAAGAGCGATAAAACATAAAAGTTAAAAACGGTAAAATACTAAACAAGTGACAGCCGCCAAACAAGACAATGGCAAGAAAAAAAAAAACAATGGAGAAAGTCTGTAACAGAGACCAAAGCTGACTAACTGCAAGAGAGGTGACAATAAAGGCGCCGGTTAAAAGCAAAAAAACTAACAGATGTAAAACAGCGGTGACGTCATTATGTGATAAGGGGTAGTGCGCTGCTGGCCTTTTTTTGTCTTTCCGCTAATTTGTCGTTCAGCTTCACGATCATGCGCATACTCCACAATGATTCGTACAAAATCATCCTTGCGATTTCGTTCTTGTATTGTATTGTTGCTATGTGTTTTTTATCACGTACTGTTGATACTGCACTGCCCTGCAATTTTGCTCTGAAAATCACTCTTCTAGGTGACCGCTAATTGCTCATCGTTCTTTTTTTCATTTTGCTACTAAATAGACAATAGTGAGTCAATGATTTGGCTTGTTGTACAATTTCCTCCATTTTTTTTAAATAGTGACAAATAAACCATAGATTGATTGTGTAATGTGAATTTAATATATGAACGACAAAATCAAAGCTAATAGATAGGCAACAAATAAAAAACAAGATATTACGAATAAAACAGTGCATACTCATGAAACCAACAAACGAGATCCAAAATGACATTTTTCACACAGGCCTCCGTCTAAGTTTTATTCAAATCGAACATTTCGGAACCCACAGTAGCCAGATTTGATCATTTGTGGTAGGTAGCGCACGCAAATATTCTAAATTCAATTTGTATAATAAATACTGACGGTTGAGGCATTTAGGGTTGGTCTTAGGTTTCATAATAACAATAAAATCAACTTAAAAATCCAGTGTATGAACATGTAAGCTATGCGTAGCGCGCTCGCTCAAACCTGCGTAAGTTTGTTTGTTTCATTTTTTTCTGTCTGGTTTCGCGCTTGACTGATTTCGGGCGCTCAAGTCTTATAGAAATAAGCGAGCGATCGCCTACCGAGCGTTTTTCTGCGTATCAAGCAGAACCTGCGCAAACGGTTTGTGTTATCGCTGTTTGCGGGTTTGTGATTTGAAAAAGTTGGTTCATTTGCCAAAAATAAATGATGGTCTGATATTTGCCTCAAATTTAACTACTTATTACATTGTTATGATTGTATGTTGTGTATTTTGTGTTTAAATATTGTAATTAAGTGCATTTAAAATGTACATTCTACCCAGCACAGGAGATTACATGCTATAAAAACATGAAAGTAAGATAAACATGCCATAAATCTATACAACAACATCCCAAACAATCCTGTATGATCACCGATATGCAAAATCATGTTTACTAACAAAATATCATTTAGTTTAAATTCATACAAAGCTTTTTCGAATCTAAAATAGGTAATAATAAATTTATGTGGTGATTTATGGTCATCGACAGTCACCGTAAGCTAAAAATGACGTCGAGTATGTTATTCAGTACACTTAGGTACGCACCGAAAATCGCAGTGTAAACGGAAGGGGTCGCAAGGTTAGGTTAGGCGCCGCTGAGCACAGTGTAAACGGGCCTTTACTCTGACATAGAAAGATTTTCTGTCTGATGACGTCATCCATGACGCAATATAGCAAGAACACCACGATTCCCTGCAAACCATTTGCAAATGTGTGGATGTACAATAATATCTCACTAGAAATGTCATTTCCAATTCCTAACAAAATATAAAAAGAAAATATATACGACTACGTTACCAATTTTTAACTTACTACCCACCAGTGAAAAATGCAAAAACCCAAGTCCCACCAAGCATTACAAGGAACATAAAAAAAGATTTTGCTGCTCTTAAAGCATCCTCTGTTCCGGGTCGTTTTCCTTTGTTGTGCATCCTTCGTGAGTTAAGAATCACATGAGCTGTCTTCAAAATTATGAGTAAGTTGACAACAAGGATGAATACAAGAGGACCGAAGATCGTCGTGTAAAAGACCGAAGTACCTGGAACTAGCCAGCATCTGTCATACATCGTTGATGACTGGTTTTCGTGTTTGTGACACTGTTCATATATTAGATTGGGCTTCATGTAGATGTTCAGGGTAAACCCCACACATACAGCAATCGCAACAATGAAAATATTCAACCCATCAAGAGAAAGTTGATCCAACCCATCAAGAGAAAGATTTTAAGCGGTTTGTTGGGGTCTTGAGCTCGGAATGTGAACACAAAAGAGGTTGACATCAGGAGGCGGATTCCTTCTACGAGAAACCACATTCCTATAACAGAAAAAAAAGATAGATTACGATCGACAGTTCAATTTGATGCCAAAATTAACACATACCTGAAGAGAGCAAGCAGTATTGGTTAGCCACTGTCAGTACCATACATGAGATCGGATGCATGACGGCAAGATCATTTAATATGTTGACAGCATGGAGAAGCAGAAGAGCAGCTGAAAAGTTTATTTTAACCGGACCTCGATCGCCAGCGACTTTGTAATGATGGAGAATTGCTTTTGTGGCCGCTAAAGTCACGATAGATATTAATTCTGAGATGTAAGTCAAAATCTAAAAAATAAACATCAGACACAAAATGGGTAAGTTTCTGCCCGTACAACAAATCTAAAAATTGTATGCCTATCGCCTTACCTTTACACCAACCGGCAAAGTAACTGTTTCCACAGCCACAAGGACGGCGAAAACTGTTAGATGATGACATACACAAGTAATGTTACCTGATACATCATCACATTTCATGACGCATCCTGAACCAGAGTAGTTCTTTGAAACTCTATCGTAGAAAAGGCAGGTTGGTTGAATGTTTTGGATCTTCATTTTATTGTCGTTTTTCGTTTCATTTTTTATCATGGTGCTAACTGACTGAGGTGATATAGTTGGTATTAAGAAACTTACGTTCCCGGGCAGCTGATCAATACTCTTATTGTATTTAGGCAAACATATTCCATCAGCGTCCCAACCCACAATGACAATGTAAGTTGTGTTTACCACTGCAATGTATTGCGTTGCTTTAAGGGAACTCGATGCGGAAATTTGAAATTGTGCAGTTTCGGTAGTATTTACTCTGTATACAAGCACGGTGGCGACAAGCTGGCTAACTTTCTACATGTTTTGATCCTGTGTCGAGGACGGAACTGTATCTTCTGATCGATGTTAGCGACGACAATGTGCATATGATTATCTCCGTGACTGTAGGTGGTCCCGTTTGTTGCAGGATGAATTTGAGCAATGTTCTTGATTTCATTTTCTATATTTTCCAATCCTATACGTTTTACTGGTTTTAGATTCCATACTCTTTTTACGGACGCCTTATCTGTGACAAAACACCCATTTTAACAAAACGGAGCATTTGCGCAATTCAAGACTTGTTTTTAGTGCGGCACAAACATTTACCGCTGGTAACAAAACTATGATAGATGTAAAGACTAAAACTCAATCAAGCAAACGGTTTGAATTCATATCCAACGCAAACGACCAACTTCTAGGCAAATAAGTCAGGCAAACTATGTGTTGGTATGGATACGAAGCAAAATAGTACAAAAAAAAGACCAATTTCTTTACAAACAAAACGTAATTATAAATTAAGTTTGCATTGATGACAACAACAGGAAGTGTTTGCACTAAAAATATTTTTGCAAATTGCTTAGTAAAGCTTTTTGTGTCTTAGAAAAGCATTTTTAACAAGATAATTGCTTACTTTTTTCGGGGAAATAATCGTCCGTAAGAATCTGATATGATTTGAATACGTTTTTCATCGGGACAACTGATCGTCAGCGATTCCCATTTACAAACTATGAAATAAACAAGTTAAATGCAAACGTCCAGAATGGCTCAGAATCGCTAAGCATTTATTCGATATTTCATCTAAATTTTACACATTTTTACTTATGCATCGCATGTAGCCCGTTTCATTATAACACCCAGTTTTGATACGCACATGATCCAGACAGCAATCAACAGCTGAGCGGCCTACCAAATTTAAGGAATTACCTGCGCATGGAATAATTTTTGCAAATTTATTTCTTTTTAGGGTTTTTTTGCTGCATACAGTTGTACCTACCAGCCATGTTTGCAGCATTGTCATAAGACTGCCCTCGCTGCCATGCCTACCCCAGAGTGGTCTTTCAGCTAAAGGAAAGTTATAAATCTCTCACTTGGTAAACCGTTCACAGGAGACACGTATCTGATAATCAAAGTTAACTGATTGGTATGTGAAATATCCTGAGTAGAATCCACAGAAAAGCTGAAATATCCCGATTTTTTCACGTCAGCCACAATTGACTCTTTAACTTTTTTTTAACAAATAAGAGGGATTTCCTGATCCTGAATTTCCATAGCGATTGATATGAGCAAGTAAAAATTACATGCCATCAATACTGCTGTTCTGCTTTTATTTGCTCCTCCAGCTTCGAAGTAAGCGTATATCCTCGCTTTCTTGTTAGGTAGGTTAACATAGCATTTGTGTGTTTTTCTGAGTTTTCATGAGCTTGGATAAGATAAGAGTTGTGCCAGTCATCAAAACCATCAGAAGCTAAAGCCGAAGAAGATGTATGATTTGGAAAGAGTTTACAAACAAAGCAATATACTCGTCCTTTTGCGGGGTAATATACAAGCCACTCTCTGCTATATGTTTCACCATTGACTTCCGTTGCAAAAAACTTTAACATAGAAGCTTCCAGCAGAATGCGCGTAATAATTGCCTTTATTATGATGCAAACGACGTAATAATGGCTGTTTACAACGTGGTTAAAACCAGTTGTGTATAGAATTTTCTACTCTGAAAAGCTTGATATATATATATACTTTGGGTAGGGTTTAAACTTGTCAAGTTTATTAAAGAATTACAAACTTCAAAACCGAATTTCGAGGCCCTAGGCTTCAGTCTGCCTAGCCTATTGGTATATCCGGCCCTGCTTGTTGGGGGCTTATATTCTCACGTTCCTCAAACCATGCGCCAAACTATACCATGTAGTTTTACCACGCGGTATCATGTACCACCCAGTGCCGAATTAAACCAATAGGCAAGTAGGCACGTGTCTACAGGCCAGTCAAAAATCCAGGCCACTTTAAAATCAGCAGAATGATTTGGCAAAACTGATAATTCTAATTTTTTAGTTGGCAACCCTGATTTTCGGGCCACTTATAAAATGTGCCTACAGGCCAGCAGACCCTTCATCCGGCACTGTTACCACCCCCTGTTTAGCATCATCAACGTTGAAGTTATCGCGATTGGACCAATTGTGTGTTTAGCTCTGTGAAACGTCCCTTCTAATCATGTGACAAAACGTTCCTTCTATGTGGTATCACTGAATTTCAACATTTTAATGAATATTTCTTGCTTGTTTAGCGATTGTCTGGGGACTTTATATGGCGTTTTTTTTTTTTCACGGGGCTCGAACCCAGGACTCTCCCGGGGACGAATCCCGATCAGGTTTTTGTATGTCTGTATATGGGTCAGGCGCGCCAGACCGTTCGGCCAAGTTCCTGCCTTATATGGCGTTTTTGTTTCTATCCAGTGGTCTTCAACATGTGTGTTGCGACCCCCAGTGGGGTCGCCTAAACTTTTTCATGGGTTCGCTATAAATTCAATTTATTACCATAAAATGATGCGTTTTTGTTGTAGTTCGCAACCTTCGCAGTACAGTTTGGTAACTCGTGTCACAATCTAATCATTGTGATGCAATAAATCTATATAAAACACATGTTGTCCTACCCATTGTTACGCGATAGAGCCCTATGAATGACATATTGTGTCCAAAATAATACAGCGGGTACAGGTAAAATTGCATAAATTTACTGATTTCTGCAAACTGGTAAGCTTTACCGCGAATTAGACTGGCCAAAATAAATGACATTTTTGGGTTCTAACATTTGAGCGTAATGATGCGCATTAAATGCTAATATTTAAAGTCTACTTTTTAAGTGGGCATATTAACATGAAAACAGTTTCAGTTTCGGCATTACTTGAAACAATTTTCTTTCATCGGGTAAAATGGGGTCGCATGTGAATGCTTATTTAAATTTCTTTTGAATTGGAGTCGCTGTTAAAAAAAGGTTGAAGACCACTGCTATAGTCCTTTCGTTGTAAACAAAGGTATAAAACAATCTGTTTGAAATTATGCAATCGTTACAGACTGCTGTTACTTATACCTTCCCTTTTAGTGTTAGTGGGCTGGGCATCACTCAATATATCCAAGTAAGCAATGTATTATATGTAAATCAATTTTAACAAAAATAAGATTTTTGCGGTTTGATTAGCAATGTTGATTTTGCAACACTTTTCTAAAAAAACATTTGATCAAAAAGATAATGGCGATGATTGTCAACTTTTGGGGATCGAAACATGGACATCTGCATACAAATCGTACGATCTTTACGCTATTACAGAAAGCTAAGTTTTGTCTATTCGAAACGGTGACAAAAATTTTACCCGTCAAAAGCAGAATCTCACAAGAAAAAAAGTTAGAAATAGCTGATGCATTTCTTTATTCAGATGGAACGCTTAGACTTTACTTCAGTCTGAGACAATGCAGCAGCGAAACGTATGATACTAGAGGTTAGAATTGTAATCAAACACATACAGGGAAAAAATAATCTTTACAAGCGGACCCAGCTTACTATATAATTGGGAATATTTTTTGCACAAGTTTCCAATCTTAACAAAACATGATATGGAGGTAACAGTAACATCCGGACCATCAGCAGCCTTGCAGTCATTGTGTTCTGCGGACATAAATAAAGCATACGACATGCTCAAGAACTGCACTGTACCAGTCGCATTCAGTGTTATTTACCCTGATGAAGACGACCTGTATAGGACGTCGAAACGTCGGAATAAAATCACATTTGCCAGAAGAGCTCTTTAAACTTGATACTATGCCTGGCAGCAATAGCTTATATATGCTCAAGAACTACTCCTTTGTACAAAGATGGGCAAACAACAGCACAACGGCAAAACAATACATACTTTTTTTAATCATAAAAGTTTGCATACAATTCGTCGTTCTGTGTAGGAGGGGTTCTTGCATAGGAGCTCCAGCAGCTCTTATACATTTGTACTTGATATTCATTCCTACCATTAATATTGCAGATCACTTTCATTATAATATTTTTATTCTTGACTAGTACGTAATAAGCATGATTTTCTCAGTAAAAATTTTGGCATCTTTAATTTATCTATGGCGGAGCTGTGCGCTTCCATTTTCATCGTGTTTCGACATCGCATTGTTCTCCAAAGCTAAACTCGTGTATCGTTCAGTTTTCGCAGTTTTAATTGCATTAAAAAAGTTTTCAAAAAAGGGCATTTAACACCTTGAAAAGTCACGATCACCCTTTCTAATAAGTAATTGAATTAAAAAGTGTAAAGAAAAAAAGGCTTCTAATACCAAATATATCCGCAAGGAAATTTGAAATAACGGAGTGATGATAATTTTAAATGTTTTTACACACACAGTGTGACAATATTCATATGTATTTATACGATGACATGCACTGTATCACTAAACACCCAGTAGCTGCTAATGTGCTTCACAGAAAATGTTTCTTAAGAATGATAATTTTGACCTAAAAAGCATATCCCATTGTTGACAAAAAAAGCTGAATTGTACATGATTACTTTGCAAATAATCTAGATCAGGGGTTCTTAACCAGGGCTACGAAGCACCAAAGCAGGGGGTACGACATGCAGTGTTACGCTTGTGTTGTAATGGCGTAAAACTTGTCCATTTAGTGTACAGCCCACGATACACAGTCGTGGACACTTTCACGTCCAGAAAGGTGATGCAGCCGTTAGACTCCTCCAATTCCTGCGTGAACGATATTCCTTAAACAATACTGTTAAAGTTTTGGAGAAAAAAAATGGGTCGACACATGCTTGTGGGACGGGGGTGGCCCGGCGTTCTTTCAGTAGTCGTGATGGAGACATAGTTCATGAGAACATCTGCTGTCATCGGAGCTATAGGTGAGCCCATTGCCATCTCATCGATCTGCTTGTACAGCTCGCCGTTACAATGTAAAATGGTGGTTTGGCAAGCCCATGTGAGCAGTTTCCTGAGGCCAGACATATTTATTCGATTAAAATCTGTGACTTGGTCAGCAAATATGGCATTGAGAATGAGCTTGATAGTAAAATCGAACGCAGTAATTTTCAACCTTTTTGCTGCAGTGGAACCCCATGGAAACATTCTACCGACTCAAGGAACCCCTGTGCAATAATTTGATTGCCTTATGTAAAAAAACAGCATTTATTGAATTATGCAAAAAATAAATGTTTTAATGAAAATACTCATGTCCAGAGTATTCTACACAAAATAAAAACAAAACTGTACATATTTGAATAGATTACATTTATTCTCATAAAAAAGTCAATGGGAAACTTGAGCCTGTTTTTTCTTGCACAACTTTTTACGGTTGGGTCGTGTTTTGACAGACACACACGCAGTTCATCTTCCACAGACAACAAGTGTGCTCGTTTCTTGTGCTTAGTAGGATGTTGATAATTATTGCACATGAATTCTTAGCGCTTTCTGGGAGATTACAGGATATTCCTTTTCAACCAGCAACCAAAACGCATTCAGGTTAAGTTCAGAATTCTTTAGCTTTAATGTCCTGTCCTGTCATTTAGGACACTGGCAAGTTCTTCTGTTAAAGTGAACAGACAGCTCAAATTCTACACATGGGCTTCTAATCCAGTCATACTGGTCAACAGATATTGATGGAAAATATTTGTTAACAAAGTGTCCAAATGGTTCAAACTCAGTAATTTCTTGGCAATTCCTTTTTAAAACAGATGGAAACATTTCTAAATTTCCTGCAGATATGCGTTTCTTCCATATATTCAACTCTTTCTGAAAAGCATTTATTTTGTCAGTAGAAGATAAGATATTTTCGTTTCTGCCCTGCATGCTATTGTTCAAGAGCTTAGAATCAATTGATTGAGCAGTATCTGACCCTCTGGCAGGCAACATACTTAACGACGATCACTGTTATTGTTCAAGTATAACTCTAATTGTGGAAACAGGTTTCCAAAGAAACAGAATCAGTCGATAACGCTGGTTAAGAATATATATTTCGCCTATTGGCATCGTCAGTTCTGTAAAAGCAAGAAAAAACAAACAATAAAATGAAGATAAAACATCAACAGGCTAAAAAACCAACACCTAAACCACTACACAGGTGGAGAAGCGCTAACTGTGCGCGTATGGGTCTGGCAAGCAATGACGCCCAAACCCGCGCAACGATCAAGTCTTATCAGAGACGCGGATGAAACGCGCCTAGTAGTCGCACGGGCACAATCGGAGATAAGAGGTAAAGGAGGGCGCAACGAAACGAAAACAGAAGAAACAACAAAAACAAAATACAAAATACAAAAAAGCGACATACGAGGCAACCAATAAACTGACTATCTGATTTTAGAGAGTATCATGCGCTGAATGTTGATGGTAGCGCCGGTTAATTTTAGCCATTTGGCTTCAGCCTGGTCCAACAGGACGGCATCAGGACACTCAACAAACGTTACTTTGAAACATTCAGCGAGGTCCGGTTTTTTTTAATACGCGATGGCGTGCTTGAATGCGTAATGCTGGCTAAGTGACGCATTGTCGCTGTGTTGGTTGGAGCTGTCTAATTGGAAGGAATTCCAGGTCGTACGATGGCAAGAGGTTTCGTTCATGAAATATATCGGCAAGATACGCTAACTTCGAACGCCAATGGCCATTACTTAAACATTCCACAAAGTCTTTCAGGTTTTCTTGCAAACAAAGGGTTAGTAGCTCTTCTCTTAATTCGTAAAAAACGAGACAACACTTTCCCCTTTGACAACCATCGTAGTCCTGTGTGCTGGATTAAGGTAGAATGTTCTGCTTCCATACCCACACATAGTTTTGCAAACTGTCGACATTTCAGTGGCCTCATCTTGATATAATTAACTGTTCTTACTGCCATATCCAATATAGCTTTTAGTTCAGATCCAAGAGTTTTAGCAACTAATGCTTCTCTATGAATGAAACAATGAGTATGGATGATATTTGGATTTTGTTTTTGTGCAATTGAGACAAAGCCTCTAACACAGGGGTGTCAAACTCGCGGCCCACGGAGCCCTCTAATGCGGCCCACAACCACTTCACAACAATTGTATATTTTGTAAGATTTATCGGCTAAATTTTTTTCGGCTGAAACCGAGTCGGCCTATTCAGCAGTTTTGCCGAATAAAATCGGCCGAATCAACCGAATGATTTACGACTTTTGAGCAGCCCTTAAGTATTTGAATTGCTTTGTGACGTAAAATTAGTGTATTGTTTAGTGATAGTCGCATTTGTGACAAAACTTTGAATAACAAGACAGCTAGTAAATCTGAACAGTGTTTAATTTAGCTTCAGTAGAAGAAGCTTAGAGTTGGGTTATAGTATTAGCATGCCTTTAATGTCTAGTCTTCAGTATGTTTGAGAGGAGCAGATACTTTTAAGTTAAAACTTTGGTCATTACAGGTGTTGAAAATTATATCAATTTTGTTGTCAATCTCAAAAAATAGTTTTGAATAATACAAATTTTATATTCTCATTTTGGCCACAAATATGGATGGAGCTCAAGGTAACACAAAACACCCGAAAAGAAATGCTTCAGTGGCTAACAAAAAACGTAAGGTTGATGAAGAAGGTCGCATTTTTCAGGAAAGATGGGAGTTGCAGTATTTTTGCATTGTTCAAAATTCTAAACCATGCTGTTTAATTTGTCACGCTTCCATCAGTGTAATGAAAGAATACAATACACGTAGACATTACCAGATCATGCACAGCAGTCAATATGACAAATTTAAAGGTCAAGCTCGAGCTATGAAACTAAACGAGTTAAAAGAACAGCTTAATCAGCAGCAAACCTGCTTCAAAAAGATCTGCACAAGTAATGTTGCCAGTGTTAAAGCCAGCTATGAACTTAGCCACATGATTGCTGTCTCTGGAAAGTCTTATAGTGATGGAGATTTCATAAAAAAATGCCTCCTGAAAACAGTTGACACTTTATGCCCAGATAAAATGCACCTTTTCAAAGATTTAGCATTGACACGAAATACAGTTGCTAACAGAATTGATGAGATGTCTGCAAATATAAAGGACCAAATGAAGAGTGCTTCTGCTACTTTTGAATATTTTTCTCTTGCAATTGATGAAATATGTGATATATCAGGCACTGCACAACTTGCGGTCTTTATTCGTACCTGTGATGCTAACTTACAAATAAGGGAGGAATTGCTAGAAATGATTTCTCTGCATGATACAACTACAAGCAGTGACATATTTGAAAGCATAGTACAAAGTTTGGAGGAGTATGAACTAGATTTGGCCAAGTGTATATGCCTGTGCACAGACGGTGCAGCTAACATGACAGGTAAACAAACATAATGGGGTCGGGGCGAAACTGAGAAATAAGATTAAAACTGTTTGTGTTGACACAACTTTCACTGCATTATTCACCAACAAAACTTGTGCTCAAAAGTTTTAGAACTAGACCATGAACTACATCAGAAGTCGAGCACTAAATCACCGTCAGTTTAGTCAGCTGCTGCGGGATATGGATAATGAATTCACAGATATCCCTTTTTACACAAAGTGAGGTGGTTGTCCTGTCACAAAGTTTTGAAAAGATTTTACTTACTGCAGAAAGAAATTACCGTTTTTCTAGAAATGAAAAATCAAACAACAACTCAGTTAAAAGACGAAGGATGGATTCAAGATTTAGCATTTGCTGTTGATGTCACTGAACATCTAACCCAGTTGAATTTGAAGTTACAGGGCAAAGAAAAAACAATCAATTATTTGTATGATAATATTAAATGTTTCATCTCAAAATTAAATTTGTGGAAAACTCAGATACAGAGCGAAAATTTAGCACATTTTTCATTTTTAAAAGATGCAAAAAGCAAACTTCAAAATAGTGACAAACAATTAGACATCAAAAAAAATTGTAAGCAATATTGATTTACTTTTAAGTGAGTTCAAGCGTAGATTCTACGATTTTTTTTTATTTGAAGAGAAATTTGCATTATTCTCAGCACCGTTTACATTTGATGCTAGCTTAGCAGACGAAACACTTCAAATGGAACTTCTAGAAATGCAGAGTGACTCTATTCTAAAGGCGAAGTATGATGATGTTGGGGTTCCTGAATTCTACTCCTATCTCTCTGAGCAATATAGCAAAATCAAGAAATTTGCGTGCTACATCTTAGCAATGTTTGGAAACACCTATAGATGTGAACAGCTGTTTTCATTTCTTAGATTAATCAAATGTTCTCAACGATCCAGCTTAACTGATGATCATGTGACCTCGTTAATTAGAGTTGGTATTGTAACATCATTTCAGCCTGATATTGGTAAACTGGTGGATCAGAAGAGATGCCAAAAGTCGGGACAAATGCAATAAAAAACTTTTTTGTGTGTTTTCCAAAATATTAGGTCTATTAAAAATATTTTTTACTGTATATATTATTTATTTTTCGTTTCTTATTAAAGTTTGGTCATACATTTTTTGCTTAGTTGTATGTAATAATAGTGAAATGCAAAAAAATCAATCTGTAGACGTCATTTAATATCTAAAAGAATAACAAAAGCATATTTATCTGTTTAATTACATCACAAACTACATCTAACTAAAAATAAGCGTTAAGTTTGAGGGATAAAATAGACTAAAAATCGGCCCGTGGCATAATTTCCAAACTGCAATGCGGCCCACGACCACAACGAGTTTGACACCCCTGGAGTAGAGCACACAGAGTTGTAGAAAATGCTTTCGGCATTCTTTCGGTAAGATGGCAGATATTCTACAACATGATGAACTGTGACCCAGAGCTGGCTGAGTTGGTGGTTCAAGCTAGTGTTGTACTTCACAACTATCTTCAATCTTCTTCACAATCGAATTATGGTGATTACAACACAACAGATGGAGAATGTATTCCAGGTTCTTGGAGACAAACCATCCCACAAGTAGTCAACCTGTCTAGAGTTTCCAACATGGGTTCCAACCATTATGGAAATGATGCACGCTTTATTCGGGATGAACTGTCGAAATACTGTTGGTGCAGTACCGTGGCAATGGACAATTGGGGAACATACCTAATACTTATGTTCTACGTTAAATAAAATATATAACAGTACCTAGCTTTAAATTTACAGTATTTCTTGCATGTCATAATTTCTGCAGCTTGGCCTTTACTGTTTGCATAATGCTCAGAAAGTTTATTTTTTATCCAAGCTAAATTTATTATTTCTTTTTCTATTATAGAGCATTAGATTATTATGCAAGAAGAAAATTTAAACAGAAAGTTAATTGAGTTAGTATCTGCCTTACCTATACTCTACAATCAATTTCACCCAGACAAAAAAAATAAACACAGAACTGAGAGTGCTTGGAAAGAGGTTGCTGCAAATATGAAATCTACTGGTAAGATGAAAGCCAACATTAAGTTAACCGTACACTTCAAAAAGCTGCAAAACAAAATCTACTGTTGCAATGACCATTCCAATTTCTCAGTGCAATTTTGTCAAAGTCGATGGAGTAACTTAAGAAGCACATATGCAAGAAAGTATAAAAAGGCAAGAGAAGTTCCGAGCGGATCAGCAACCCAACCACCCCAAACCTGGCCATATTTCACCCAGCTAGCCTTTCTGGATACTTACATTACACACACAAGGTAAGTTAAGTTTGATTGATTCAAAAATTGTTGGTATAGCATACAAGCCATTAATGAATGGTGTTTTTTGTTATTTTTAACTAGTGTTTAACTTTGTCCTAGTTCCAAAGACAACTTTTTCACTTCAGATGAGGAAATGGCTGCAACAGATTCACCTTGTTCAGAAACAACAGGTCAGTGTGTTAAAATAAAATATGTAACAAACACAAAAAACACTTTTGCAGTAGATTTTGTTTGAATTGCTAGAAAATGAGTCAAGTGAACAAACCTCACCTCAACTTGCTGAAACACCATTAAGTGAGGCTAGCAGTGATTTTTGCAAGCGTCGAAAGAAAGGTGCAATTGATGATGTTCAATAAGTTTGTTGTGTGTACTACAATACTGTTTTTATCATTGTTACCTATTTGTAACCTATTAGTAATTAGTTATAAGTGGTAAAATAAATAAAAAAACATTTCTTGTTTCAGAAACAAATGCTAAAAGTTCTTCAAAATTCTAATGACAGGTTGGAAAACCTAAATGTTCCGACAAGAGATAGGTTTGATAACTTTGGTGCTTTTGTGGCATCAGAGTTGCGTAGCAAACCTTCAGAGCTTGTAAGCATGTATATGCAGAATATTACTCAAGTTTTATATGGTGATTACACTGTGGAGCTAAGCATGGAGTAACCAATATCACATTCATTGCATGCATTCATGTTTTTTATTCATTACTGCAGTTCATTCTTGTATGGTTGTTCAAATTTTCATTGCATGTGTGGGTGTTTGAAACTATACTATATATTATCATTGTGAAATTTGTGGTGAACAAACCGAACATTAACAAACTATCACTGATTTAATTGTGTCTGACATATGGCAGTGCCACCTCAGGTAGTTGATTTGTTTTTTTACATGAATTGTTTTATCTTCAATGTTGAGTATTTACTTCTTTCTGGTTCTTTATTGTTCTGAAAAAATGATTTTGTACAATCGTTTGTTTTATTTTTAAGCTTGACTTGGTCAGTGGCCATCTTTAAGTTATGACAAAAGTAAAAAGCATTGTACAGGTTGGGCAAATAAGTAACTACTGCTAGCCCAGCGAAAGTCACATCGTCGAGCACGATCGGGGTCGTCGGCGCATCGTATCAGAGTGCTCCCGAGAAATCGGAGAATGTCTGGGGAATACCGGACCGTTGTCGCGTCGTGCGTTGGTGGGAATCCCGCTTTAAACGAGAAACGGTACGAGGAGCTCATTAAGAAAACCATCAGCGATTATATCCAAACAAACCCTGCAAATCACGTCACCCATCAGACTCGATGGGACGCTATTACAGCTGTTATTCGCGGCGTATCAATTTGTTTTAGCGCAAGGGTGAAAATGGTAAACAGCGCACGTCAAAACGAACTCTTAGCTAAGTATAAAGCACTTAAAGACGAACTAGTCCGCGCCAATACTTCTGCAGATGCAAAAATTGTTGTTGAATCGACACAGTTGAAAAACGACTTAGATGAGTTATTGTAAGAAGTAAGGCTCTGTAGGCCAAAAACTGTGAAAAAATACAAGGAGGTATTTTCTTAATTTAGAAAAGCGCCACGTACATAGAAAATCGATCAACAGGCTAACGACGAGCGACCGAATGCACACCACTGATTTTTGAAGCCTGTGTGGAGGTTTTGCCGGCATATTGGAAGGATCAGCTGGTACACTGGGCAAAGCAGAAACACAGTGTTATGCATTCCGTTGCAACAAAAAACGCTAATAATGTGGAAGTATAAGTGACGGCGAAGGCAGTGATGATGGAGAGAGAGCGGTACAAAGCCCAGATATTCCCGTACATTTCACAAGTAGGATATATTTTTGACATTTTGTTTGAGTTATAGTGATGGCAAGTTGGCAACTGAGGCTGATTTTAGTTGTATTGACTTGGAATATTGGTGTTTGTTATATAACTACAGATCTTTAACCATTATAATTGGGGTCTGGTGTACTTTCTTGACCAAACGCAATAACTTCCGAATCCTATGACGTAACCTTACGATATTGATATATAATGAACTACGTCATAACCCGGATACGTCACACACATAATGACGTCACTATGACGTCATCATAAAATTTTACAGGCCTTCTAAAAAACGCCATTTTGTGAAATACTCATCGTAGCGAGCCCAAACTTTATACATGACGTCATCACACCTTCTGATGACGTCATGCAAAAAATGACGTCAATCGCTCATCATTAACACAACTTTTTTACATCTTAAACTAAGTTAACCCTGTGACGCGACCAACGCAAGCACAACAGTCGCGTCTCTGCCGTAAAACAGGAGTTAGGTACACTCCCGAAATAATATTCAAAATGACGATGATGAATGATTGCATCCAAAGCAAGAAACCGTGCATGGAAATGCCTGTTCATATGGTTCCACCCGCGTGTGATCATACAGACCCAATTACAAGTCACCAACAGCCGTAAATCAAATGAACAATAATATGTGGAGATGTGAATTGCGATGCCCAAAAAGAATATTGCAAAACATTGGATCAGGTTCGATGGAAAAGGCAATTCTTTACAAAGCGACAATCCCGATATCGATGGAAAGGCCCACCCCTCCTCTCGACCTTGCACCCCCTCACTTTGCCCTCCCAAGGACGTGCGCCACCCAGCGATTGTCTAAACAAAGGAGGTTTTCGTCTTATTGTGACGTCACAACGGATTATGGGACCGCGTTCGATGGAAAGAGTAATACTTCTTGATAGTTCGTACAAAATTTCGAATTGATACCTCAAAGGGTCTGTCGTTGAGAGCTGCCCCAAGGGGGGCACCTCGAAGTGACGTAATCCCAGACTTTAACAACGTAAAAGGCCTATGCTTGCACCAAGTGTACTTTCTTGACCAGAATTCGCGATCGCACTACGCAAATAGTAGAGCGCGCAGAGCGACAATCGGGGTACCGTTGGAAAGGTCCATCCCTCCTCTCGACCTTGCACCCCCTCACTTTGCCCTCCCAAGGACGTGCGCCACCCAGCGATTGTTTAAACAAAGGTGATTTTCGTCGCATTGTGACGTCACAACGGATTATGGTAAAATTATGGGACCGCGCTCGATGGAAAGAGTAATACTTCTTGATAGTTCGTACAAAATTTCGAATTGATACCTCAAAGGGTCTGTCGTTGAGAGCTGCCCCAATGGTGCACCTCGAAGTGACGTAATCGCAGACTTTAACAACGTAAAAGGCCTATGCTTGCAGCAAGTGTACTTTCTTGACCAGAATTCGCGACCTTGCGAAGAGCCTGGAGCGACAATCGGGGTATCGTTGAAAAGGTTGATCCGCATTCTCGGTCTTGTACTTTCACCACATGGTTGTTGTTTTGATGTCTTCTGGTTTTGTTTTCAATACAAAAATATTGCCGTAGCTAGTTTTTCCCACTGTGAAATCTTTAACTCAATAAGGTAATTATCGACCAGATGCGCGACGCCCGTTTTAGATACATTGTAACAAGAGTTTAAATCTTAGTTACGTTTTATTGATGAAACATGACCAGTTACGCCAATTGTCATTATTTTTGTTCTTTTATCTACCGTGGTGCCGTATGCAGAGGCTCAGTAATTAACATTTTTGTCGAAAAATTAATCAAATACGCTTGCGGTCCCCTTTGTGTAATTACGCTGCACACTGCTGTGCTTTTGCTGATGTTCGTGATTAGGCTAGTTGAAGGTGTAGTTCTTTGTGTTAGGAGAGTTTACAGTTTACATTTTGCGAAAAGTTTATTGTAAAAATTAAAAGCGATCGCTGCTTTGATATGTTGTGTTTATCCACAAACTACAAGTAAAGCAAGACAATTTTGTTTACATTTGGTTGTGGACGTTCCACAGGTGAAACAAGATGAAATATGTTTACACTTATGTGAAGATAAAAACAGGTATATGTTATTTTTCAACGGAGAAAAGCGGAAAAATATAGTATTAATCAGAACACCTTGCACATATAGGTTTTTAGTGGTGCTTTATAGAGCGTTAATTATAATTAAAACGTAGCGTGCGTCACGAAACTGCACGACAAGGGAAATCTAAATTAGTCAATTATAAATTTGTTTTGAAGCTTGCAGCAAACGCGAGTCGGTCGTTAACGTTAGGCCTGTGGGCGTGCTGTCGATTTAAGAAACAGTTTCGGATAACAAAATCATCGGATCAAAGTAAGCTTATGTCGTTAGTTTGTTGTTGTATTCGCAGGTAGAAAAATGGTTCCGAAATTCCCTCAAAAGCTACATCTTTTACAAAGTAAAATAATGACGTTCTTTAAGCATCAGCTGAAAACAGATTCCGGCAACAACTACTGAGACCTATTTAAAACGATCGATATAGTCTATCTGTAAAAATGTTGGCGCGTAGAGCTTATGGGGAAGTGGGAAAGGTAAATTCATTGAAACTGCTACAAAACTTGGTTCAAAGCTTAGTCATTTAAAAAAAAACTATTTCCCAAGTCTATCCCTCTCAGCAAATTGAGGATCTGCCTTGTTTGGTAGTGTTTGCAGCTTTAACTGAGTTTTTTGGCTGTTGGTGCAAATAAGTAATGTCTGATAGGACATGAAAACGCAGTCAATGTAGGTTTTGTCGCTCAAAAAAACAAGGAAGCATCTTATTTTTATAAATGCAGAACGCACATTACTAATTTTAACTGGAAGAAGCAGACGGGCTGTAAAAAAATTAATCAAAAGATCTTGATTGTTGCCAAAATAACACAAAAAATGCTGAAACAGACAAGCGGAAACAAATACTGTTTGCTACAGAGTATCACGTGTAAGCAGGGTTACCATACTGTCCTCATTTCGCAGATTTGGCCTTATTTCGAAGGGTAATGTCTTGGAAAAAACAAAAATTTTGTCCTTACTTGTAAGACCTTGTGACCCTATTTTGTCTTGTTTTGACAATTTGTGGATAATGTCAAAACCCTCCTACAAGTAAAAGTAAACCAAGATTGTTATGACAAAAATATGCCGTGTAGTATATCATGGCTCGTATAAATGCAAAGATTTGTTTAAAAACCTATATTTCGTTTCGCCAAAAAAGCCATAGTGTGTTTTGTTACTTTTTAAGCCATATTGCGGTTATATTTTATTCTGGGGTCCATGTCGATTGGAACCTTGCGTATAAGCAGGGTTGCCATACCGTCCTTATTTCTAAGATTTGTCCTTATTTTTAAGGGCAATGTCTCAGAAAAATGTATTGTCCTTATTTCTAAGAAATGTCCTTATTTTTGACTCTAGTCCTTCTTTTGTCTTATTTTCAACAATTATGAGTCAAATCCCTGCTACAGGTGAAAGTAAACCTAGACCTGAGCTGTTGTGAAATGCACGAAACATTTTCTACGAACAAGGGGTTGCTGGAACAGATTGTTTCTGGCCAAAATATTGCATATGATATGTCATGGCTCGTATAAATGCAAAGATTTGTTCACAAACTTGCTTTGTTTCGTATGAAAATTTGATTTTTTCGGTTGTCCTTATTTTTGGTTTCAAGTCGATGGCAACCCTGCGTATAAGTCAATAAATTTAAACGAAAAAGAATGAAAACACAAAAAACGAAATCTATTTTTTGAAAGAAGATTTTGTACGAACTATCAAGAAGTATTACTCTTTCCATCGAGCGCGGTCCCATAATTTTACCATAATCCGTTGTGACGTCACAATGCGACGAAAATCACCTTTGTTTAAACAATCGCTGGGTGGCGCACGTACTTGGGAGGGCAAAGTGAGGGGGTGCAAGGTCGAGAGGAGGGATAGACCTTTCCAACGGTACCCGGATTGTCGCTCTGCGCGTTCTACTTTTTGCGTAGTGGGCTCGCGAATTCTGGTCAAGAAAGTACACTTGGTGCAAGCATAGGCCTTTTACGTTGTTGAAGTCCGCGATTGCGTCACTTCGAGGTGCCCCCCTTGGGGCAGCTCTTAACGACACACCTTTTGAGGTATCAATTCGAAATTTTGTACGAACTATCAAGAAGTATTACTCTTTCCATCGAGCGCGGTCCCATAATTTTACCATAATCCGTTGTGACGTCACAATGCGACGAAAATCACCTTTGTTTAAACAATCGCTGGGTGGCGCACGTACTTGGGAGGGCAAAGTGAGGGGGTGCAAGGTCGAGAGGAGGGATAGACCTTTCCAACGGTACCCGGATTGTCGCTCTGCGCGTTCTACTTTTTGCGTAGTGGGCTCGCGAATTCTGGTCAAGAAAGTACACTTGGTGCAAGCATAGGCCTTTTACGTTGTTGAAGTCCGCGATTGCGTCACTTCGAGGTGCCCCCCTTGGGGCAGCTCTTAACGACACACCTTTTGAGGTATCAATTCGAAATTTTGTACGAACTATCAAGAAGTATTACTCTTTCCATCGAGCGCGGTCCCATAATTTTACCATAATCCGTTGTGACGTCACAATGCGACGAAAATCACCTTTGTTTAAACAATCGCTGGGTGGCGCACGTACTTGGGAGGGCAAAGTGAGGGGGTGCAAGGTCGAGAGGAGGGATAGACCTTTCCAACGGTACCCGGATTGTCGCTCTGCGCGCTCTACCTTTTGCCCAGTAGGCTCATATACTGCGGTGTTGGATTCAGTGTATACCTCTTTCGTACTTTGCTCGTATGGGATATAAGAGATAAAAGGAACCCAATATCGTCATAATTCGCGAATTCATGGAAATCATATACCTAATTACAAAATGAAGCGTTTTTGATGATTTATTTTGTATTAATAATATTTGTCAATGTCAGAAGAAGAAGAAAAGGCGAGAAAACTGCTTTTGTTGTGACGCTTTTGGGCAAAAGGAGGCTGTTCTGTCGTAAAATATGTGTTGAATGGTACCTTACTCCTGTTTTACGGCAGAGACGCGACTGTTGTGCTTGCGCTGGTCGCGTCACAGGGTTAACTTAGTTTAAGGTGTAAAAAAGTTGTGTTAATGATGAGCGATTGGCGTCATTTTTTGCATGACGTCATCAGAAGGTGTGATGACGTCATGTATAAAGTTTGGGCTCGCTACGATGAGTATTTCACAAAATGGCGGTTTTTAGAAGGCCTGTAAAATTTTATGATGACGTCATAGTGACGTCATTATGTGTGTGACGTATCCGGGTTATGACGTAGTTCATTATATATCAATATCGTAAGGTTACGTCATAGGGTTCGGAAGTTATTGCGTTTGGTCAAGAAAGTACACCAGACCCTATAATTGTACAAGACAAGCAGACCTTCTTCACGATGTAGTAGTACCGACTTATCCAAGTGATGTATACATTTTGTCAAATCCTGTGGTGTAGTGGTTTATCACATTTGCTTTATGGCAAAGGACCCTGGTTCGATTCCAGGCGGAATTAATAAGTATACAATCACTTGGTTATGTGGTTTGTTGATCTAAGTGGTAAGTTAATCTCAGTATTAAACTCACATGAACTTCAGTTTTTTCATTACTATTTTACACACATTTTTATTACAGGTTTAATACTTTTGCTCCTAGCATTGCATCTTAGTCGGACCGTCGAAAGGCCGGATAAATAACATTGGCAGGCAAACCTGAAATCACAGCAAACACTCTCTGGTTTGCTCGGACCATTTTTAAGAAAGATATATGAACCATACTAGCCAAATTATCACTCTAAGAGAAGATACTGTTTCCCCATGAATCAAGACTGAACCAATACAGCAGGTGATAATTAAATTGTGTTAATTGAAATAATGAATTAGAACATTAAAAGTAATACATGAAAGAATGAGAATATATTTAAGCAACAACTGAAATTGAAACAGCATAATAAATGGCACCAACACAAAATGAAGATTAATACTGCTGCACAGTCTTAGTTTCCAATGTTGTTGATTAGAATAAATATTAGGCTACACAGCTCAGGTTAAAAGAATTTACTGGTAGATAAGCTACCATACAGTTTATTAGATTGTTCAATCATTTGTTTGATGTATTGACTTTCCAGAATCTATTTGCCCATGGCATTTGATCACCCCTACATATTTCTAATAAGGCATCACGGGAATCATTCCTTAAAGAGTGCTTATATATTGTTGGTCTAAAATTGCCCAACCTGGCTTCGTTGACTTGTATTAAAGGTATTTTATTCTGTTGGGGGCTTCAACAACAACTCAGCTACTTAAAGCGACATGCAAGCGCCTTCTATGGAGAAGCAGTATCACAAAAAATAGCAATTGCCAAAACCAAGATTCTACCAATATTTTAAAAGTGATGAATAATATACGCAGGTCCCAAAATAAGAGAATTTCATATTTTGCAGTAATTAGAAAGTATAATTAAGAAAATCGGAATCCAAAATGATCATGATTATGCAGATGTTCCAGCAACACAAACTTTATCTGTCTATAAAACAGGAAAGATGGTCAAAAAACAAACACGTTTCATTTGCACAGCACTCAGTTCACCTACTGGGTGACACTAAAACGCTGAATGGGCGGGACGTCGCGGAAACCGTTAAATATCGGGAAAATTGCTGACGGTTAGTGCTATTAGGGTTGGGTTGAGGTTTTATAAAAGTATGTGAATCAAAAAATGTCCCTGCCTAAAACTTATTCTGCTGTTTCCTGACATTCAGCAAAAATGCTTGGGCGGGAAGTCTCCCTCAGCCGCTGAATGTTTCCCTCGGCCGCTGAATGTTTCGCTCGGTCGCGGAAGGTATCCGGGGGAATTATTTTTAATGATTTTCTATTATAAAACCTTATCCCAACCTTAATAGCACTAACCGTCAGCAATTTAACCCGATATTCAGCGGTTTTCACGACGTCCCGCCATATCCCGCCCATTCAGCGTTTTAGTGTCACCCCACCTACTTCACCAGTACACCATAGTTTTATGTTTTTTTAAGAAAAAAAGGGGGTCTCTTAAGAAATCATCTAGCGTAACTACACTTTGCCACGAAACAGAAAAAATATTTAAATGCATGTCACAACAGATAACAAATTACCAAATAGCAAAGGAATATTAGAAGCAATAGCATTGTCAGTGTTGATGGATGTTCCTCACGCTGCTGAATACCTACGTAGGTGAAATGGCAAAAATGTAAATCCGACGACATCAGCAATTTCTCTCCACAGAACCGCGTAATATGCGTATATGAAGAGCAATATATTTAATACAACCTGAAATCAACATAAAAATATGAAACACAATATAATAACTTCGCACTAACACTGAATTTAGTCCAAATAACGTTCTGATGGCTGCCACCGCCTAACGCAGGTGATCCTTCCAATATGGCCGCCGTACCCTCCATGTAGGCTTCACTTTACCGCTTGAATGCGCTATCCAGGCTTTTTTCTAAATCAGTGATGCACACCGATCAAAAATCCTCACTATGGAAGTTAGCCACATTTATGAGGACCTTTAAGATAAAAGCAAATCAAAGTATTGTCCTTCTCAAGTTACCAAGCATCTGGTTAACTTAAATCGACACAAGTTAAAAGCCCTATTACCCAAAACGAAATTTGTAGTATAATTCACAAAATGCTCCGAAACAAGTTGCCCGGCCTGGATGATGGTTTGCCGGTCGACTTTTATTAGACATTCTGGCCGGATATTAAAACCCTATTTACTGATGCCTGGTCGTACACTGGTAAAATTGGTAAATTTACTCCAAGCCAAACTCAAGAAGTCTTTACTTGTAATCACAATCAACTAGCGACCAATCTCCGTATTGAACGCGGACTATAAAATAATATCCAAAGCCATTAACAACAGGATTAAAGCTTATGGCGATATTTTGATGACGAAAGTTTAAAATGGTTTTGTGAAGGGAAGGTTTCGGCGATAACCTTCGCGTGCTCTTCGACATTATGAATAGTTGCGATTTTTATCAAACTCCACATAGTTTCACATAATTGAATTAGTTGAATTTACAGAAGTTAATTTGCAGGTTTCTTCCCTACAAAAGGTTTTTGCACCTACAAAAATAAGTGAATTTTAAAAAATAAATTTGATAAAAAAGAACTTTTACACATAAGTTATTAATTTATAGGCAGAATGTGTAATAGGTAAGCTACAAAAGATGGCATACCTGTTATCTTGTCAACTATATAAAGCACTATTTGTTTGCAGATAGCTATCAAAAGATTTTTTTTAAAGTAAGGCAACAGTACAACTAATGACCCCACTGTGTTTGTTTAGAAATCAGAACAGTCCATTAGCAATGAAAACGTAAGTTTGTGAAGTAGCCTATTTTTTACTTGACTGTTGTAACAGCACAAGTAATGGCACCACTGCGTTTGTTTAAAAATTAGAACAGTCGAGTAAAAAGTGTGCGTACAAACAACTTAGTTTTTTTATTACTGTGAAGTAGAGCTACTAACACTGAGCGTCACCTTTGGCCCGGCCTGGGAATTTCTGGTAGGTGGCGCAACAGAGCATAGGCGCGAAAAGATGACGACAGTGTATGTATGCTCGGCCGCTGAATGTTTCGCTCGGTCGCGGAAGGTATCCGGGGGAATTATTTTTAATGATTTTCTATTATAAAACCTTATCCCAACCTTAATAGCACTAACCGTCAGCAATTTAACCCGATATTCAGCGGTTTTCACGACGTCCCGCCATATCCCGCCCATTCAGCGTTTTAGTGTCACCCCACCTACTTCACCAGTACACCATAGTTTTATGTTTTTTTAAGAAAAAAAGGGGGTCTCTTAAGAAATCATCTAGCGTAACTACACTTTGCCACGAAACAGAAAAAATATTTAAATGCATGTCACAACAGATAACAAATTACCAAATAGCAAAGGAATATTAGAAGCAATAGCATTGTCAGTGTTGATGGATGTTCCTCACGCTGCTGAATACCTACGTAGGTGAAATGGCAAAAATGTAAATCCGACGACATCAGCAATTTCTCTCCACAGAACCGCGTAATATGCGTATATGAAGAGCAATATATTTAATACAACCTGAAATCAACATAAAAATATGAAACACAATATAATAACTTCGCACTAACAAAATAAGTGAATTTTAAAAAACACCTACAAAAATAAGTGAATTTTAAAAAATAAATTTGATAAAAAAGAACTTTTACACATAAGTTATTAATTTATAGGCAGAATGTGTAATAGGTAAGCTACAAAAGATGGCATACCTGTTATCTTGTCAACTATATAAAGCACTATTTGTTTGCAGATAGCTATCAAAAGATTTTTTTTAAAGTAGGTCAACAGTACAACTAATGACCCCACTGTGTTTGTTTAGAAATCAGAACAGTCCATTAGCAATGAAAACGTAAGTTTGTGAAGTAGCCTATTTTTTACTTGACTGTTGTAACAGCACAAGTAATGGCACCACTGCGTTTGTTTAAAAATTAGAACAGTCGAGTAAAAAGTGTGCGTACAAACAACTTAGTTTTTTATTACTGTGAAGTAGAGCTACTAACACTGAGCGTCACCTTTGGCCCGGCCTGGGAATTTCTGGTAGGTGGCGCAACAGAGCATAGGCGCGAAAAGATGACGACAGTGTATGTAGTGCGAAAAGGCGGTAAGGATCGCGAAGTAAAGGTAGGTATACAGGTGAAAAGAAAATTTAAAATAAGAAGATGGATAAAAAGATGGAGACTGGCAAAAATGAAAACGAAACCATGTGAGGTTTAATGCATTTTTTTTTCAAGAACAAACTTTAATATGATTACTAATCTTATATAATTGCAGTGGTGAAAACGCCAAAAAAGAAAATGAGACCATGTACAGTTTAATGTAATATTTTCAAGAACAAACATTAAGATTATTACTAATTTAATGTTGTTGCAGTGACGAAAATGCTTTTAGTTTGCATGAATTTGACAAATCAAACCTTATCCAAAAGGTATGTCATTAAAACAAAATACCTAACCGCTTGCACTTTATGTTTGCCTAATGTGGTTAAATTTGTGAATGCAGTGTTTTGAAAGTAAAGAAAATGCAAATGAATCAATTCTGCAATTTCAAAAAGTGTTTGCCATAAAGCTTAATCAGTCTCAAACAGTTACTTATGGTAGGTCTCAATGTTTTTGTGTTTTTTTTCTTGGATTGGCCCCTGGAATCTAACTGTATTCGTATACAAACCTTGCAGACATTAAAAAAATAAAAATGTGCTGGGACAATGAAACAAACACTCCATACATAATGGTTAAGAGTGATGGCTGGAAATTTCAGCAAAATGAAGTGGCAGCATCATCGCCCAGATACACAGTAACTATGTCAGAAGTTATCATGTTTCCAACTTTTACAACGGTATGGCAATTATTTATCAGGTTCCTTTAGTCCTAGTGTAGTGCATTATACTTTACTGTTGTGTTATTACGTTTTGTTTAGCACAATAAATACAAACGGTGGATAATAGGCAAACACATTAAAGAAGCATTTTCAAGTGAGAAGCTGTCTCAACAAACAGCATTCTTTGTGAAGTTTTTTAAAATAGAAAACAAAATGGACAAGCAACCCAGTAAAACAAACATAAAGGTTTTGTTTCTTGATCTGTTTTTATGCGATTTGAGAACTAGTGAAAAATTGTGTTACATCTTAGTGGGTTTCTACAATTGAACAAGCACAAAAGGCAGTTCATGATTTTGAAATTTCCACATTAACCAAATTTATTTCTTACGGAAAGCAATCCCATGGTATGGAAAACATTTCAGGTGTTTTGTGTAGAATATTGAAGTATGTTGTATATATATATTTTATGTTGCCAAAGATATCTCAAAAGATGATATACATTGGGACAAAGCTTTAATCCCATTCGTTATTGTACAAAGTGTTTGGATGCAATGCCAACATGCAAAAGACTACAACAAAAAATCAAATGAAAGGCGCCAAGCATGCACTCTAAAGCAGGTGTACTTTTGTTTTTACTTTTGCACTTCGATTGAAAGTAATTTTGTTTTAAAATAGTTTTGTTGGTATTTACAGTTGCTTGACCATCCAACTACTGTCAGACATAGGATGTGTTACTGTGTATTCAAGGTACAAAGAAGTGTGATTGTAAAGCAAAAATATGTATACAAGAAGTGATGAGGTTTCCCCAATTTCAGGTAAGTGCTTTTGTGTGTAAATGCTCCACAAGCTTCTCAGCCTGACAGATATATGTTGTTATATTCAGAGAACGATGGCAAATCTCAATACGCAATGGCTAAGTCAGCTAAGTTTGTTCGCAAGACTTTGAACGATAGTGATTCAAGAGAGTATCTGGTGAAGGAATGTGAGGTGCTCTGCAGCATTTCCTTTCCCAGTAGTGATGATCATTCTGGTCATGTTATTGGAGAAGTATGTGTATTGATAGATTGGTATTTCACAATAAATTCAACATGTGGTTGAGTTTATGTGGCCATACTAAATATTAGAGGCATGTTTCTTTTTTTATGCAGTCAGCAGGATTTCTCCAAATGGTTGACAAGCGAATCATTACAAAAATTGATGACTTGGTGAACGAAGGTGTATGTAATATTGGGGAGATCATGAGAGGGTTAAAATCATTTGTGATACATGAGCTTTTTAAAAATGATGATGTACCATCAAATACAAACAGGAGATTTTTTCCAACAAGAAAGGATGTCGAGAGCCACTTCTACAGGGCATTTACAAAACGTAAGCTTGCAAAAATGGATCAGACAAATGTCCAATGTTTGGTTGATGAGTGGGTCAAGGCCGGTGATCCAGAAGACAAAATCTTTTTTCGGCCATATGTTCCCAGTTCTATACAAAGCTCTTCTTCAGATCTTACTGATGAAATAACAGCCCCAGTAATTGCATCCGAGCAAACCATGTTGTTTGTCCTTCAACTTGAGTGGCAGCGGAAACTTCTTCTTCGTTATGGGCAAGACATTTGTTTGCTTGATGCTACTTATAAAACATCAAAATATGCTCTGCCCTTATTTTTTGTGTGTGTTAAAACAAACATGAATTACCAGGTTGTGGCTAGTTTTATCACACAAAATGAAAGGCAAAATGATATTGAGGAAGCTCTTTTGCTTTTGAAGAAATGGACACCTGGCTGGAAACCATCATTTTTCATGACAGACAAATGTGATGCTGAAATACATGCTATTGAAACTGTTTTTTCAGGTATGTTAATTTTGGTATAATGCTAAAAGTGTGTTATGGTTTCAGTAACTAGACTAAAATAGCTGGTAAGTACTTGTACAACATGCAGATTGCCATGTATTAATTTGCGACCGTGAGCAAGCATGGGAGCGCTGGGTGAAAAAGTCTAAAAATGGTGTTCAAAATAAGGATGAAGTTTTAGCATTTATGAGAGCTGTTGCCAGTGCTGAAAGTTACCAAATAGCAATTCAAAATTTTGAGACGAATGTTCTCTGGACAGATAATGTTAAACTTCAAAAGTATTTTATCAAAACTTGGCTATCACAGAAAGAAGTAAGAATAATTGTACATTTAATAGAGCAGCAAATTTATGCATATGTTTTAGCGTTGGCTGTGGTTGTATCGAGCAGATCGATTAAAAGTGCTCATTCGAAACAACAATGGTGTAGAAAGACAAAATCGAGTTTTGAAAGAATGCCATACACGTTTCAGAACAGATAAATCTTTATCTGGACTGATTACAGTTTTACACAAAGATTTTCTCCCAGAAGGGAAAACCAAGTAAGCTGCTACAAAAATAATCTGTTACATATCTGTTTCCACAGTACTGATATGTAAAAAGTAATTATGTGTCCTGTCGCAAAATATGAATTTTGTACCTATTTCTTTAATTAGCATGTGTAAACTGTAATTGTGGGTATTATATGCTTCATTACAACTACTTTTGATGCAATTATGAGCAAGAAAACTTGAGGTCTTCAAGCAATTACAGAAGTTACAACAACTATGTACCTGACTTTTTACAAAACAGGCCAAGAAAACTGATAAAACATTGTATGCAAAGAATTGCGGATTCTGCCAATGTGCAATCAAACACAATTGCAAGAAATGGGAATGAATTTACAGTTAAAAGTGAGAATCTACTGACCAAATATACACTATTCAATTGGGATCAAGGCATGGCGCCCTCTATTACAGGCCTGGACATCGGTCACGCTTGACTCGAAACTGGAGGCGGATGGTTTTGAATCAGTTTTTAGCGATAGTCTCTGTAGTCTGAACTCTGAAGTTTTTGAAAGATTTTTTTAGGAAAGAAACTATTGGATTGCGTTTAAATTTTGCTTGTTAGGACGCAATAAATAATATTTAACGCACGGTAGGTCTTTTTATGCAATGTAAACTGTTGTTTGTAGCGCATTTTTGCCTAGCACAAGGTTAAGTTATTGTTTGTTTACTCAGAATCTTCATGACTGGGGAATGAAAATTGCAAACAATAAACGCAGTTTTTAATGTATCACATATCATATTGATATCACATCCTTATAGCTGAGTGGATAGATGATTCTTTTATGACATTTTGTTTTTGGTCAGAATGTCACATTGAATTATTATTTTCTCAGAAACAAACAACAGGATGACTTTTATTATCTTTTTTAACCTTCATTTCTCTTATGTAGTGTATATGCACTGATCTTCAATAAAAGCAGATTATAAAATTACCATTATGGGTAGAAAGTGTTGTGTGACAGGTTGCAGAAGTGGCTATGATTCACAAGACAAAACCTCAGTTTTTCGATTGCCCCGTGATAAATGTCAACGTTTGAGATGGCTTAGCGCAATACCTCGTGATAATATTCCAGACAAAGCAGATACAGTTGTGTGTGAGAAGCATTGGCCAGCAGAGTATGAGAAGCTGTTATCATATGGCAGATATCGACCAGCAAATCCTCCTTCAGTTTTTACTTGTGTACCACAAAGTTTAACTCCCACTGCCAGCAGCAAACCAAGATCCACGAAAAAGGCTTTGTCAAACCAAAGAAGCATTTTTAAGGATGAGATCAATGAATTTGAAATAAAAGATAAGTTACCTACAGATTTAAATGAATTAACTGATTCCTTAAACAAACGGACTTTTCCTGTCCATGTAATTTCTTATAAAAGTGATGATAATGTGATAATCCAGTCTAAACACTGTATATCTGGAGTACCTTCATTTTATATTAAAATTTCAAATACTTTCACTCATGAATGTTTTCATGTTGGTGTAAAATGCACCATTCCTTCATTGCGTTCTAACAAGGTTTTCACATTAGACAGATGGTCACGAATAGAAGAGGCAGTTAATTATCTTTGTCATGCAGAAGAAAGCCATAATAGCAAAGTCCTATCAGATTACAGAAACTCAATTGCAGCTGCACAGATGGTTGGCAAGCCTGTATATTCGGCTGAGGCATTTGCAAGGGCCTTTGATTATTTTTCCTCATCCAGATCAACTTATGAAAGGTTTAGACAGGATCATAAGCTTCCCAGCACCAAAACATTAACAAGAATTACATCCCGAATTGGCAATACTGATGACTTGGTGTTCTTAAATGAAGTAAGCAAAAGTTTAGAAACCAAACAGAGAAATATTATTATTATGATTGATGAAATTTATGTGAAAACATCTCTGTCTTATCATGGTGGCACAGTTTTTGGAAAGGCAAAAAATAATACAGATCACTTAGCACGGACAATACTTGCAGTAATGGTTAAATGTATGTTTGGAGGGCCGCAATTTTTAATTAAAATGATTCCTGTTTACCGGCTAACAGCAGAATTTCAGTATGAACAAATAACATTGTTGATTGATCAGATGAAAAAGTGCACAATGAATGTCATTGCCATAGTATGTGATGGCAGCAGAGTCAACCAAGCTTTCTTCAAAAAGTTTGACATAGTTCCAGATAAACCATGGGTCACAAGAAATGACCAAATACATCTTTTATTTGACTATGTCCATTTATTGAAGTGCATTCGAAATAATTGGCTGTCTGAAAAGTGTGGAGAAATTAAGTTTAAAGATGATTCAGGGCATGATTGTGTTGCAAGGTGGTCTGATTTAAGGGATTTATTCAAGGCAGAAGAAGATTCATTACTTAAACTATCCAGGCTTAATTATATTGCAGTCTATCCAAGACCCATTGAGCGCCAAAATGTACTTACATGCTTGAGAGTGTTTTCAGAGGAAACCATAGTTGCTTTAGAAACACACACAGCAGTTGCAGACCACAACAACCATGGCACCTTAAAGTTTTTAAAAAGGTTCGTCAAGTTTTGGAAAACTGTTAATGTAAGACGACCAGGTACAGACATCAGATTTAGGGATCCGTTGAGAGCTATTATCAGCTCATGTGATGACAGTCGATTAACTGATTTAGAAAAGCTGGCCGAAGATGTAAAAGGCATGACAAGTCTTACCAAACTCCGGGAGAATCTTTTAGATACTCTGCCAGCAAAAGAGCCCAGCATAACTTTTGATGAGATGCAAGCTGTAGTGTACATAACTGGTTACATAATTCGAAAAGGTGATGACTTCAATTTGAATGACACATATATTTACTATGAAAAATATGGTTCATTTACACAATATTTAAACAGAGGAGGTCTACAAATACCCAATGATATTTCATGCCAATGGTCTTTATTTTGATATTTAATGTTTTCTAAAGTTAAAAGCAAAGTTTGCAGAAAATCACTTAGCAGTATCTTTAAAATTGTCAATGAATATTATGATTTCGGGATGAAAAATGAACACAGTGACATTCTCAGCAACATTCTTTTAAACAACTGGTGTAAAACAGTTACACCTCACTTGGGACAAGAGCCTGCACAAAAAATATTGAAGTTGTCACAAAGAATCAAGAAATAGCTTTCAACTTAAAATTGGTATTGTTTGTTTATCGCTTCCTGACATGTTGGATTGTATTGTTGTTCTTTTTGTCATTGTTGTGGGTTGTATGTCCACCTTATCACTTTATATCCCTTTGGTCCTTAAATTCTTTCATACTGCACATCACTTCCATACATTATAGTTGAACAAATGTGGAACCAAATACTGCCAGAAATGTTTGCTTGCTGTTCCTTGAATGTCTACGATCAGTCAATACTAATCCTTAGTGTCTTACATTAATGTCCAAACTAAAAGTGAAAACATACTAATATAATACAAATATATATATCGCAGTGGCAACAAACGCCAGTTTAATTAACTAAACATTGCATAAAAAGACCTACCGTGCGTTAAATATTATTTATTGCGTCCTAACAAGCAAAATTTAAACGCAATCCAATAGTTTCTTTCCTAAAAAAAAGCTTTCAAAAACTTCAGAGTTCAGACTACAGAGACTATCGCTAAAAACTGATTCAAAACCATCCGCCTCCAGTTTCGAGTCAAGCGTGACCGATGTCCAGGCCTGTAATAGAGGGCGCCATGGATCAAGGGATAAATTTCCCAAATGCACATGTGCAGATTTTACCCGACACTTCTTACCATGCAAGCACATGTTTGCTGTGTTTAACAAGTATGATGATGTTGATTGGTCCAGCTTACCTGAATGGTATCACAACTCTGTTCACATGGTGTTGGATCCAAATGTTGTGAACTGTATAAGTGCAACAAAATCAGATGAAGAAGCTATTGCAAGTAATTGCATCTCTGATGTTCCTGAAACTTATTTACTGTCTTCAGAGACTATTCAAAAGTCACCCACAAAAACTTGTGACGACACTCCAAGAAAGGAAACCATTCGGAAATTTAATGGTTTGTTAAGTGACATAAAAAACATGTCATATGATGTAACATCCCAAAAAGCCTTGGAGGAAGGCATCCAAGAGCTTGAATCCATAAGAGACAACCTGGCAAAAGCCTGTTGTCATGAAGGTGGATTAAGAATTTCCCAAGTTTCAAAACAAAAGTTTGGTGCAACAAAAAGGAAGGTGCCTTTGTCTAATAGTGGTGATGAGCTTCCCCGTAAACGACCAAAGACAAACCCATTTACCTCAAGAGTGGGAGCTTTTGCAAATACTATGCAGCCATTGCACCAAGTGACTACTTTGCCTTCCCCAGTATGCAAGGAAACTTCTGAAACTGTCAATCTGTCAATGGAGTCAGAATGTTTTACACCAAGTATGGACAGCCTTAACAGGTACAAAGTCAATGAACAGATTTTAGTAAATGGACCCCATTTGCTTTCAATTTTGGAGTTAAAGTCACTGGAACAGAAAAAGAAAAACTGTTGAAAAGATTTGACAAACACTTTGTAGTTGGGTGGCTGTTTGGCGAAGTAATTAACAGCTATTTGTGGCAGATAGTGTCGACTAACAACCATACATTGTATGTTTGTACTATGGTGGTGACTCAAGTTCTGGAAAAAATGGGTCCAATTAAAAACCTTTGGCGTGGTATGTCCCTAGTGGATAAAAAGCTTATTTTTATTCCATGGAACCCTTTACACTGCCACTGGATTCTTTTGGCAGTTGACATTCGAAACCAAAAACTGATTTACTTGGATCCTATAGCAATGCCTTGTATTGAAACAAGTAGACAGGTTCAGGCTGCTAAGAGATTGGTTAATTACCTGGTGTCTGAAAAATTCAATTCCCAGATTAAAGCAGTGCAAGCCCCAATCCGAACACCACAGAATGATTCTTCTAGTTGTGGTGTTCTTATCTGCATGTATGCTAAATGGCTTGCTGCAGGCACAAGCCTTATGCAGACTGCTTCAATATTTTCATGTCGACTAGAAATGTTTAACCTTGTATCTGGTAATTGCCTTCAAGGCAAACTAAACAGAGATCTGTGCAAAGTATGTGGGACTGCCAACCACTTACAAACCACTAGCCAGGTTAAAAGTGACTGGATTGTGTGTGCCAGATGTAAACAAGGTTTTCACAACATATGTCTGAAATCATTTTCGGAGTGTCCTATTTTTAGCAAAGGATTTATTTGCCCTTAGATGTATTTTATTTAATTATGGCTGTCTCAATGGCAATAATATGCAGATGTTAATTTTTTCCATTTTCCGAAAGCCAATTTGTTGATTTATACTGTTGATTTAACGCCTGAGTGTGGTTAACCAATATGCATTTTGCTTGAACGCCTGAGTGTGGTTGATCAATATGCATTTTAGCTAAAATGCCTGTGGTGAACCTATATGTCTTCTGCAGACTTGAACGCTCAATTGGTGTGGTTAACCAATAGCCTAGGATGGTTACTAAACCTACAGGCTCGAACGCTCAAGGTGTGGTTCTAAGAAACCCCAGTTTCATATGGCTACTGGCGAGGCGTCTGGGTTAACAAAAATGCCAACGACCACAAATGAGAGCCTCATGGGTGTGGTTGGAATTCTCACAATTGTTTATCATCTCTGCCCGATACTGTCAATGTACTAAAGTTTTGTACAAATTACATTGCATGAAAACCTTAAACAAGAACACCATAAACAATATCCAAACTTGTATTTCTTTTTCTGTGAAGTACAAAAGACAGTTAAATAATAATAAAAGAAAGGTGTTTGTAAGCATACTTACATTGTTCTACTCAAGCTGTCCTGTTAACTAAACAAACAGAGTGGAGTGATTAGGTGTACTGCCATGACAATCACAAGTAAAAAAGGCTAAATCACAAACTTACATTTCTGTCAGCTTGAAACTGTTCTGAATTCTAAACAAACAGAGCGGTGTGATTAGGTGTACTGCCATGACAATCACAAGTAAAAAAGGCTAAATCACAAACTTACATTTCTGTCAGCTTGAAACTGTTCTGAATTCTAAACAAACAGAGCAGTGTAATTAGGTGTACTGCCATGACAATCACAAGTAAACAAGGCTAAATCACAAACTTACATTTCTAGCATTGCGAGACTGTTCTGAATTCTAAACAAACATCGCAGCGATGACGTCATTGGTTTTTTATTTATTTATTTTTTTTTATTTTTTTTTGATTTTTTTTTGTCTTTTTTTTTTTTATTTTTTATTACATCCAGTGTTAAGCGATGTACGAAAAACAACACAATACAACACATTTACATTTGGTACCGTACCACTTCATAGGTACTGACTTTCAGTGGTACCGGTACTACATTATTCCCGCCTCCTCTAATGCCTGCATCAATATATCGTCACTTGCGTTTGTTGACACGCTTTCCACCTCGCAAAAGCATTGCGCATCCATTCCCCTATGTTCACATCTCCTCCCATCGTCGATCCATTCACTGGGCATTACTAAGCTTTCCAGTACCCTTCGATCTTCTTCTTGGGCTTTCTCCCGCTCGCAAGGGTCTTCGTACTTCTTCTTGTCCGCTTCATACTCTTTCCTTGTCTTTGGTGGCAATGCTGGATCATACGTATGCCTTGTAAAGTCGAATGTATCACCATATCTTGTCACCAGTTCATCGTCATCCCTTTTTTTCTTTTTTTCAGGTACTGCTTTTTCTTGTACCAACTTTCTTTTTGGAACCGGTGAACTGGTACTGGTTCCTTCATCCTCGCTTTCTTCGTCACTACTGGCAGCGTTAAATTCCTCTACCACACTATTTACATAATCAGCCATTTTTACAATGTCCTCATCTATGGGAGTTTCCTGCAATAATTTTTCCATAATTTCTTTCGCCAATTCAATCATTATCTCGTTTGTGCGAGATCCCTTTATTTCCTTTTGTGACCCTGTTTGGGGGTTTGCCGAATCTTCTGGCCACATTGCCTGGATAAATCTACGTTTCATCGGCTGGAGATCGCCAAGACTCGCCAACTTCACGATTGGGTTCTTTGTATTCGTGGTGATATAGGCGCATGTCGCCTTATTGTCCTGGCGATCTCCATGGGTCTTTGCACTCCAGTTGCTGTGGTACATGAACTTGACGGCGGATATTAGCGCGTCATTATTGAAAAAGCTACTCCCGGCATCGTCTATCTTTAACACCTTGTGTTTGTGGCGCAGCGCCATTTGCCCCACTCCCTGCGAGTCGTTCGTCAAGGTACTCGCATACTCCATGGGGAACAAGAACTGACCTAACAAGGTCTTGCCCTTGCCTGCGGCCCCATGGAGACAGAAGTGGGGTGCGAAACGGATCCCATCCTGCTCCTCGTTTCGCGCCTCTAGCGCTGCGCACACTAGAGCGATTTTGAGCTCGAAGGTGTTTAACTTTCCGTCGTTCCACTCTATGCTTTTGGCCTCGTTGATAATGTCGTTTATTATCTTGCACCCGTCTTTAACTGTCCATTCTTCGTATTTTTTCTTATTTACACACCGGAACGCCTTTTTCATCTTCCTGTTTGCCTTCCCGAAGCTGACGGTGTTGTAAGCTCTTTTGGCGAGCGTTTCCGGGAAGGCAAAGTCCTTTTCAAAAAGGCGTTCCTTAAAGGCATTGCAGGAGGGCTTTGTATCAAAGCTGTTCGCGACCTCCTCTGCGATCTTTTGCCAGCGCGACTGGTTTCCATATTTGTTTCTTTCGTTGGAGATCTTTTCTATGAGCTCTGGTGGTATGATTGCCGTCTTTTTGTACATGTACCTGATATAGGCGTTCATGTCTTTGACCGGCGCTATATACAGTACGTTTATTCCCAGGCTTGTCAAGATCCGGATTACGCTCTTTTTCGTTAATGGAGTCGGCCTGCCACTCCCAGTCTGATTGACTCCGATGTATAGACCATGTCGGTGGCCCTGGTTCGACTGGCCCCGCTCGGAGTTCCCCAGGTAAATCACGCCACTCGGTATTTGATGTATGCCATCCACCTCTGACTCTGTGGTAAAGGCCCACTTTCGCGCGCGGTAATTTGCGTCTTCTTCGGCTGGCAGACTCATCCTTGTAAACTTCGAACAACTCTTTTTCAAATAGTTTCAAGGTAGCGTTATTTTCTGCTACTGTCTTATTTATATCAGCCTTATAATAGTTTTTAGCAATGCTAGCAACTGTACAACATTCTATTCTTTAGGTATTACAAAAAGATACAAATAGGCCTTACTTTTTTTTAAAACTCATTTTTTGATAGCCATCTGTAAACAATATAGTGCATTATATAGTCAGAAAGATTACAGTTTTGCCATCTTGCAGCTTACCTGGCACTTTTTGGTATCACATTCTGCCTATAAACATATAACTTATGTGTAAATATACTTTCTCATGAATTTTGTTTTCAAAAAATCACTTACTTTTGCAGTTTGTTAAATTTTTTGAACGGAAGAAACCTGCAAATTAACTTCTGTATTAATCAACTAATTTATTTATGTAAATTAACTGTACAATCTTACCGTCTTTTTCTAGCATTGTTTCTTTTTACAAACTTCAAACACAATGACGTATTTACATACTGAACCTTTTTTAAACTATCTCTTACTTTTCTACCACCCTCCCCTTTCTTCCCCCCACCCCCCATGGATATGTTGCCAAACGAACAGTTGTTGAACGTAAATTCCATTATATCTACACCTAAATATATATGAACATAATATCTGTCAAATTTAATGTAATATATTAGCCAAACAAATTTAATGTAATATATTATCCAAACAACAACTCATATGAAGGTTTTTCATTTTTTCGCGCCAATACTCCTTAGCGCCACCTACCAGAAATTCCCAGGTCGGCCCAAAGGTGACGCTCAGTGTTAGTAGCTCTACCATAAACAAAGGTTGATGAGCGCTTTATGGTATTAGTAATTTAGGTCATGTAATTTGTACAAAACTTTAGTATATTTGATGATAGTTTTGGCAGGAATGGTAAACATTTTTTGCAATTTTTTCAAGTCAACAAATTAAATAAAACACATTTGTACCAATTTTGGCACAACTAGATATTGTACATTGTGTCAAGATATCTTGTATGAAAACCTTAGCTGAATCTGATAGCTGAGCAGGATCTGATAGCTGAGTAGGACTTGATAGCTCAGTAGTACCGTTAGCAGCTGTAGTAGAATTTGTAGGCTTGGATTCTGCATTGCAAATATACACTACTTATCCTTTGCTTTTGTTTGCAAAGATAAATTGCAATAGGTCAACTTCGAGCATTCATAACTACACGATTCAAATTTATATTAAAGTATACATTCTTCATGTATTCTGTTCGGGATTCAAGCATAAAAAGCTAGGTCTGTCCAGCAACTACCCTTTAAAAAGGTTCCACTACAAATCATGTGTATAATTACCCTTGGCCATCTTTTCCAATAATTTTCTTGCACTTAAAACCTTCTCATGTGGATGGCTCACATCATAAAACCTCTCAGTAACCAACATCGATTGGCCCTCTGCTCTAGCTGCTGCACTTTGAACTGCTATGCTTTCACCTTTCGTCCTCGTGGCTATCAGTTTTCTGATTTCGGTCACGGTTAGTGACTTGTCGAAAATGTGCGGTGCATCTAAAATATACAGGATCGCTTGGTACACCGCTTGGATCGCTTGGTGCACGTTTATGCGACTAGGTGCACCTTTACATCGCTTGGTGCGCCTTCATATCGATTGGTTCACCTTTATATAACTTGGTGCACCTTTATACAACTTGCTGCATGTTTATACCTTTGTATCGCTTGGTGCGCCTTCACATCGCTTGATGCACGTTTATACAACTAGGTGCACCTTTATATCGCTTGGTGCGCCTTCATATCGCTTGATGCACCTTCATATCGCTTGGTGCACCATTATATCGCTTGGTGCACCATTATATCACTTGGATCATTTGGTATATTTTAGATCAGGGGTGTCCAACCTTTTTGGCCAAAGGGCCACATGCGGTTTACGAATGATTGCGCGGGCCACTTGAGTGTTACTGCTAATTCGGAATCTTAGAAATAGCTATCTTATAACGCAGGGGTGGGCAAACTACGGCCCGCGGGCCGCATGCGGCCCGGCAAAGGAGTTCATGCGGCCCGCCAAGTGTTAGTAAATTTTAAAGAGAAAGTTACCGAGCAACGCTGAATAGTATTGTAAGCACAGGCGTAGAGTTTTTAAACAATAATAAAAAGTACCGAGGGTGCGACTTGCCGATACCTATACCATGTGCTGTATCTGTACCCGTACCAGCATAGGAACTAAACATAGATACTTTTTATGTGCCTTTGCCTGTTGTTTCTGCCACGTTATTATGCAAATCGTCACTTGACACAATTTCTTCGTTCGATAAAAGTAAAAGCAATTTACTTTTTCAAATACAGCCCACTTTGCACTGTTGACGCCAAAACTTTGGTCACTTCGGATCAAGTTTAGGTCGTTGCAGTACTTTGCAAACTGTTAAAAAAACGGCTTCAGAATCGTTAACGCAGACCCGCACAACACCTAAGGATGGATACTAAAAGCGGCTCGCCTTGTTTAATGTTGGCGCAAGGAATTTATTAACAAAAAAACGTGCTTAAAATGCTTGTTTATTTTGAAACAATTACAATTGTAGCGTTTTAACCAATTTTTGCCTAGTCAAGTGACAACAAACGTATTTGCACATAGCTGAAAATATTTTTGGGCTAGATCAGGCGTGCACAACATGCGGCCTTACGGCCACATACGGACGCGGAGACGAGTTTGTGTGGCCCGTTTTAAAATACATGCATTGGGCCGTGACGTAACTAAAACTATTTTGCCAAATATTTTGATTTTTAAACTGCTAAAACAGATTTCGCGAGACTGGAAAAAAGATTACCAGCTTAGTAACTATATGCGTCAGGCTTTTTATCCGCTTATTGTGTGCAAACAATGAGAAAAACAGGCCCCGCAATCGTCACAATACAGATTATGACGTCATAAACAGTTAGCTTCGTTTAGCTAAACTTGTGCACCAAGTTAAATGGTATATATATATATATGATATAAACCAAATTCTTTACACCAGTTATTTTAAAACAAAAACAAGCAAACAATGGCGGCCGTTGGTTAAATACTATGCGGCCCGATAACATTAAAAACTTTTGAATGCGGCCCGTGCATTGAAAAGTTTGCCCACCCCTGTTCTACCGCCTCCACCGCTACTACTGCAGGACCCATTCCTTCATAAAATAATGAAGGAACTGTAAATGTGCAAACTACACAAAGCAAAATACTTGTACAGTATTGCATGTACATTAACCCAATAAATGATTATTTCCAGTCATTCGGTGTCTAAGCAGTACAAACTCAAGTGCTCAACCAAAACTATTCAATGTGTCCTAATTTAAATTAGTACATGCCAAACATGTGTAGGTCTTTTTGTCAAATCCTGTGGTGTAGTGGTTTATCACATTCGCTTTTTGGCAAAGGACCCTGGTTCGATCCTAGGCGGGATTAATTAATATACAATTACTTGGTTTTGTGGTGTATTGATTGTTGTGCAAGTGGTAAGTTGATATCAAACTCATAAGATATCCTCCAGTTTTTTTCATTAAAATTTTACACACATTTTAATTAGAGGTTTACTTAATACATTTGCTCCTAGATTTCCATCCGAGTCGGACCGTCTAAAAGTCTGGATTAATTACATTCACGGGCAAAACTGGAATCCAAGCAAACACTCTCTGGTTTGATAATTTGCCAAAATATTTAAAGCAGGCGATAAAAAAGTTGTATTATTTGAAATAATGAATTAGAACATTAAACTTAATACACGAAAAAAAAAAGAAAGAACGGGGGCCACCTTTAAAAAAGCATATAGAGAATGAGGGCCAAATTGACAAACCAACTGCACAAACTAGCACACAAGTCAATAAGACACTTACTAAGAAAAGTAAGACACACCACAACCACTGTTTAGCTTTGGCAGGTGTACCTCTGGATATAATGAGTAGAAATGTTAAAACCAAGTCAGGTAAAGGGTCCAAGTATCCCAGACTCACTGAGGCCATTTGCATTAACATCGCAATTCTATTCAACCAAGGCTTATGAGTTTGTCCGTAAAACATTTCAGTTTGCCCTTCCTCTTTAAGCACAAATTAGAAAATGGTACTTACAAATTCCTGCAGAGCCAGGGTTTACAAAACCCTCATTTGATGCAATAAAAGAAAAAGTAAAAAATTATGCAGATTGTGGCAAACAAGTGGTATATTCCTCGATGTTGGATGGGATGGCTATTAAGAAGCATGTTAGATGGGATGGCGAGAAGTTTTGTGGCTTTGTTGATATAGGTAATGGGGTAGAAGATAATGATTCACAACCTTTGGCACGGGAATAACCTGTTTTAATGGCAGTATGCGTTAACAGTTCATGAATTGTGTGTCCAACGACTTGCTGACGCTGGAGCAAGAGTAGTGTGTCTTTGCCCTGTGATGGTCACTTTTCCATGCTTTCAGAGCTGGGTGCTTGTATTGATCCCAGTAATTTATTGGCTTACTTTCCACGCCCGTCACATAATGGGGAAAAGATACACATCATGCTTCATGTATGCCATATGCTGAAGCTTGTTCGTAATACTATTGCTGACTGGTATGTTTTTGTTGACCTGAAAGGACAAAAAACTAAATGGCAGTATATTGTTGATTTGCATAAGTTGAAAGACAGAGAAGGTATACCTCTGGGCAATAAACTAAAAATAAAACACATTAAATGGCGCCAACAGAAAATGAAGGTGGATATTGCAGCAGTCTTTAAGCTCCAGTGTTGCAGATGCAATTGAGTATTGTGCTACACAACGCCTTTCCAATCACGGACTTGTTGGTAATCTCCAGAGCTGTGAGTTTGGCAAAAGCAGCATACAGTTTCTCGGCCACTTGGTCGACCAACATGGCATTAAACTTCTTCCTGCAAAAGTTGATGCCAGCCGAAATTTTTCTCTGGTAAACCAAAGGAACTTACATGGACTCTTGAGGTAAAAGAAGCCTTCTGCCAAGCAAAAAATGCTCTTGCTCGTGCAACCCTGTTTCACCACCCACAGTGGCAAGCCAGCATAGCGCTTACAGTTGATGCTTCTCAAACAGCTGTTGGCGCAGTACAGCGCGTTTGATCGCGAACTTTTAGCACTTCAACTGGCCATTGGGCCAGGGGTTCTTAACCTGGGGTGCACGCACCCCAAAGGGGTGCGAGAACTGTTTCCTAGAGGGTGCGGGGATGCTGAATCAATCAAGGTTGATTAGGTCTATTCTATAAAATACAATTACAGAAGGGGGTGCGAAAATTGGTTGGTGATTTAAAAGGGGTGCAGCAAGGAAAAAAGGTTAAGAACCACTGCATTAGGCACTTTCGGTTATTTTCTTGAAGTACGCAAGTTTACAGCATTCACTGACCACAAGCCGCTCACTTTTGCTCTCAAGAAGGTTTCCGAGCCATGGTCTGCTCGACAGCAACGTCACCTCTCATCTATTTCCGAGTGCACAACCGATGTTTAGACATATCAGCAGCAAGTCGAATACTGTTGCAGATGCACTTTCTAGGTCCCTACAGAGTTCTAAATTCCCTACAGAGTTCTTTGACTGATTTTGATCACAAGGCTCTTGCTGACGCACAACAGACAGATGAAGTCTCACTATTCTGTGTGATGTTTCTCAGGGAAGACCACGTCCTATTGTTCCAGCCTCTTGGCAAGGAAAAAAAAATTGACGCCATTCACGGGTTATCGCATCCTTCCATCCGTACCACGAAGAAGCTCATATCTTCTAAGTTTGTTTGGCATGGGTTAAAAAAAATGTTGCGTTGTGCGCTAAACGATGAGTCGCCTGTCAACGTGCCAAGATTTAACAGCATGTTCGTTCCCCACTTCGCGAGTACAGCCCTAGACATTGTGGGTCCACTTCCACCTTGTCGTGGACATAGGTATTTATTTACCG
>NC_137254.1:11622227-11970296 GCF_965637545.1 Phallusia mammillata | reverse complement strand
CCACAAGAAGAATGTACCTCTTCGTCCAATCGTGTCGTTCATCGGAAGCCCCACTTACAACCTAGCCAAGTATTTGGCTCGAATTTTAGCGCCGTTGATCGGAAACACGGAATTTACCGTCAGAAATTCTGCAGAGTTTGTAAAATCTTTGAATGCGCAACAATCATTGAGTGAAGACGAAACGTTGGTTTCATTTGATGTTACTTCACTGTTTACCAACGTACCAATCGACCTAGCATTGGAAATAACCAAGTCACGGTTACTCGATGATTACAGCTTTAAAGACAGGACCACATGGACACATGAAGACATACATAGAGGTCTGGAGATTTGCTTGCAACAAACTTACTTCAGATTCAGAGGTTCCTTTTACAAGCAAATGTATGGCACGGCCATGGGCTCTCCTGTGTCAGTGGCCGTTGCCAACATGGTCATGGAGTCTGTGGAGGAACGCGCCTTGCAAACTTTTGACAAACCACCACGATTTTGGCGACGATATGTAGATGATACATTCTGTATCATTCATAAACACCGGGTAACAGAGTTTCTACGACATTTAAACAATGTGCAACGAGGAATTGCGTTCACTATGGAATTGGAAAGCAAGAACCGGCTTCCTTTCCTAGATGTGGAAATTTTGAAAGCGGCGGATGGTAAACTTTCCACGCGTGTGTACCACAAGCCGACCAGTACCATGCGCTATTTACACTTCACATCCCATCATCCTTTGTACCAGAAAAGGGCTGTTGTCAAAGCACTTAAAGACCAGGCCAGACGCTTGACGACAGACCCAGCATTGCTTCAGGCGGAGTTGCACAGGGTACATGAGGCCCTGCGGTTAAATGGCTACCCGAACTGGATTCTCCGTGATCACAAAAAGATTTCACGGAAAGAAATCCAGTACAAAGAACGTGCCTTCGTCACCTTACCTTACATACCAAGGTTAACAGACATAATCCGTCGTATGTTGACCGATTTCGGAGTATCGGTTGGGGTCAAACCAGCAAACACCCTACGTCAGATGCTGTCGCACCCAAAAGATCCTCTAGATGCTACTGCAACTAGGGGTGTGGTGCATGCTATACCGTGCGGGGAGTGTGACGAAATATACATCGGTGAGACTGGTAGAAGTCTAAATACGCGCCGGAAGGAGCACGAAAGGGATGTGGGCAAGAAGGATGCGAAGAAATCAGCGTTGGCAAACCATGCAACCACTCACCATCACAGCATTAACTTTTCTGCTGCTCAAGTGTTGGTGAAGGAAACTGATTTTCACAAGCGAAGTTTCCTAGAGTCTTGGAACATCCATTCACGCGCCAACACAATGAACGTTAAAACAGATGTTCTAATGCCGATAAATTATCGGTCGCTTTTACACCACTGAGCTTGTTTTATCGCTACGGTGGTGCGAGTTTGCAGCCGCGTAATCTTGTTATCGCTGTTTTACATGTGTGTGGTTTGCATTTTGTCGCTTTAAAAGAAATTTGTCCTGCAAGTTATGTCATTATCCTGATGAAGGCGTCTTGTATAGGACGTCGAAACGTCGATTGTTTACAATAAAACTGCTGGATGAGCAATACTTAGTCATACTTAGATGAACTAGAGTGTGTTGTTAAAAAAATTGGCAAGAGTTGAGAGAGAGAAGACATGTAGAGAGGTTGGTTTATTTCATGTAATGATTGCAAGAAACAACAACAGCCAAAATCGTCAGGACATGAATTATTTAATATGTAAGTTGAGTTAACAGCAGCCTAACTGCCTTTAATTAATTAACTTTAATAATTTACTACATATATTTGAACTTGGACTTGAGGATACCCAAAAGCTTACCGAAATTCAAGCGTTCGTTATTAGATAAAGATGTATTTCACGTTTTTTCTTTTGCAGATAAAACAAGTTAATAAAAGTTACCACGAGGATGCAAAATTCGATCTCTGAACTTATGAATACACAATTTCCAGACACTGCAAAGGAATTATGTTCATCTGCAATCTTTCATCAGCACTCTTTACAAGCAGCTCACAAAGGTTCGTTGAAAGCTGGAATTTGTACAAAAGATTTCGGAAAAGAAAGTGTAGGACAGCGGTGCACAACCTGCGGCCATAAATGGTATTTTTGGCGGCCGTGCTTCTCAACATTGCAATAATACATGAATATGCGGCCGTATCTTGATTTGGTATTGAAAACAAATCTTTTGCGGTTTTGAATCAAACGGACAATTTTTTTTTTGCGCGACAGAAAAACGCATGCGTTTAGCTGGATTTGTTTACCCAGAGCATAGAAATATATACATATATATATATTTGACGTCATAAACAGTTACAAAGAAAGGGTTTGTTAGAGTTAGATTGAGGAACTGGTGTACAGTTGGTTATAGCTACACCTACAAGTTATAAAGGGTACAGTTTTAGTTGAAAAATGTTCTTTATGGCGTTCAAACGGAAAAGAGCATTGGCAGAAGAGTGTAGCCGGCACGTGCTTTTAAACCATCATTTTGACACTTTGGTTTGGCTAAGCATTAAGTAATGGAAAATTTTAACTTTGCAACCATGACTTTTCGTTCCATGGAATTTATATGCTGCTTTTGCGACATATGGTATCGAGCGGTGTAACTTTACTGTTCCATGTGTTCTCATGATTCAGTAACTATTGGAAGCACATATTCAGTGTCGTTGTTACATGTTCCCGTCTTCCTCATATGTCCATAAGACAGGCTGTTGCGTAAACCGGGTGTTTCGAAATAGTTGTGCAATCCATTGCAGCGCTGCAAATCTTTGCAAGCGTTTAACTTAAACAAACTAATAACTGATGTGAGTAAAAGAAGGTACTGTTCTGGAATGATCGCACGAAAAACGAGTATCAGTTTAAAAGCTAATGTTTATCGTTGATCTTTCTCTTTTCCATCGTATCCTTTCCTTGAGATAAATGAGACTCGATGTGTGTTGCGTAACCAGAATAAAAGACAAGAACTAAATTGATCTTTTGTGGACCATGTCGGCTCTATGCAGCAAGCGTTAAGAATCGTAATAATGAACTTACTCTCTACTGCAGACGACCGATACGAGCCACGAGAAGCAGAAGAAACAACGAGCTTTCAAGCAAACAATAACACGCGAGCACGGGCGCGCACGCTCGTCCCCGCAAGAGAAAAGAGTGTTTAATCCCCAATGGGAGTGTGATTATTTTGTAATGGAGACTACCACACACTGCATGGTTTGTTTAATATGCAGCCATATTGTAAAGACTGTGAAAAGCGATAACGCAAAGCATTTTCGCCGCCATCTATCACACCCTTATGCAAACTTGAAAGGCGAGTGTAGAAAGAAATGCGTGGAAAATTAAAAAAAAGCGTGTACGTCAACGGACATCTTGCATGTCAGCTTTCGTTAAATCTCAAAATGTTTGCTGTGAAGCTTCCTACAAGGTTGCGTATCATCTTGGTGTTGCTGGAAAGCCTTACACCAGTGGTTCTTAACCGGTGGGTAATTACCCACTAGTGGGGAATTTGAGGATTTCAAGTGGGTAATTTGAAGTTGGGTTTGTTGTTCCATGTGTACTCCACTGGTTCTTAACCGCTGGGAAATTTCCCACCAGTGGGAAATTACTGAATATCCATGCAGTGGGAAATTCTTTCTGGTCTGGAAGTGGGAAATTGTTTTAAGTTTTACTCGAATATCCAAGGAAGTAAATCTGATTAGTTAGTCACAAAAGTAATTTTTTTTAACAAACACCGAGTCCTAGTGCACTGTTTTACAATTTGTAACGATTTGCCTCGATTTCTACTGATGGCGCAATCCTCGTTGCATTGTTACGTCACAGACACCTGTCACCGCTCAACGATTGGCCACGAGGTGCGAGGAGTTTAGTTTCTGATTTCTGAAAGCTGTTTAGGTGAGGATTAGGTTACTTGTACTCGATATAAGCTAGCAACGTTATGGTAAATAACTTTTAGCAGTTATCTGGTAGATTCTACATTTCTAGGAGTTATCTAGATTTCTAGAAAGATTCTCTAGTCTAGATTTAGTTGATCATTATGACTAAAGTTAAACGAAAATATGACGATGATTATCTGAATTTTGGATTCACATTTGTGGATAAAGGTAATGAGCAGTTACCACAATGTGTTATATGTCTTAAAACTTTTTCAAACGCTTCCATGAAGCCCTATCAACTGAAACAACACCAATTAAAAGTCCACCCACAGTTAGTCGAAAAGAACCGGAGCTACTTTGAACTAAAAGCAAATCAAGTAAAGACAATGCGATTGGATACTACCGGTCAGTTTCAAACCACTTCAAAGGCAATTCTGACAGCATCTTATGCAGTTTCCTTGCAAGTGGCAAAAGCCAAAAAGCCACATAACATCGGCGAGACACTGATAAAGCCGTGTCTCGTAGCGTGTGCTAATATTTTGCTTGGCTCAAATGCTGTTTCCAAGGTTAAGCAGGTGTCCTTGTCCAATGACACTGTTAAGTCACGCATTGATGATATGGCATGCAGTATCAAATCTAAACTCATCGCTAATATCAAAGCTTCACCTGTATTTGCAATTCAGCTCGATGAGTCGGTTGACGTTGCAAATCTCTCTCAACTGATGGTGTTTGTCCGGTATGTTCACAATCAAGCCATTGAGGAGGACTTTCTTTTTTGTCGGCCATTGGAAACAACCACAAAGGCCAGCGATGTGCTCAAACTGGTGGAAGAATTTTTTGAGACTGAAAAATTGGATTGGGATAAACTCGGTGGTGTATGCACAGATGGGGCACCTGCTATGTTGGGTGCGCGGTGTGGTTTTGTTGAACTGGTGAAAAGGAAGAATCCATTTATTATTGCGACGCACTGCACCATACATCGAGAGGCATTGGCCTCAAGGACAATGCCTGAGGCACTCAAGAAAACATTGGATTCTTCAATCAAGATCATAAACTACATAAAAGCGAGTGCATTGAATACCCGGCTCTTCCGAAAACTATGTAAGGACATGGAATCAGAACATCAAAATTTGCTGTATCATACTTCTGTTCGCTGGCTTTCCAAGGGAAACATGTTAAATCGCCTTGTGCTTTTACTGCAAGAGGTTATTGAATTTCTTGAAATTCAAAAGAAAATAGAATTGAAGTCGATTATTACTGACAATATATTTCAGAAGAGATTGGCATATCTTGCAGACATATTCGGTCATTTGAATGAACTAAATCGCAAGTTACAAGGAGTGGGTTCGAACATAATTGTACAACGGGACAAGATAGCTGCATTGATTGCAAAGCTGGAATTGTGGAAAGGGAAAATACAGAGTGGTCGTAGTGTTGCGGCATTTCCAACTTTACATAAAATGATTGGAATGAATGGTATTTGTTCCGTTATTCAAGGTGACGTTGTTGAACATTTTGACAAGCTTATTTCTGAATTTCATCGTTATTTTCCATCCATTGAAGCTGACACTCCAGTAATGGCATTAACAAAGAATCCATTTCGATTCCCTGTTGCAGGTGTTCAAGAGGATGAAGAAAACACACAAGAACAGTTTTTGGAATTGATTCATGATTCAGCTGCCAAAGCTTCATTTGAAGATAATACCTTGGATAAATTTTGGGCAATTATGATGAATACATACCCAAAAGTTGCTGCAAAACCATTATCATTGCTGACTGCTTTCTCATCAACATACCTGTGTGAATCAGCATTTTCAAACGTTGTCACCATAAAAACAAAAGCACGAAACACAATGTTAAATCTGGAATCAGATTTGCGTTGTGCAATCTCAAAAATAGAGCCTGACATTGACTTGATCGTCGCTGAAAAGCAAGAACAAAAATCGCATTGACGTTGTTTGAAACTACGTAAACGTTCTTTAATGTTATTCTTCTCATTGAAATTGTTCTTTTTGTTAAATACCATTGTGCTTTGGGATATGTCACACAGGTCACTAGGATTCATTTTGATTTTTCAGTCAGTTTTAAAAGTATGTGGGGAATATAGGTTTATTAAGTAGCGGAAGTGGGTAATGAAAGAAAAAGGTTAAGAACCCCTGCCTTACACCCATGGAGAACTCTTCAAGATATGCCTACTCGATGTCGTTAAATGCATTCATCCTGGCAAGGAAACTGACTATTCGTCGATTCATTCCTCTTTCGCGTGTTACCATACAACGCCGACAACATGATATCTCCCAGCAGTTAAAACACACACTACAGACAAAAGGTAACAGCCAAAAAAGTTTATTTGCAAATGTGAGGATCTTCTCTCCATGGAAACGGTTGCTACTCGCACTCATGGTGAAGACATATTTAATGCAGTGAAACATGCTTGCTTTCGTTCTGAGTTGGATTTACGAAATCTTCGTTTTATTTGCACAGATGGTGCCACCTGCCATGACGGGTAATCAGCAAGGCTTTGTGACAAGATTTGCAGAATATGGATGTAAGGAGCATGGAAATAGTGATCTTATTAATCTTCACTGTATAATTCACCAGGAAGCATTATGTGTCAAATCTGTCACATTAAACACCATTCTTAAGGATGTCAATTTCGCGAACTATTAACCTAAAGCGAAACGTCTGTAGAGGATATTCTCTATCACTCGTCTGTTCGTTGGTTGTCCCAGGGAGAAACATCTCGCCGCGATTTGCTTTTGCGCAAGGAAATAATAGAATTTTATTACTTAAAAAAGAAGCACTGTCCTTTGCTTGATGCTAAGTTTCTTATTTCTCTTGCGTTTTTAGTTGATTTTTTAACGCATGTCAATTTTTTAAACAAAAGTTTGCAAGGAAAAGCAACCACAGTTTAAACCGTTTCGGTACTAGATGGAATTCACGCCGATCAACGTGGCGAACAGGATTTGACCGACGCTAAGGGCGACAAGATGGCGCTGCAAAACATTACATAACCAACCATCCCTATCTCGAAACAAGCCGGACATTTCAAGTTGCTTCAAGGTAACGTTCGTCGAAGAACCGCCCACGAGCCGTTTGGACATTTGTGAGGACAAATGGTTAAACGATCTAAGGGCGTCTATTAACCCACGATTTTTCCGCGAACGAAATGAAATGCTTTTCTCCCTGTAAGCGCCACGCCTTATCAACACGCACGCCATTTTTACACCTGCTAGTTTTTTGTTCGCTACCGCCGTTGCCACCTTATTTGCAGTCCGTCAGTTTTGGCTTTTATCACAGCCGGTCTCCATAGTTTTTTCGCCATTGTCCGGTTATTCGCAGCTGTTTCTTTTTTTAGACAGAAACTGACGATGCCATAGGCAAAATTAATATTTCTGTTGAAAATGAAACTTTACACTGACGCTGATCGTCTGCCACTCTTTTTGTGTATTTGACAAGTAAAGACAGATCTGTCGGTCACCACCCTGTTACAGAGACTTGTAGTCTGTTTTGACATCCCACTTACTTATAGAGCAATGGATGCTGTAAGATTTCTTGCCTCTTGTGGCGCCAAGCTGTTATGTACCGGTGCGGGGAATATCGTCATTGCTATTGACGCAACAATGAAGTTGTGACGTCAAAACCATTGTGGTGCAATTACCTTGTGCGAGACCGTATGGTTTGCGTTTATTAGTGTCTGCTTTATGTGCTGACCGCGTGAAAGTGATTATGTAATAGGTAACTAACTGATATGTGTTTCTTTCTGTATAAATAAGGAACTTTACTGATAATATGCCAACTGTCCGCGGATATATTTCAGCTGTGTTAATGGTGAGCATTATGTGTTATTACTATTTGCCTGTAGGGAGAGCGGGGTAAAATGAGGTGGTGGGGTAAAATGAAGTTGACCGTTTTTAGGCGACCTACTTACGCCACCGTGCGCCAAATCGGTGTTTAGGCGGCCATTTTGACTATCAATCTTGTCAAGGAACGATTTTGAGTTCAGCGGTTATTTAAAAAGTTTGGACCAAAAAAATTAAAAATAGCCTGTTTCTTAAAATAATTGACATAATTTTGATTCTTTTTTCCCCAAGACATATAAAGTTAAAAAATGAAAAGTCTGTATTTTAGGTTGGTTAGTGCCGAGACAAAACAATTGGTAATGAATCAAAAAGTTTTCAAGTTGTTAGTATTTTTTGTGAAAGCTTTTTCTGTTCAGTACAGGTGTGGGGCAAAATGAAGTACCCCACTGTGGTATTGCAATACAATGAACCCATATTTATTGTTTTCGCTATCACAATGGCAAGCTATCTAGTATTTTTATTGGTATATCAGCATAGCTATAGCATAGCTGGCTAACTGTCAAACAGTTAAGAAACAAAGAATTAGTTTAGGATTGGGAAATTATATATATATTTTTTTAAATGTAAGCTATTGAAGGTTGTATTTTCATTAGACAACCAGCATGGCAAGAATATATAAGAGAAAAACTATCAGACAAAACTGGTACTGTTATTAATTGATTTAAAACAACAGGCATTTGGCCAGGAAATAAAAATGTCTTTGATGAGGCAGATTATGCCCTCTTGACAACTACTGATATTGACCCATCTATTGTCACCACTCCAACATAGTGCTGAATGCTGAACCAAACATGGACAATGCTACCAGTATTACAGATACTACATCAAATCCTGATTTTTCATTTGCCAAATCTATTTGTGATTTTGTGATGTGATGCCAATTCCAAAAGTCAAACAAATAACTTTTAGAAAAAAAGGAAAGAGGGGTTCAACAAGTAATTTAACTAGTTCCCCTTATCTGTCAAAGCTGAAGTTACAAACATAAAACAAAGAAAAAAAATACCTAAAAAGGGAAAATGCTGCAAGAAGTCTTTAAAGTATAAAAAAGCTGCAAACAATGTGAAAGTTAATCAAGAAAAAGATGCAGCCTGCTTATTTTTGAGGAGTTATATTCCATTTCTGCAAAAGGATGGATTTGATGCTGTATCTGTCCTATGAAGGCACATCACTTGTGTGCTGGAGTTGAAGAGTTTGAAGGTGTATTCGCTATAATTGCGATTTATGCCAGTGATTAAAAAAAGTGTTTATTGGTTGTATTTGTTGTTGTTTTTCGCAACTACTTTGTTTATAAATGCAAAAAAAACATTTGTTGCTATTTTGTGTATTTTGTTCTTACTCATGTTAGTGCAGTATGACAAAACCTCATTTTACCCCGCCCATGGGGCAAAATGGGAAAAAACGGACCCTTGGGAAATTTAAAATAACTTGTTGTTTGTAAAGTAAAGCTTGACTATTTGGGTTGGTTTCTGTAGGAGATAGATTAAACTACCTGTCATGTAAGTTTGGGTTCAATATTGCCAGTGTTAACGTAGCTACGACGGTTTCCGCTTAAGTGTCCCATTATACCCCGCTTTCCCCTACAGTACCAGTTGTTGACATCACGTTGTCTTATATAGCAGCGAACCCAACTTGGACCTGCATACGTTGTGTTGTGCATTACACTGTTGCAACCCGGTATATTTACCGGTAAGTTGATGTGTCTAATAGCGTCTCTATTTATGCTTTACTTGAATGCATAATTATACCGCAGCCATTACACTGGGCAAGATTCAATTGGTCAATAACCTGTGTATCTTTGCGACGAGGTGGCTCGGCTGCATTGAAACACCTGTCATTCCGGCAGAATAAAATGTGCCCAACAAAGATTTTAAGGCTTCACGTAGTCAATAATAACCTTTTTACAATGATCGAATTGTAGTTGTTGCGGACTTGGTGATAATAGCTAAATTCAAGCACCTAATGCAATGCTGAACAGATTTTTTTTATCATAAATAAAATTAAATCACATGTAAAGACCGAAAAAAAATGTATACACGAAAATTATTACATATACATGGCAGTTTCTTTTATTAGCGTTATTCGCACTTGCTGCCTAAATAAACACTTCCAGAAAATAAGAAATGTATAAAATTTGGCACAGAAGTACACCAAAGCATACTTAACAACATGGTAATAATGATTTTTGGAGCGAGAAAAGAGTTTTCGGCAAAATACCTTTTTCTTCGGTATTTTTTAGCAACGCGATTAAAATGTATTTTTAGAGCAATTAATTTTTTTTAGAAAAATAAGTTCCTCGGTAGCAAGCACAACATTCTTGCCTTGTGACACAACAAGGCCTGTTTGACGTTTGCAACTTTACACCAGAGCATACTGAACAACGTAGTAATAATGAATTTTTTAAACGATTAAAGATTTTTCTGCAAAATGAGAATTTCTTCTGATCTATGTATTTTAGAAAGCACAACATTATTGCCTTGTGACAAAAGTCAAATAAAACATGTCGGTTATGCGGTAATCGTATATCGCAGCATACACTGAATATTCAACTAAGAAATTTGTGAAAAACATGGTGAATTTCACCTCTTCCTTCCGTGTTGTTGGTGACCGCCAGCAACGGGAGAAACTTTGCTCACCCACGGGTGGTATCATGCAACAGTGATTCATTCGTTTTTAATGCAATTTCTTTTTCAGGGGTCATATCGACACCATGGATGCATCGAACTGGAGTTTTTGTTCGAGCGAAAGTTCGGCAACATCGACGAAGCAGCTTACCACAGCTTGGTTGAGGCGTCTTGTAGCGTGTCCCCCCAGCGCAGGTAGAATTGAGACAAAGTGGTTTACGTATACGCTGTAGTATATTGGATAAAAGTAACAGTAAGTATTAAATGATCAATATGGACGTATATTTTCGTAAATAATTGTGGCTGGGATTCTTCAGCAAAGAGGGAGATCACGGGCACCTTGTTCCAGAGATCAACAAGGTTGGGCAACCTCGCCACGGGAAAGGGCTGCACGATCGAGAGCTTTGGCACGTCTAGCCTTGAGGCTTATATTTTTTTCCTTCTTGCCACTTTCAGCGTGCCAAGTGAGTACGTGTTAATCTTTTTTGTCCAAGCATAAAGTTTAATGGTTGATCCCGAAATATAAACATTTTATTTTTTTAGAAATGTTATCCAATTTTGCCAAAAGCAACGCGATCAAGGAAACTAAGAAGAAAATAAACGCCTGTGTGACTGATCACATTCGCCGACGGTGGAGCAGAGGGTAAGGTGTCTGTGGTTGTTGGACCCCCGAACAAAGCATAAAGATAGAGTGGGGAAAAGTAAACAAAAATATATTTTTAGCAAAACCGGTTGAATTAAACGTAGCGGTTGTTACATTCGGGTTACACATTTTGGGAAACTCTCATTAAAATTTTGAGGAAATTCGGCGATATTTTAGAAACCAACGCTTTTGAGGTAGGTAAGTGTACTTTAAAAATTATTTATACGTCAATTGCTAGACATAATGGCCTGACAGCTTTAATCAGTCGGATACAGACAGACAGGACTAGTTTTCGGTGCCACCCAGGAAGAATTGCTCGCGGAGTGTATACAAGATGGAGCCAGGCAGTTTCATGGTCTGTCAGCATGAAGTTCATTTAAGTATGTTGGCCCGACAATCTGCCAAAGAAATAATATAAAACACGCCCATCAAGCTGGAGCTGGCATATACTTTCTGTCGCAGGAAAAGATTGGTTTTAGGGCTTTAAATACACACGAACAATAATTTATTTGAAGTTTTTACTAAATTCAATTTTAAAAGTCACGAAATTTATAACTGTGATGAAACTGGAATGACGACTGTCCAAAAAACAAATGCAGTTTTTGGCACAAAAGTTTTGAAACATACTGCGCTGCTACATTTGGCGAGAGAGGATCCGTTACCACGGCACTTGCAGTAAATGCCAGTGGCAATTCGATTTTCCAAGGGTCTACGGATGTTGGGCTTACTGGGTTGGGACGAAATCTGAAGACTTTTTAGCTTTTATCCTGTTTCTGTTACAAAGTGCAGCAAAAAACATCCAGCGCTCTTTATTCTAGACAATCATGAAGCACATGTGTTTAAAACTTTAATTGATTAATGTCGCTCCAACGGGGTCGTTCTGCTAACCCTTTCAACCCATTGTTCGCACAAGTTGCAGCCCCATGATTGGACAGTTTTGGGCCAATTTAAAAAGCATGTTGAATTATGACATTCCAGGAGTAGTTTGTCAAAAAACACACAGGCGGGAAACTACTGGAATATATCCTTTTAACAAAGATTTTTTTGCAGATGCGAGCATCAAAACAGGACGACAAAGCGTTGCTAAGCCAAATGACATTTACATTTTCACCGAGAAGAAGGTTTTTAACCCATTTTGTTTGGTGGGGCATAATTAGTTTTTGTTGAAAGGTAGTGGCAACAGTTACTGTTTGTCATTTTGTTTAATTTTGACGTAATAGTACAAGCAACTCGTTTCACGGTTGCTTTCGGCATTTTTTAGTTTTTACTAAAATGAAGCATTGTATTTTTAGCCTCTGATGCAGATGAAGTAATAAGTTTTGCTGCCAACAAAATTTCGTTGTATTTTGGAAAAATACCTTTGTCGAACCCCGGTTAGAAACCACTGCATTACACATCAATATCCTATAGTGTAGTCAGATTTATAGCATGAATATGTGTTCTGTGCTTATGCTCTGTCTAAAAATGGTTGGTGCAGGCTAGTGGTAACTTTAAACTATACGTGTTTTATGGAATGATTTTCAGACTAGTAAATCAAGGTGGTAAAACTAAAATTAATCTATGAGATGTTGCATCAGGGGCGGCTCGTGCGAGGGGGCTGCGGAGCTGCAGCACCCCCTAGATATTTTTACCTAATATTCCAATATGACGGATAACTTTCATTATACTTTTTTATTCTTTAGCAATATATAAGTTAATAAATATAACTTCAACCTTGATCGGCATTTTTTTCCTTTTTAAAAAAAATATGCCACTATTATGTTATCTATGGTGGAGCTGCAGCTGCAGTTTCGTGACGTTTTGAGCTGTGCGCATGCGCACTTGGAAAAGCTGCATACCGGGCGAAATAGGCGACAGGGGGCAGTGGCTCGCGCAGCCCCTCCCGTGACGTATCGCTATAGTTGTGTTGTGAATACTTCGCGTCAGTGCGCTCCAAAGCCAAACCCGTGTACTGTATATTTAAGTTCGACAGTGAGTGCAGTTAAATAATTCTTTTGCTATTATAAAATTTATTGTTTGACTGTTAGTCTTGACTTTTTAAGATGACTGGGGTTTCAGTTTTTACAGTTATCATTGAATTAAATAAGTGTATCTTACACCTTGAAAAAGAAAAAAAGTCATCTAACACCTTGAAAAGTCACAATTAACCTTTATAATATATAACTGAATTAAAAAGTTGTATGAAAGTATGGGACAAAACATCTGCTGCTCCAATGTCACGCAGGAATCAGCAACAGCAAGAAATACTCAGTTTTAGTTCTTAATGCTGCCCAAGAAAAAATAAATTTGTGACTGTGAAGTTAAATGCGTCACTGAAATTCAGGCAATATCAAATGCAGAACAAACAACTGCAGAAGCAAAAGGAATTTTAAAATACCTGAGTGAAGACAATTTAAAGTGTGGATTTGAACACACCATGTGGACAGTATTTGCAACCAAGTGCAAGAATGTGTTTTGATTTAATGGACATGTACTGTTTGTCTAAACCAGTGGTTCCGAACCTTTAGTTGCCCGTGGCCCCCTTAAATTGATCCAAGGGGTCGGTGCCTGGACCACACTCTGTTTGATTTCGGAACAAACCTGGTGGCCGACATCAACAGCCATGCAGTCAATTCGTCGTCTAATTGTATTATTTTATAGCGATACTTGTTGGATTTTTTTTTCGCTCCTAGTCCGATCAAGATATCAACCTCTTTACCGCGCAGGGCTTGAAAAGATCCTCAGCAATAGTGTGTGGCTTCTTGCACTTGGCGATTCTATATGCCACTTCATAACTGCATAGAAGAGCAGGATTGTCTTCTGGAACGAATCCAAAGTATATCGACGCTTCCCGGTCGTACCGCGCTCTTTTCACAGACAGTGCTCCAATGTCGTCAGTCGACTTTCCCTCATGTTTCTTGTCGCGGTGGATTTTAAGCTTGGAGGGACGTAGTGACGCATTTGACATCACGAATCACGATCGAGCAGTGCAGACATTGCGCGCAATCAAAACCATTCCGTTTGACTTTTGTAAAGCCCAATGAAACGTAGTCGTCATTCCATTGTCGAATTTTTGACATTTTAAAATTTAGATTAAAAATATCTATCAGGTTAAGTATTGATTTCTCAAACAGAATAAAGGCACAAATTGAAATGATTAATATCATTTCGACTTTGTGTTCGACATAATCGTCACACAAAAATGTAATGAAAACATTTGGTAATTTTTGAGTAACACGCATCAGAAGGATCAAAGAGCCACCGCGTCTGGCGATCCCTGTGTGAGCAAAGTTGCTGAATAGTCAATTCGAACACGGACACCACCAACTTCAAACGACTTGGATTAAATTTAATAAACTGCAAGTCGATCTTAGTTCCCGAATCGTGTAAGTATGATCCAGCATATACAACGGTAGGGGGCCATGGGCCCCGGTTGGGAACCGCTGTAATAATTCACAATAAACGGAATAAGTCAAAGCGTTGCAAACAAAAAAGAATCAGCTTGAACCACGCGTGGTTATAACTTGTAGCTGACCCCAACTTTTTGAAATAATATCTGCATTTGTCGGTAGCAGAAGAGTAGTGTGTATAAGTAAGTCCAGAAGTGGTATTGTAACTGTCGCATCAGCAAATAAAATAACTAATCATGAAGCACTGTGAATATAAACCAAGCACATGATGAAAAGAGAACCATGCATAACAGTGAAATATTGCAATCAACGAGGAAAGCTTCAAGCAATTATTGCGCGCTGCAGGGAAATAGAAAAAAAAGTCATTGGGCCAATCCAGTTTTTGCACTGGTTAATTTGCTAGGTAAATCGTTCCATACTCTTGTGCATTTGTACCGAAGAGTATGCTGGCCGCGTCTAGTAATAACTCTTGGAATGAAAAATGTTTGTTTGACAGCACCTCTTGTTGCATGGCTATGTATAGTGGATGTGGAAATGAAAAGGTTATCAAATAGTGGAGGTAACTTATTGTGTTTAAGGTAGAACACAAGTTTGGCTAGTTCCATGTCATGCATATCTCGTATTTTTAAACTATTTATTCTTAGGTATAACTTGTTTGTAGATCATCGTTTGTGAGAAACGATTTAGACGTAGGGGGAACTTAAAAATACACATATTCACCCAAACTAAAAAAAAACTACATCGATGTCATGTTTTTGAGATACAATTTGCACAGCATAGCCATTTTAAAACACACATGTCAACTCACACCAACGAGAAACCGTTTGGATGCCCTGCTTGCGAAAAAAGATATGGACGAAAGAGTCATTTGGATTGTCCCATTTTGACTCACACTAGAGAACCCAGCAACTAACGTTATCTGTGCTTTTGATTGTGGAGCGCAAATAAGCCGTAATTATAAAATACCACCCAAGTTTCTCTGTTATGTAAATATGATATATGCTGTTTTATCTTAATTTAGTATTTTTAGTGACTTCTTGTAAGATGACAATTGCAATAAATTGTGTTCAGGCCATGCGTGTTTTGCCTCCTAGTTGTATCCACTCCACATGTCATTTTTTCACACAACACAAATTTAAAATACGTATAATATTCGTTGTTGGTTTCATAAATACACCAACTTTCAGTTCGTTGAGACAATCCCCACAATATAAATACAGTACCTTTTCGCAGTTTCTCCTTAGTCCACACCTAGAAATTTACTATCGGAACATTTGCTACGGTTTTACATGACATGGGACACAGTCCGTTCTTAGCCTACACCAAGAATTTTACTATTGGAACTTTTGTTGCAGTATAAAAACCTTTAAAAAATTTGCGGAGTTCGACAGCTATATGGACAAAAAAGGACAACACTTCAATATGCCGTTGTAAACGTCATTATTGGCATACAACTACTGATAGTGTTTTACATGTAGCTACTAAATAGATACCGAGCAATGCACGGAGCCTAATGTGTTAGATCACAGGTTGATTGCCGAAATCAATAAATGAAACACTGGGTTGGGAAATCCCTGCGTCAAAGTGTTGTGGACCTGACCCCTTTTACAATTTCTGGATACTCCCCTTTTCCAAATTTTTCGACTTAGATAAAAATGATGTACCGTTCCGTTAAATTTAGAGCAATCTACATCTTCATATCTCCAACATTCTCTGTACAACAACTGTAAACACGTTGCAAAGCAAAATCTAACATAAACTCTCAAATCTCTAAAAATTATCTGCCAGCACAAAATGCATGAAAATATACAAGTATAAGTGTGTACAGTCATCAACAATGTATAGAGGTCAGAATGTGCTCACGATTCAAATAATTCGTTGCTTCGGGCGCTGTTCTACCTTGGTTTAATATTTAAGTTTTGTCGGGTAGGATGACTGGGAAAAATGCAACGATAACATTAAACTTCAAGTTAAACCGCTGTTGTTTCACAAGCGAAAGTATTAAGTTTAGCATCATATAGTTCTGATATTGCCTAATGCTTAGTTAGTTCTAGGAAACTTGTGTTTCCAACCGTGTGCCTGTCAATGTGATTTTGTGTTCTCAATTACAGGCACAGGAAAAGGTTACCGATAAAACACGTGGTTAGTATGGTTTTATTTGTTTGGAAGCAATACCATTTTTATAACACTATTCTGTTTCAAAAGTTAAAGTTAGCTATTTCAAATGGTGAGCAATATTATTTCATTCAGAAAAATACTGATTTCAAGCACTTGAGTTGAGTATATTTTGTCGGACAAAATCCTAAAGCACAAAATACATTCACCAGGCCGGAAATAGCTGCGCAACGTTCAGACGTTAAACAGCACGACGAAGACGCGCTGCAGATACACTTGTACCAAACTGCAGGTTTTAGGTTCTATAAAACAGGAGTATAAATATGCAGTGGGAATGATACACGACATACATTGAACAATTTTAGCACGTCAATGTATTCTCAAAGGAAAGCCCCGAGAATAACATATTTTACACTTTGGGCAGTGAAACTGTCTCTTTTTGGTCATACCTCCTTTGCAGTAAAGATTACACAATTTGCATTTTTCTAATCCCTAAAGCCCTTCCTTGGTTTACGGCAACTAAACCAATAAAACATTTATGTCAGTAAATCAACATTTACTACATCTGAAAGTTAAACTTGACTTTCATCGCCAATTTTATTTTAAGCAACGAAAATTAAATTTTATTTTTCCAATTTTAATTTATTATGAGGCAACGAAAATTAAATTTTATTTTTCCAATTTTAATTTATTATGAAAACGTTGGCGGGACCAGTCGAGGTGGCCCTACGAAAGAGGGTGGGGTTCGACAGACGGATAGTTCAAGCGCCGGAAGAAAGGACACACAAAACATTGCGTTAACCCAGAGGGATTTAATTTTTAAACACAACAAACAGGATAAAATATAACCAAGAAACATTTTAATAGATGAATTTCTCACTTAAAAAGAAACAGGACATTTCAGTTTATTTTGCCGATTCTGCTTCATTTCTTTTGTCAACATTTCAGTATTGGTGATTGTTGTGGTTCATTTCCAGTGTTATCTACTTTGGTTTACTTTTAAGCTACGACTGCATCACCACCAACAGGTTTTTCCAAGTCAAACAAATGTGTCCAAGAATCCTGAAAAGGGTCGTAAACTTCAACTGAACTTAGACCCTGTGTAACAAAACATGCGGGTAGAATCTTTTTTTTGAGAGCTGCTACTAAAAAGTTTTTATTGTTGACGAAACTGGTCGCAAACATAAATTTGTTTTTGTAAACAAACAAGTGTGTTGCGAGTAGCATACAAAAAATACCCATGTGCAGAGCAAACAGCCAAGAAATACGAAAGAAGATGTGTGTTGGTACTTTGCACAATCCGTGTGCAAATCGTGGTACTGGGATAGTATCACAAGTGTTGGCGTGCCAGGTATTAAAAACAGACCTACTTAAAAATACATCGCGAACCATTAGAGCAGCAACCCCCTTGTTTGGGTACTCGTCAAAACAGTGATTTGGACCCTTGCTGTGTTAGTGTTACCATATAAATACTACCAAGCTAGATTTTTTTTGCTTTTAATGTAGATTGCACCTATCAAACTACACCACCCACCCAATCTGGCAGTTTATAACAGCTGCTTGTACTCCATGACCAAACACAGAAGAACACCACAATGGCGTGTTTCATAAATAGTGTAAATTCAAACCAACTTAGACACTGTGTTGATCGACTGGGGAAACTACTGCTTGAGCTACAGGACTAAACACTGATTTGTTAAAGGAGTTTGTGACGCAAGATATACAACTCCAAATCTCATACTACAATAACACTTACCGAGGACCAAACCCACCAAGAACATAAATTTTTCCATATATCAATCACACATGCTCCATGATGTGATCTTTCAGTGTTTAATGATTTAAGTGATCTTCATTTCCCTGCATTTGGATCATCACATTCATAATGTGATGATGAACATGGAAATAGATTGTCGCTGTAATGCATCTATAATTGAACGCTGGCTAAGATCTTTGCCGACGCTTGGTACAATGCAACCACATCGGCTGCTACAACATACAATAACGTCATCCCCTTTTTCTTTTTCGTCATCCCCTTTTTTCTTTTTCTCTCATATTCTCTTTTTAACCTTTTTTGTTTTATTTGTTAGTTAAGTGTTAAACGAACTATATAACGATAAATGCAACGATAAACACAACACAATATATTTACAAATTTCACGGCCGACAATATCGCATCGTTGTTAAAGAATGCGGAACCGTCGTCGTCGATTTTTAACATTTTATGACGGAAGCGTAACGCCATCTGACCCACCCCCTGGCTGTCGTTGGTGAGGATGCTGGCTACCTCTGTGGGATACAACAGCTGTCCCAGCAGGGTTTTGCCTTTTCCGGCCGCTCCGTGCAGGAGAAAATGGGGCGAAAGCTCTATGCCACCGCTTGTGGTGTTGCGTAGTTCTAATGCCGTTTGAATCAATAGAACCCTCAAGTCTTCTGGTGTTAGGTCTTGGTTCTGCCAATTTATATTTTTGGCTTGGCTAGTGATCTTCATAAAGATTTCTTTGGCTGTTTTTAAATCCATTTTCTGACTAACTTTCTCCTTCATTCGCCTTGATACTTTTGCAAATTTTCTTTGTTTCGTGTTGAACTGTGCCGTATTGTAGGCGCGTTTAGCTAATAATTCCGGGAAAGAAAAGTCCTTTTTGTATAGCTCCTCTTTAAATTGATTCATGCTTGGTTTCGTTGTAAACTGTTTCGCTACCTCCTTTGCAATTGTTTCGTAGTAGCTTGATCCTTGGCGGTTTGTGTATTTTTGTTTTGTGCACAGTTCTTTCAGATTTTCTGGTATGGCACTCCGATCGCTCTTGTAAACATATTGAACATATGCTGCCATATCCCTTATTGGGGCAATGTAAGTAACAGTTATTCCCATCTGCTTCAGTAGCTTTATAACCGCGCTCTTGGTCCGGGGCGATGGTTGTTGACCTGGCGTCTGACAGGTGCAACTGAATATGCCATGCCTGTGATGATTGGCGGACCTTCCTTGCTCCCTGGGCCCCCAGTACAACACAAACGTTGGGCCTTGAAGGATGTTGCTTGCGCCATCGGTAAAGACATCGGTTGTTACTGCCCATCTCCTGCTTCTTGTACCTTCCGTGACATTGCTCTCGATACCATTCACACTCTTTTTCTCTTCGTTTTGCATATTCCGCAGTTGTTTCATATACACTTTGTTTGCTATAGTTATGGATAACCTTATCGGTCTCTGTTTTACAAGGAAACATCTGTAAGGTTAACAAATTTTTAATGTGCATGCAAACTCAAATACAACGAACCATAAATCATGCAAACGAAAAAACAAAAGTAATATACATTTATTTCGGGCACGATAAGCATATTGTTGCTGACATCGTGTAAGGTATCGTGATATAGTTGCTTTCTTGGGCTGCATAGGTCGATGCTGTCGGACGGTATGTGCTTGCTTGCAGGTTTTTGGTTATGGAATCCGCATATACTATCATTTGCGTTATCATCGCCTTTGATGAAGGTGCTGGACATGTGGTTATGTCGTACCAGGGAGTCTCGAAATTGGTGTTCACTGTGTCCGCTGTCACTTCCGACGTCACCCTCCCCACTGTATGGGTATCCCGTTGTAAAAATTGGATGGGAATCGTCGTAAAGTCTTCTCCGAGTTGGAACCTTTTTAAGGAGTTGTTGTGGCTCATTGGGAACTCGTAACTGTTCAGCTGAGCTCCCGTCAGACTGGAATCGATGAATCCCAGGTCCCATGAATTGGTTTTCAACAGGGAGTCTTTTTCCCAGGCTACATCCAGGTATATTAATGGGCTTGCTCGCCCTCCGTTTCCTCCGTCTTCTGAGGTTCCGCTTTGGAGTCTGTTCATACTGGTGCAAGGCCACATGGTCATTGTCCAATCTTTGAACTTGATTAGCTCGTATGTTGCGTACGAGGTTGTTATTGCACTGAGGGTTGAATGGCTCATCGTTCCTATTCCGGCTTTGTCCGTGAAGCGCCATCTTCTACCAGATGTTGTCCCTCTCCAGTCTATTCCTAAATGGCACTGTCTTCCGATAACCGAGGACATTAATACAGATTTATTCGGATGATATATGGGGCAGTGGTGCGGTACGTGATAGGGATCTGCATCCCCCCAGAGTTCCCACCACCTGAGTACCCCATTCTTGATTGTATAGCGGCTGGTTCTCCTCCGTTTTCTTCATATTCTTCAATGTCTGCCCCATCCTCGAGCATCATATCGTCAAGTTGACTTGTTGGTGGACTATTAGCATTAAATCTCCTTTTCATATTACCGTTTCCACGTACTGTGGAGGAGGTACTTGGTACTCCGCCAGCAGCTGCCGCAGATGTTCTATAGACCTGGATCTTCTTAATCCGTGCCCAGTTCTTCTTTGTAGGGGACATTGAAAGGAATAGTGCTTTTTTAGATAGAAAAGCAGAGCGCACAATTGCTGCAGCAGGGCCAGTATGATTAGCGATATTTCTGAGTAGATTAGTATCCGCAGAGTTGTACTTCCAGTACTCTGAGGGTCCGAGTTCTGAGTGCTGTTTGTCGTGTTACCGACACTGAGCATCAAGTTCAGAGGTAACCTCCTCTCCAATCTGGTTTCCTGGTCCACAATAAGGATTTCCTGGTATGGTAATACCACCAGTTGCTAGCTTCCTAGTCGACCTCTACTGCATTCCGACTTTTAAATAATTTTTCATTTACCTCATATACCCTTTTCTGACACCACTGACACCAGCACTGCACACACTACCTCATCCTACTGGTGCGGTGCCGCCTTAAAAATAACTGTTGTGCCAGTGCCAGATAGTAGAATATGGAGTTTGTTTTACACAATTAACTACTCACACGTCCCTTTATCTTTATGCTGTTTTGTTACATTATTCGTACGCTGCTAAACGTTCTGTTCTAACAAAAATTGTTGCATTATTTATACGCTGCTAAACATTTGTACCCTGCTCTTTTACTAAAATTGAAAAAAATACGTATTACTTCAAGTTGGGGCCGACACCACACGACTGATGCACCCTGGCGCCACTGGGGCTCTATTTCGATTTATCACATGACGAACCATTGGACGATTGCTCGTTTCCGGTACCTGAAGCATTCGTATTTTTATCGGCAAATTCCCCACGTCAGGCCCAGTTGTCACCATAGCTGGCGTTGGGGGAAGACAGTCATTGCGTTTGACCTCAGTGCGTGAAACCTATCTACTGATATGCACACCATTTCACATACTGTCATGATTGATTACGCAAACAAAAACCAACGGGCAGCCACACACCAGAGAGAATTGGTTATGGGATTAAAATGGTACACATTATTCTAATTTTTTTAGTCAAATTAACTTTACGTCATTTTATTGTCTTATTTTTATACTCATGAGTATATAATATAGTTAACCGTTCATTGTTACGTCATACATGTAAAAGAAATTTCGCACCGAACACACATACATCGCATGCACCGTGTGGTCTGGCTGTCGTTTTGAAAGCGATGCTAGAATCTTTGTGCGACAAAATATCTCTCTGTTTCCATTGCATTTAATGGGAAAGTTAGAATACGGGTGTTGGGAATGGGAGGTGCGTGTCAGTTGTTGCTTAGCTTGTCAAAATATGTCAAACTGATTAAGAATATATCACCACACTTTAAACTGCTAGCTTTGTTCTGTGCGTCAAAATTTACTTAAAACTACTTAAAACACGAGCAATTGATATGAAAGGTTTTAGGGTTTGCAAGGATTTTTTTAAAACTATGTGTCATACTGTGCACCAAACTTGCAAAAAAATGGATTGTTTACATGCTAAAAAGTAATGTTATATTTGATTTGAAAGAAGAAAACAGCTTAGTCCCCAAAATCAGGTTAGTCAGACAAAAGCCCAGGTTTCGAACAGGTGTAACTGTGGTTACAAATTTAAAGCTAAGTTAAGCTTTACAATGTTGCCATGTTCATAGGTTGGTTATAAATGATGACGTAAAGGTTTTGTTTGTTTCTTTACATGGCTGGGATTGTTCAGTAAGCATGTCTTGTCTGGAAGATCCCGAGTTGTGCACATTATACTGCTTTTTAAGTAAGAGTGAATATTGTGTAATCATGTTTGCGTTTTGCACATAAAAAATGTGTCTCTCTATCAACAGAAAGATGTCTCTCTGTCAACAGAAAGAACAGATGTATTCTTGTGTCTTGGAAATTTGTGCAGATTTCTTGCAGTTCCAGTTAAACATATTATTTAAAACACTTATTATCTTATTCAAATAGAATTTTTTCGCCCTATTTTTTATTAAAAAGGGAAAAAAATGCCGTTTAGGGCGGAAATTATACTTATTATATATTGCTAAAGAATAAAAAATCAGTATACTGAAACTTATCTGTAAGATTGTGGTAGGAACTTTAAGTAAAAATATCTAGAACGAGTCCGCCCCAGTCTTATCATCAACAAAACTTATCCTGAATGTGTCTAATTCCTGCAAAGCGTTCTCTGCATTGGTGAAAAGCAAGATTTGGCTACAAAGAAGACACCGCTGGTTTCATTTTGTGATTCTTCCACAAGAACCGCACTTGTTAGTTCATTGAGTTTAACAATTAAGTATTTAGGACTAGATCATTTTCAGGGGTCCGGGTTCGTTTAGTTTTTTAAAAATGTGTATTTTGGGGTTGATGTTTTGTTCCGGTTTGGTCAAATTATTATCCGGTCCAAATCGGTTTGCAGTTTTTAAACCGCTTAAGATTTTAATTCTTTCCATGATTTAACTGGCCTTATTAAACTTCAAAAGATTTTTTACCGTGTATTGTTATTTTTGATACGCCCCATAACTGTTAGATGCAAGAAGAGATATGAGGGGAAGATTCTTATTTTTTCCAATATCTAGTGTAGACTTTCCAGTCTGTAATTTATTGGTTTGTTTATCTTATCCGCCTTAAAATGGTTTTCCACTCATCGGCACTGTGATTATCCGCTCCGACTTTCTTATCTTCCACATCCTTTTGATTTTACTTTATCCTGCTTGGTGCTGGCTGTTTCGCCACTGGTTACATCGCGGTGAATAATTTTACTTGCCACACGAGTTGGTTTATTTTCGGCTTGTGCTTTATTAGCACCAAGCATTCCACAAATTTTTGAAACATCTGTACAGTGCATGAAAACCTTAACGTACATTTCTGGTTGTTTAACTGGACTTCCTGTATATAATACGACTTGTTTTGGGGCAAGACGATAAACCGGGAGTCCGTTGGTTGGGTAATCAACCGGCATTGATAATCAACTTTCGTATGATTAATATTTCGTGCAGAATCGAAGTTCTCTTTTGCTTTTTACAGCATAGGAGCTAAATACCTTCACGATTGCATGTGTGTGCGACTCATTGCATTCCAGTGTCAATTTCTTGCGTTTTTTGATTACAGAATTATAGATCGTTGTTTTTCCAAAGTGTAATTTGCAGTAATTACATTTAATCTGTTTTTTATTTTTACTATTAGGTCGTTTTGAGAAGTAATAACTGTTATTTGTATTTCCTGCAAGTTTCATTGAAATCCGTTGGGATTTGACCCCAAAATTTGGACGTCAAACGTAAATTGCGACATTTTTAAAATAAATTGCATTTTTTGGCCCATATCATCAGATTTTCAGAACCATAAGGCTTTTCGGACGTTTATTGAAGCATACAAGTAGTACTAAGAAACAGTTATCTGTCACATCAACTAAAACTAGAGTACTTCTATACACCTTTTTTCAGTTTAACAACTTACTCTGTGATGATTGCGGACTGACATTTTCATCCACCAATATTTTACAAAATCACAACAAAAACTAGCATCAGTTTAGTCTAAACTTACAAGATTATTTTTGGATAGCGACAAAAAACGCGTCTATCCCACCTAGTAAATTTAGATCATTAAAATGGCTGGTTAAATCAACTAAAAATGCCAAACCGAGCAGCCAGTTGTTGTCACATAAAAGAGCTCTTTCCTCGGGTAGCTCATTTTTTCTCTTCAAGAAAGTCATAGAAAGCCGCCGCACCTCACAATGAAGTACTAGTTCACAGTATTCCAAATCTAACATCTCACAATATTCTCTCAATTCCCGCCTGTTAATGAAAATGCTCTTGCTCTAATTTTATTTACACATTTCACAACCGGTAACATAACATGCTGCAAATTTAAAAGTTTTTCCACACAATGACTCTTGATGTATAATAGAGCAGTGCTTGTCAACCTTTTTTGAAACGGTACACCCTTTTAACATTTACACAAAATTTGTACACCCCCAGTAAAAAAGTATTCAACCCTGTAACACACTGAATCTGTGATCCTAACAGAAATGATGATGAGCGCAATAACAACAAGCCATAATCCATAATTCACTTTCTACATCTGAAAGGTATCAAGTGAAATATTAAATTATGATGTCTCAAATAGAGTTTTGTAACTTAAAATCTATGAACACTTGAGATGCATGTTGTGCCTTGTATTGTACTTACAGTCAGTCTGTTCTGAAACTGAAACTTGCATATTGTGATACCTGGTCATAGGTATATTATGTTTTGTATCTGGTACACCCCAGTACACCCCATCAAAGTGATACACCCTTTAAAAATTATGGTACACCCTGGGGTGTACAATACACCCGGTTGAAAAGCACTGTAATAGAGTGATATTTCAGAAGAGGACGATTTATAAATTTATCAAGCAAAGTAGTAGTGCCAGCAACTCTTCCAATCATTGATGGGGCTCCGTCAGTACACACACTGACGAGTTTACTACAATCTATTTGTAAATTTTCTAGGCATGATTTTACTTTGTCAAAAACATCTGATCCTCTTGTTATTTCATGAAGTGACTCGAGACAGAGAAGTTCTTCAAAGACATTGAAATTATCATCAATTCCTCGTATAAATATGCATAACTAGGCTAAATCACTTACGTCAGTTGATACATCCAACGCTAATAAAAAAATATGCAAGATTGGACAAGGTCTTTCAATTGCTGAGACACATCATTAGCAAGTTCTTCTGTGCGTCTCGTAACAGTTTGTTTTGATAAAGCAATTTCATCTGCTTTCTTTTCAATGTTTTTACTACAAAGACAATTTGCAAATATTCTGAGACAAGGCTTAACAATTTCTTCTCCGTCAGAGAATGATTTCTTTTTTTGGCCAGCATTAAAGCAATTTCATAAGAAGCTTCCGTCATCGCCAAACTTTCACAACTTCTTTTAGTAAATACAAATTGCCGCCTTCTAATTTCTTGCTTTTTCTTGACCACGTTTTCTCTTCGTAACTCAGAACCAAGCACGAGCTTCAGTTTACCTTCAATTTCAGTCTGATGTTGTGTTTTATAATGTCTGTTAAGATCATGACTCCTATTCTGTGAAATAATGCTTTTGCATACAATGTACAACGGTTTTCCTGATGGACTCGCTATAAATAACAAGTCGTTTTCCCACTGTTTATTAAATTCACGCCTAATATCACTTTCTGCCTTTCGTTTGCCCATTTTTTACCACTTTGTGACTCTGTGATAATTAATCCTGAAATAAAAAAGATTTACCCCTCTCGCGCTTTGGACACGTTTTAACAGTCTATTCTGGACGCCAGACGATTTTACACAGATTAGTAAGGATCTGTGGGATTTGAAACCGCACAGAATATCTCAATTACCCAAATAAAATCGTCAAAAATATCCCCCCAAAAAAAGGAACTGCGTCCCACTTGCATGAAAGGGTTAAATTTCGAAAATAACTGCAAATGTTCACAAACAAAAGACAATGCACAATGCACCAACCGGAACCAAAGTCTAGGTTAAACACAAGTGGTCCAACCTATTGTTACGCAATAAAGCCTATGGGGCCATTTTGTGTCCAAAATGACACTTTGGGTAGAGGAAAATAACACCTAAATCGTTTGATATTTACAAACTGGAGAGGTTAAACGTGAATTTGATCATCCAAATTGAAGGCAAATTTCGGGTTCTAACATTTCAACGCAATATTAAAAGCTAAATTGCTTTTTTTTCATGTAAATTTTGCCGCTTATTGTTTATGTAAACTTTAAATATTTGAATTCAGCGTGCATTATCACGCTCAAATGTTAGAACCCTTTTATTCGATTTTGTGTACTAATTTCGCGTTAAAGCCTACAAGTTTGTAAAAATCAGACAATTTATGTGTTTTTCCCTGCACTTGCTGTATTAATTTGGACACAAAATGGCGTCCATGCGGCTCTATGGCGTAACAATGGGTTGAACTACTTGTGTTTTTATATATACTTTGATCGGAACGAGCCGCAATTGTAAACTGACAAAAAATGTGGTGGCTGGTGATTTCGCCAGATGCGGCCCATTTTTATTCATCCCTACACTTCTTCTAACTCTAAGCTTCTTTTACTGAAGCTAAATTAAACACTGTTCAGATTTGCTAGCTGTCTTGTTATTCAAAGTTTTGTCACAAATGCGACTATCATTAAACAATACACAAATTTTACGTCACAAAGCAATTCAAATACGAAAGGGCTGCTCAGAAGTCGTAAATCATTCGGTTGATTCGGCCGATTTTATTCGGCAAAACTGCTGAATAGGCCGACTCGGTTTCAGCCGAAAGAAATTAGCCGATTAATCGTACAGAAGAATGCAATTGTTGTGAAGTGGTTGTGGGCCGCGAGTTTGACACCCCTGGTCTATAGCGGATGCTTTATTTCATTGCAGTTCGATAACAGAAGGGCGCGCAACACTGAAAACGCGCTTAAAGCAAGGCATCGTTTAGCCCACAACGCAACATTCTTTTTCAGCCCATGCCAAACAAACTTGGATGATATAAGCTTCCTCGTGGTGCGAATGGAAGGATGTGACAACCCGTGGATGGCGTTAAAAACTTTCCTTTGCCAGGAGCAGGGAACAACAGGACGTGGTCGTCCGAAAGAAACATCACATAGAATAGTAGTCGACAAGGCTTCAATTGGAACATCCCTAAGAGGCAACCCAGTAACTGCAGTGCGGTAAGATTGAACTTCATCCGTCTGTTGCGCTTCAGCAAGAGCCTTATGATCAAAATTCGTCAAAGAACTGTGTAGAGCATTTACAAACGATCTAGAAAGTGCATCTGCGACAGTGTTTGACTTGCCGCTGATGTGTCTGACATCTGTTGTATACTTCGAAATACACGACAGATGACGTTGCTGTCGAGCTCAGAAACCTTCTTGAATGCGAAAGTAAGGGGTTTATGATCGGTAAACGCTGTAAACTTGCGCCCTTCAAGAAAATAGCCAAAGTGCCTTATGGCCGGGTGAAGTGCTAAAAGTTCGCGATCAAAGGCGCTGTACTTGGTTTCGGGTTTTCGCAGCTGACGGCTGAAAAACGCAAGAGGGGCCCAATGACCTTCTGTAAACTGTTCGAGTACTGCACCAACAGCTGTTGAGAAGCATCAACTGTAAGTGCTATGCTGGCTTGCCACTGTGGGTGATGCAACAGGGTCGCACGAGCAAGGCTTCTTTCATCTCAAGTCCATGTGAGTTCCTTTGGTTTACCAGATAAGGAACTATACAGTGGCTTCATGATGGTTGCAATGTTTGGCAGAAATCTGTGATAGAAGTTGAGCATACCCGAAAACTCCTGTAAGCCCTTGACCGTTTGTGGCACAGAAAAATTTCGGATGGCATCAACTTTTGCAGGAAGAGGTTTCCATGTTGGATCGACCAAGTGGAATTTCGGATGGCATAAACTTTTGCAGGAAGAGGTTTCCATGTTGGTCGACCAAGTGGCCGAGAAACTGTATGCTGCTTTTGCCGAACTCACGTTTCTGAGGATTAACGATTAACAACAAGTCCGTGATTGGAAAGGCGTTGTTTGCCAACAACAACTTCTCAGGCGAGAGGCGCCTGACGCGGCAATGCACAAGTTGGCCTGTGGTCACAATGTGATGTTGCACACCGTGTTTGGGCAAAGCATCTGAAAACTGGGGATTTTTACCTGGGAAACATCTGCAACAGCTTGTCGTATGGAGAAAGCAAAGAGTAAAGAGTGCTAAGCTGTGGCGGTTGACAAAGAGACCTTTTCATGGGAAAACTTACCAGACGTTTTTTGTCAATGTCGACCAATAAACGATTAGCACGGAGAAAATCTGCACCAAGCAGTGGACGCGAAACATCAGCCAACACAAACCTCCATTTAAAAACTCCAGCTGAAAAATGAAGTTTGTAGCCGTAAGTAGCTATGGAACTTCCATTAGCGGCCTTAAGAAAGAAACCCTTAGTGCTGGCACGTCGCTCAGCACCAGTAGGCGGAATTACACTTACTTCAGCACGCGTGTCAACCAAGAAATTGCGCCCAGAGACTTTATCCCGGAGAAAGAAAAAGCTGAAAGAATTGCCGGTTGCCCCAGCCATTCAAGGCAAACGGCCTTGCTGTTTCCCTGGAAAGTACATGGTGGACGGCATTGGTTTGCATCGGATCCAAAACGCCAGTGGAAGTAGCACATGCCGGAAGGCTTCTTGCTGTCACTGCGGGCAAGCATACCTTGACGTGTGCAAACTCCGCGTTGCGATCGCCAGAAAGCCACAATACGTCGGCCTTCTGGGCTAATTGGCGCAGATCTTGTGTATCTTCTTGCGCCAATACCAATCGGATATCCTCGGGCATCTGTTGGCGAAACAAGTGTTCAAAAAGTAAACACGAATTGTGATTTCCAAGTAGAGAAAGCATCTCATCCATGAAAGCCGATGGTTTTTTGTCACCGAAAGGAGGCATGTTCAAAAGACGCGCTGCACGTTCCTGTCTGGAAAAAACGGTTGAAGCAGCCTTTTTTTAATTGCTTTGTATTTACCTTCTGCCGATGGGCGTTCAAGCAAGATCAATTAAGCGAGCTGCTGTAGCTTGGTCCAATCCTGACACAACATAATAAACTTAGTTTCGTCAGCAACAATCTTCTTCAAAGCAAATTGAGCTTCCACTTGCTGTAGCCAAAGAACGTCGGAAGCTTAAGGGACACAGATTCCATGAACTTCAAAATTCGTTCCAGGAAAGCGAATGCTTTATTTCATTGAAGTTCGATAATAATAGAAGGGCGCGCAACACTGAAAACGCGCTTATAAGGCGACAACGACACAACGAGAAAAAAGCAAAATGCACGCTTCGATAATCACAATTGTACACATGCATGAGAGGTCGCCACAATGTGGTCAAAAGTGCAACAAAATTTAGGAATTTCGACGTCTTACAACGATGTCAGTTTTTCGACTTTTAATGACGTCGAATTTGGGATAACTCCCACGAACACTCTCTGTGCAACAAACATGCATTAATTAAATCCGCGGGCAGAGTCCTTGTAACAACAAGAAAAAATAAACACAAAAGGTAACTAATTAATGGTGTGGTGAAGTCCCTTAAATTCCATGCACAGTCTACTTCATTGCGTTTGAGTTGGTGGCACTTGCTACACCCAGTGCCGGATTAAGGATCTGCTGGCCTGTAGGCACATTTTATAAGTGGCCCGAAAATCAGGGTTGCCAACTAATAAATAGGAATTATCAGTGTTGCCAATTCAATGTTACAAAGATCGTTGTTGCAACTATAACACAGGGTACCGCGCAAAAACTTGGTCTAAATAACAACTTTGCGCGATTTTGCAATTGAAAACGGGTTACCTAGTTGTTGGATATCAATCTTACGGAGTAGATCGCTTTCAATACACAAAAGTGCCGTTGTACCAAGACGTTGTTGACACATTGTTGATCGTTTAACGTCTTTGTTTCAGTTGTTAAAACGAGCGTTCCCCCGAGCAATTCGTACCCATTACTGACAAGTACATTCTAAGTGCTACTTTAGTGTATCTTCTGGGCACTTCCTGTTGCTGCTGTTTCATCGCGTCTTTGTTCTTTATACCAGCACATAAACTGACGAAATTCTGATGGGAAGTCGGAAGACAGGTCCTTTGAATACATACCAACCAGACCTGCAACAGCAACATCGATGTCTTTAATAGACATAAAGTCGTACTCAGTCAAAACCCCTAACCTCTGCAGCACCATGGAATATGCATCGATGCGTTTATGAGTGCACTCTTCAGTTGGTCGATGATCACATAAAACGTGTTGATTTTAAATTTTTGCTGACCCGGCATTCCTTCCCCATCATCTGTAGCAGCTCCATCACTGACATGCTTTTGGTGCTCGCCGACTTTCAGATTTATATGTGCTGCTGCCACAGCGATCACGTGCCTGTTGTTCGTAACAGTCAAAATTCTCTCTGCAGTCATCCAAGAATTTAACCAAGCTCTTCAGCAGATCAATGGCTGGTGTCAGTTCGATAGTGGAACTTTGAAGCAACTTTCTACTAGTATTGAAGTGATGCAAATTATTGTTCCAAAGTATGCACATTAGGGCAACTTCAAGGGTGTTCATGTGTTTGGCCAATGCACCTGCTTCATTTCGTGTGCTGCCATTTTGAGTAGCATCCCAAGAGATTTCCGGGAGAGCACTTTGAAACTGGTGGTACCCAATTAAAACTGCTTTTGTGGCATCAGTTAGAGCTGACCACCGGGTACCTGATGGGTATTTTGGTACAATGCATTCAGGTTTCTCTTCAAAATGGGTCATCAGGACATCGATGTTGTTGGTGGTGCTGGAGGTGTTGTTAGGGGAAGTGGGCTCTCTGGTTCTTCTTCGTGAGCCGGCTGCTGCTGATTTTGGTTTTGTGTGGTGGATGTGGCTGTCACTTGTTGGAGGAGTGGTCGTTCTTTCTTGGGGGTGGTGTTAGAGGCTGGTCATCGCTCGACTCTCCGGGGTGAGATGGTATGCTTTCCCGGGGGTCGGCGGCTTCTTCTCCTGGGGCGGCTCCCTGTTCCTGTCGCTGATGCCTGGCTGTTTTTTCGAGGAACGATCCTTACTGTGGCCAGTCTTCTTACATAAGGCATATTCTTCTGGCTGTCCGGTGTAGTGGACAGTGACACCAAACTTACCGAGATGGAGGGAACGTGGCAGATGTTTCTCTTCGAGTCGAGATTTCTTCATAATGAAGAACTTTTCCCCAAAGATTTCTGGACGGGGTCGTTTAACAAATGCGGATGACTGGCGTGTTTTTTTTTCTTCTGGCAGATACGCTATTGGCTGCTTTTTGATTGCGGGTGGTACGTATGCATCGTCACTTTTACGTCGTCCTCGAAAAACGCTGACGCGTACACGGCTTTTTTTGAATCGGAGAGGTTCTGAGCAAGGGTCTTGGCAGTGACAGATAATGTACAGTAGAAAGTGACTTTCCTATTTGGGGCCTGTATAATCCCATCAAAATCTTGGCGAAAGTCTCGAAGGACCTGGATAGACTTCCTGGCGTCGGAAGTTAAATCTGGTCTCGACCTCGTCACTTCGGTCGATTGCAAACGGGTCGGTCTCGACTGGTGGTTGGTTGATAACTCCATCCGTAGGCATTACATGTATGCATACGCATATTATGCCCATTTGCAGAGCAACTAAACGCACAAAGTGAATTTCCACTACCCAGATGTACATGTTCCTATTTTCTTTTAACACCTAAAAAATCAAGTTGGATGCGCCAATATTTTGTAAATTGCAAACATTTCACGCAAGAATGGCAAAAAAGATTTTACTGACACTGATCGTCTTTCGCTAAGATTATTGGAGTGTTGCCATCGACATGAATCCTAAAAAAGGAACAGCCAAAAGTAAGATTTTTATAGGAAACGAAACAAATGCCATATTTTTGCCAGAACAATCTGTTGCAGCAACTCCTTGTTCGTAGAAAATACTTTGTGTAAGTTATTCTAGTGGCAACCCTGTTTATGCGCGAAGACTGATCCGTCGGTTACCACCCTCTTACACAGGTCTGGGGTACGTTTATGTCAACAAAATACCTACATACAAAAACATAGCATTGACTATGCAGTATAATTTTATTAATTTATATGGAATAAAAGAGTTAAATTTTACTCTTAAAATCAACCTGTGGCTAGTATTAACATGCCCTGAGAGAAAAAAAACCTACATAACCAAACAGTACATATATATTGCACTAAATGTTGTCTCATAAAGTTGCCGACATTTTGGACCGCCCAACCGCGTGTTTTGGTTTAATCAAGCAGAAGCAAAGTTTGCTTTGCGGAAGATAATCGACGATAAAGTGGTTTCTGCATTGGATCAAAACACAGCACAATGTCTGATTGATTTGTTGTAACACCCGCCTGCAGAAGGAAAATATGAAGCGCTTAAGCAGCAACTGTTGGACACATATTCACTTTCAAAGCTTTTCAAAGCAAATTTGCCTGATTTAGGGGATCGAAAACCATCAGTCCTAATGAATGAACTGCTGGCTTTGTTAGGCGATTACAAGCCGTGTTTCCTTTTCGAGCATTTATTTCTACAACAAATGCCAGCAGACGTCAGAATTATCCTGGCTAAAGAAAACATCGACGACCTTCAAAGTTTCGCCAAGAGATCTGATGTTTTATGGAAAACAAGGCGCGACCAAAATTTTGTCTCTTTACCCACGTGAAAACGGCCTTTGTTTGATTTTTCATCAGCGCTTTGGGCCCAAGGCACGTCGTTGCCGCCGACCATGCATTTGTCAGAAAAATGAGCCAGCCAGACGCCCAGATTTGCTGCGACAGATCCTCCAACCCAGCGAAACGACCGCAAAATGAAACACGTTGAGCATCGACTCAAGGTCGGAGAAAAGCGGCAAAGTTGAAAGATGAAAGACAAAACCGTGATGGTTGCAAAAAATGCAACATGAATCTGTATCTAAACAAACACACCAATTATTTCAGCAATTTTCACCTGTCCTAAAATGATGGTTGCATTTTTGTTTTATAATTGTTTTAATTGCAGTATATGTTTGAAAGTGAGTTGTGTTCGGAAATCAATAACCCTAGTGGACGAAATGTTCGTTACAGAGGGCACCCCCCCCCCCCAAAGGTTTTTTTTCTGAGTGGAAAAGTAAAGCACACTGACATAATAAATATTTGTTTTACACAAACGCTCATATGCCGACGTTAAGGGGTTTAATAAACTGTTGTAAATGTCCAGCAACAAACCGACGGTGATGACTGCGGACTCTTGTCGCAACACAAAAGCCTACACGATGGACTTCGATGAGACATGTGTGGAGGAAGTTTTTGTTTGAAACTTGAAAACAGATGGATATTAAAATTTTCTGGATCAAGTTGATTCAAGTAGCACGCTGGCAAAGTCCAATGAAATAATGACATGACCAGGGTGAAGCTAGCGAGCAATCGCTTTGCGGTAAAACTAAAAAAGATACGATACTGAAATTCGGACACAATATTCTACGCTTTTAAAGCTTTTCAGCGCACAAACTTTTGAAAAAAACTATTTTTCAGTTATTAATACGCGTATTTTGAAATTAATATTCAACGATACGAACGTCATTACGCCAGGGGTGCTCCATATAATGTCTTGCAAACTTTTCTCCTGAACACAAGCTTCAAGATAAGCCCAAACACAGTGTTCTAGCAAATGAGAATCGTGTCCAAATTAATAACAATGTGCCATATTCACCAAAATCATATTCGATGTGCGCTGGCCTTAAAAATTTAACGCAGCTCTTTTAAATTGACAAATGTTAATCCTTACATTCATACCTTTAAAATGAGCTATCACCTGAGCTTTTTGCAACAAGTTGGCTTTGCCAAACTCGAGTTTAATAATTCATAAATAATATCCGAAATCACCCCCAAAAGTAGTCGATGTGCGCTGGCCCTAAAATTCACCGCTGCCCTATAAAATTTCAATGTGATATTCTCTACAACTATACCTTTAAAATGAGCCATCACTTGAGCTTCTAGCAAATCAGAATCGGCACCTAATATGCAAATGAAAATTCATAACCGACAACCCAAAACGGGGGCATGTCCCCCCAAAAAAATTTGGTTGGGGGGGGACTTCCATTCATCTGTCTCCCCCAATATTTTTCATACCCTTGAGCCAAAAATAAGATATAAGTCTAACACAAATCTAACGACATAATACTACATCATAATTCACATTGTTGTCAACAATGGAACTCAATCGAATTGTTTGTCTGTTGCACTTCAAATAAACACAGGCTTTAACGAACAACAAGCTGCTGCCAGGCGATCGCTGATAAAATTGTTCACGTCTTTGCGATATTTGTTGCGACAAGGTCTGACTATCCGAGGCCATGGCGACGGAGAAGGAAATTACCACCAACTCCTAAAACTTCGTGCTGAAGACAGTGCCGAGTTAAAAGAGTTCCTCCAGCGAAAAACCAACTTTCGTGGTCAGCAAGAAATGACACAAATGTTCAGTCACTTTATTTTACGATTTTTAGCGTCTAAAATTAAAGCCAATGGTATGTTCGCAGTGATGGTCGACGGCACACAAGATATTTGTGGAAGTGAGCAAGAGTCTGTTTGCATCCGCCATGTCGATTCGGAGCTATGTGTACATGAAGATTTTCTGTGTCTGGTCAAAATGCAGCAGACACCTGGAGATGCAATTGCAAGGATGATTTGAGACGTTCTGACTCGATTTTCCCTATCTGCTGGTCAAATACGTGCACAAACGTACGACGGGGCCTCAAATATGAGTGGGAAGTACAATGGGTGTCAATCCGTTATTAGCAGTCAGTACCCACTCGCTACATATTTCCATTGCCAGTCACACTTGGCAAACTTGGTTATGCAGGAATCAATTGCAAGTTGTCCGTTTTTCAGGGACACCGTCCAATGGGTCCATGAACTAGGCGTGTTATTTAAGAGATCTGGAAAGTTTACGGTAAGGCGACGTAACTATTTTATGTGTTTTTTGTGTGATTATTAAATCATGATTAATGTTTGCAGGATGTGATTGAAAGCGTTGTTCCTTGTAGTACGGAGCTCATCAATACAAAAGCATCGATTCGGCCGCTTTGTCCAACTCGTTTGCTGTGTCGATTGTCGGCAATTTTATCGGTATTGGAAAATTATTCTGCTGTAACTGAAAGTCTTCGCAGCATGTCGGAGGGGAGTGCAGATTCTGCCACCAAAGCCAGTGCTCTTTTGAATCGTTTCGAGAAAACCGAAACATTCTTAGCTTTATACCTTGTTAAAAAAACAATAGCTCTGCTGGAACAACTAAACAGCTCGATGCAGGCACCTTCTTCAAATTTATCAGGTAGTAATTGTACCAATTTTTAGACACAGAATGCTTAGGTTTGTATGTTATGCAGGATCAATAGAGGCTGTAGCGACAACAGCGAAGCAGATACAAGTATTTCGTGCCCCTATAATGTACACGAACGTTTTTGAAGAAGCAACAAAGATATCAGCGAATTTGGGGCTTGATGAAATTTCTGTGCCACGCCGTCGGCAGCCGACACCGCGTTTCGTTGGATCCTCACCGCACTTCCACGCCAAATGTGCCAAAGACCATTACAGATTGTTGTACGTGGAGTTTATTGATTGTTTACTTGGGTGTTTGCAGAAACGGTATGATGTCCGCAACTCAAGCTTCCAAACATATTTGAAAATCAAAAATATGATAATGAAGGGCACAGCAACAAATTTAGATTTAATTTCAAAATATCCTCAAATGAATGTAACTCAACTATCTGTACAGTTGCCGATGTTTAAGCAGCACACGGGGGCAAGTTCTGTAAACGAAGCGAAGTTGGCTTATCGCGCTATGAGTTCCGAGCTACGCCAGTTATTCACGCAGGTGTTTGTTTTGCTCAAACTGCTTTTGGTGTGCCCTGTCAGCTCTTGTGAATGCGAGCGAAGTTTTTCAACACTTCGGCGTCTAAAAACTTGGCTGAGAAGCACGACTACCTAGGTTCGCTTAAATCATCTAGCTGTTTGTCACGTGCATTCAGATTTACTCGATCAAGTACCGGTTGAAGAAATCACTAAAGAGTTTGTTGCTGTTTCGGAAATTCGTCGAAACATGTTTGACAACAAAACTGATTGTGTCATAGATTTTTTCGTTTGTTGTTTGTTTACAATACACAAAAACGTTAAAACTTAAAATCTGTTTTCTTTTTTCCTCCTTGCGTTTGCTGCTTCTATAGTGTTTTAGGATCATCGCAAAACACTGGTGTGCATGACAACAAAGCTCGTTTTTGTTATTGGCAAAGAAAAGCATCCTTTCTCACCGCTCTTAAGTTGAAAATTACCATTCTTTGATAAACTTTTGTTACGTTTGCCACGAAAACAAATTTGGATTATTTGATGCGCCGCATGCTCTGTTGTTAATTGGATATCAGATTGACTAACTTTACAATAACAGTAGAATGGATTGGGGCGATTTGGCTTGAATTTGTTTTAACACTTGCGCGCTGCTTGTCTGACTGAGCACGGTCAAGATACTAGCTGTCCAAATTTATCTCTTATTATCAGGTATCTTGCACTCAACTGATCAGTTTGAGCTTTCACCTAGACTACACACTAACTCTGCTGGACGGCCAGTCTTCTAAACAACGTTATACTCTTTTTTTGTTTTACAAGGTTGTAGGCAACGGGTCAGTGCACTCGTATATAGCGGTTGGTATGCTGGTTCGACAGTCACAACATTGAATGTTTGGTTTAAGAGGACAGCTAAGACAGATAGAGATTGGATATAGAAGATTGTAGTGTGCAAAGAAGCAACAACGTCCAAATTCGTTCAGGCACATATTATTTCATTTTCGGGTTAACAGCAGCATGAATATCAAAGCTTAAGTGGCAGTTATATGTGTGCACTCAGACAGCCTACTTGACAAAACTCTGATCAATTTCATTTAGGTTGGCAAGATAATAACCCCTTATTTTATAAAGCTAGGCTGCATGTTAAGTCACACTAATGACAAACTTCAGAGATATGTGTATGTGAAAAGATTAAGCCTTAGCGCACATTAAACTGCCTACACCATGTGGACATACTAGAAAGTTACTAAGCTGATTTATTTTAAAATGTGTCCTTCCTCCTGTCAAGACACAGCTATGAATGCGACGCTCCAGGCCCAAGAAAAAGCTTGCCAATATTGCTTAATTAGTCACTAATATTTGCGCTCTCCCTTTCCACTTGTCTAGCATTGGAAATGGTACGAACGTGTTTTTCAAAATTGCCACGCATACCTTCTTATTGTATCCAAGTTGTGCCTATGGATAGATTACTTATTTATCATGACAAGAAAAAGCAGTCGCGAGGTAAGGGAAAAAACGTGACCATGATAAACGAAGGTATAAAAAGACACAAAATTTAGTATAATTTTCAGTACAATTACAAGTAAGTACAATTCATTTAGTATGCCTGGACATGCTGATGTCCGATCAATGTTGGTGCTACTTCCAGTTTGGCTCAAATGCGAATCAGTCGGTGAATGATCTTAATTTGCGCTTTGTTGTGAGAACCCTTCTCCCGAACTTTCCAATGCCGCTGTCAGAAAGCATTAAAGTTTCAAGCTGTCGTTGGGCTTCTCTGTTTACTTTTCTGAGTCGATGAAATATGGCTGTTATCTCCTTTATAACTTTAAACACGGTTTCGTTCAACAGTTGTTAACCATATCCCATTTCGTCCATGTCAGTTTGGTGTTCGTTTCGCAACAAATAGTTGTCCGCCCGCGCATAAACGCAATAGCCGAATCGTTCTGTCCGAAGTACATTTTCTCAAACACACTTTAAGAGCTCCATTGCAAAGTGTTGGTCTTATGCATCTAACATAATTTTTTTTTGAAAAATAGAAACACAATTTTAAAGTGTGAAATAATAAGTGAAAACAAAGTGAAGCGTACATGTTCACTACACGCGTAACATAAGAATACAAGTTCCTTTAATAAGTTGTGGATTATATACAAAAATCCTGTGACCCCGTGCGTTGTTGAATTCTGCGTGGCTTCGCAGGACTTTCGGCAAAAGATTTCACTTCGTCCAAACAAATCTGACAGAGTACAGTTGAGTTGGTTGTGACAGCCATTGCCTGATTATTTGCATTTAGTTCGATAGTATGTTGTGTATGTTCTTTCGTCAATGTATGGATCTTGTCCGTAATCTTTCTTTCGCTAACTTTGCACTATTCCACGAATGTTTTATAAGCCCGCATGACATCTGTGTTGTTTACCAGTTGCATGGGTTTTTGAACTCCATATCCTACATTTTGAAGAACCTTAATTTTGTCAAAACAGATTTGAACATTCTGCATTATTATTAAAGTTGTCGAACAACGTTTTTTGTGAACACACGTTCTGCCCCAAATCGCGTAACAATGTAATAAGCCAGGGATTCTTAACCTGGGGTCCGTGAAGATGTATCGAGGGGTCCATGAAGCGAAATACAATTATTCCGAAAAACGATGTATTTTCCTCTGTCCATAAGGTTTTCACTCAACCAGGCCACAACGGCAGCTAAACATGCACCTGGAGTAGTTTGAGCAATTGCAAAACCGCCTTTGTGATGCAATAATACATAATGGCTACTCTACTATTGTAAGTCTGGCATTGTAGTGTATGTGGATTGTGCTGTGAAAGGATACATTTAGCAGGCAAGTTAGTAAGTTGAAAAATTTAGCAGATCATTGAAGGAATGTCGAAGAAGAGAAAGTATAATGAAGACTATGTTGCCTTTGGTTTTACCTTCATTACTGGTAGTGATGGCAGCGAAAGACTGCAATGTTTTCTGCGGTAAAGTGCTTGCCAAAAGCAAGTTTAAAGCCAGCAAAGCTGAAAGACCATATCTGTTCACCCTGAAATTGCGCGGGATAGTGTTGATTCTTTTTGTTCCAGGGAGGCTCTATTTGAGAAAGCTGGGACTTTGCCAAAATACGGGTTTGTGACAACACAGAAGCCATTTCTCGAAGCATCTTACAAAGTTACTTATAACATTGCTATACAAAAGAAAGCACATATGATTGGAGAGACATTGATAAAACTGTGCTCCCTGGTAATGACTGGGCTGGTTTGCGGCATAGAACAAAGAAAGAAACTTGAATGTGTGCCTTTGTCAAATGACAGCATTAGATCCAGAATCACTGACATTTCGGCTAATATCCTGGAACAAGTAATGAAGGAAATAAAAGCTTTGCCATTTCCATTCAGCATGCAATTGGATGAAAGCACAGATGTCTCTCACTGTGCCCAACTTCTTGTATATGTTCGATATATGCACATTGATGCAATTAAAGAAGAATTCCTATTTTGCGAACCACAAAGGCCACAGACGTATTACAAAGTGTAAACAGTTTCTTTGCCGAGCAAGACTTCAACTGGAAGGAAAATATAGGTAGTTTATGTACAGACGGGGCACCCGCAATGCTCGGAAAAACTTTAGGATTTGTTTCTTTGGTAAAGAAGGAAGCTCCTCACATCATTGTAACTCATTGCTTTCTCCACCGGCATGCATTGGGATCAAAGGTTCTACCACCGCCCTTTAACTCCTGTCGTCACTGAGCGTACAGTGGCAGTCTTCACTGCGACATGTTTTTTTTTTAAACAACCACTTTTCGACAATAATGTTGGTGACGTTAGGGTGCTTATTTAAGTGTCGATGACATCATATTAGTATTTAAATTGTTACACGCACGAATTAATAACCAACGGGAAAAATGTAGCAAAACGTAATGTGAAAAACTCTGTGGGTTAGTCATTAGGGTACAAACATGACGCTCCATCAAACTAAAATACCACTGAGTAAACAGAAACGCGTGCATGATGCAAGAACTGGTTTGTTAAATACAAATTTCGATTGTACTTTTTCTCATTTGAATCTTTCTTATGTAAACTTTGCCGACCACTCATCTAAGGAATGTGCGGGGGGCTCTTTCCAACCGGGAAGTATGTACTTCCGGAGGTAAACGATTTGGTCCTACAGCTGACGGCTTGGTTTGTCTTTTGCGTAGTATTTTCAAATCCTTCGCCATTTTCTCCCGTCCGTATGCGTCAACCCGTTTCCAAAGGGTTTTGTTAAAGTAATCGTAAAGTACAATATCCTGAACACAAAAGAAACCAAACTGTTACGGAACACAACGTTACTTTAACCCAAATCAAGCCTAGAAATAAGAATGCGCGGTATTCGAATCTATAAACTATCGCTTGACGCTTCTTAAATAACAACAGAAGTTTACTACTCCTGCCAGGTCATGCGACTTAACGTGTAGAAGCTTTTTGTGAAGCGAGTAACAGTGTTATACATAATATCGGATTCCAGAGAGAGCGTTACAAAACTTTTTCTGTGCTTACGTACAAAGTTATAGAGTTGCTGGAAGTTTTTCTTCTCCTGTTCATCAATTAGGGATTTTCGATTATAAAAATTTTTGTTCAAATAGGCAAAATTGCTTACAACATCCCAATCGCAACACAGTAGATCCTAACACAAAAAGTATATTTTTCGGTGCAAAACATCTACAGTTTAGCATTGAAATATTCTTGCAAAAACAACAACAATTATCTTTAATGATTAGCATCAAATCTTTTCACAACGCTTTTAAAAGAAGTCGTTGTTGGTTACATTTTAAGTTAGAACATGTTAAATAGAAATTTGCATCTCAAACAAGCCTTTAGGAGTATGAGAGACTCCTCAAGATATTCAAGCAGCATAACTAGATCCATGTTTTTATCCAATTCTCGTATCTGTCTTTTAATTTCTTTGTCATCGTCCAACATTGAGTCAATTCCTAAATCATATGACTGTGAATTTCGGTACCTGGACACAAAAGTGGGTTTCGTTTTTATCGAGTGTTTGTGACAGATCCAGAAGTCATTTCATCGTATTAAAACAATTTGTTTGCCACATTGGGGCAAATCTCACCTGAAATAGAAAGGAACCGACGAATTGAGCAATAATACAGCTTTTGAAAGGAGTTGAGCCGTGTTGCCGTCTGCACCCTGGTTGACGTAAATTGACGGCATTTGGTCGCAGTGGAACGAAAGCGCTTTCAGTTTGGGGAAAAAGTTGTAAGAAGAAAGAAAATTGTCCCATGGCTTTCGAATTATTGTAAAATACCTAAATTAAAATATTTGTTGGTATTTTCCACTTGTACGCGATATTAGTTTACTCAACATTACTACACGACATCAAATGGGCAACTTAACGAGTATATACCTTGTATCGGGATGAAAACATCTTTTCATTTCATCTGCATCAAACCTCACGTGATTAATATTAATTGCAGATCCTTTTGCAAAAATAAACTTGCACTTGAAACGGCCAGGATATCCTCCTACTAAGCCGATCGGAAATTCCGCAGTCTGCAACTGCAAAATGTTAACCATATGATGCAGAACCTATAGTATCTAAAGGAAACGGTGTGATTTAAATAGAATGTAACTGAGGCAAACCATTCAAATGTGACTGTTGGTACACCATTTTGTTGATTCGTAGTCCCTAAAAACAGGCCTGCATAACACAAAACATTTCAAGGTCCTTGAGAAAAACTTTTGTTGCACAAGCGCAAAAAATTTGAGTGAAATCATACAATGCAAGTTGGTTCTTATAAATCTAAGCAGTACCAAAACAAAAGCATTGGAATATTTTAGCGGCAGCATTCGAAAGGACAGCCTAAAAGTGGTGCCTTTCTAATGAACTTCTAAAATGTCAAGTCACAAAGACAATGCTCAAGTCGACAAGGCCAAAAAGGGAAACAAACATAGCGAGTAGTGGTTGTTGCGGTGTTATTTCAATCTAACAAAACCGAAATCTGCAATCATACCTTTTGTTGGAAACCACGTTAGCCGAAGTTATAAACCTCACCTGTGACACGTTATGTTTATTCATGAACTTGTGGAGCAACCACTTCGTAGTACTTGAACCAGTTTTATGAGTCTTTACAAACACGAACTTGAGCATAGGCCTAGAACATTTTTTATTTTCTATTCTGATCACTGGAGTAATGTTTACGTGTGGTTGAAGCATTGGCTACCAAAAACAAATAGGACCAATATAAGAAGCGATGCACAATAAAGTTATTTGAAAACACTTACCTTTACATCAATGACCGGTTTTATCGGCGTAATAAGCAGAAAACATATTGAGGTCAATGACAGAAAAACTGAAATAATAAAACCAATACGACACAGCTCTAGTCTGTTCATTGTGGTCCCGATACTCTGCAAAAAACGGTCACATTTAAACTAAGTTAAGCATGCCAGAATATCTTCTGTGTGCTGAACTGCTGTAGGACTAACATGTAGTAACAACGAACATGCTACGAACCTTTTTCAGATTTAAATTGTATTTGAAATGCATTTCGTCAACAGCATCGAGTTTAAGCTTCATACTGTGCACGGTGTAATCAACAATAAATTTATAACCAGCAGTTGCAGTATTTGACAATCTGCTAAGCGGTGTTTTACAACAATTGTCAATGCAAACAGCGAGCGCACGACTTAACAATTACAGGAACTAACTTGTCAATGGTAGAGCAGGATTACCCATTTGATGTGCTTTGTGTCTTATTGTATCATGACTATGACGTAGTCTAAAAAAGCTTGCGGTGCAGTATATCGCTGTTTAAAGCATACCAAAAGGAATTTTTATTCCGTCACTCGATTATGGGACAAATCAGCAGGGACTCTGATTACAAAGTCCTAAAGGCACTTGGAATTAAATGAACCAGCGGCAATGTGTTCAGGAACAAGGCCAAACAAGACCTGGTGGCAAGGACCCAGAAAGTGGAAGAAACAGACAGAATGTTTATTATAGAGCTTTTTCGGCTGGGTCAAGCCGCATATCCGGAAGACAATAATCTGAGAAATCAAATGTGTTTTTGATGCTGACCAACGGTTTAAAAAATCGTTTTTTTAGCCGATAAAATAATGAGAAAAAATTCTTGTGTTGGGCGCTCTTCTTTTTCATCTGCTTTTGAAATTGTTTTGCAATCGGAGTGTTTTGCAGAAAGTCCAGCAAATATGGGCATATTTGCGATGTCAACTAATCGGGTCCGGTGTACTTTCTTGACCAAACGCAATAACTTCCGAACCTTATGACGTAACTTAACAATATTGATATATGATGAAGTACGTCATAACCCGGATACGTCACACACATAATGACGTCACTATGACGTCATAATTTTTTTTACAGGCTTTCTAAAAAACGCCATTTTGTGAAATACTCATCGTAGCGAGCCCAAACTTTATACACGACGTCATCACACCTTCTGATGACGTCATGCAAAAAATGACGTCAATCGCTCATCATTAACACAACTTTTTCACACCTTAAACTAAGTTAACCCTGTGACGCGACCATCGCAAGCACAACAGTCGCGTCTCTGCCGTAAAACAGGAGTTAGGTACAGTCCCGCAAAAATATTTAAAATGGCGATGATGAATGATTGCATCCAAAGCAAGAAACCGTGCATGGAAATGCCTGTTAACATGGTTACACCCGCGTGTGATCATGCTGACCCAATTGCAAGTCACCAACCGCCGCAAATCAAATAAAAAAAATATATAGAGTATTGATTTGTAATGCCAAACAATAACATTGTAAAGCATTGGATCAGGTTCGATGGAAAAGGCAATTCTTTACGAAGCGACAATCCCGATGTGTATGGAAAGATCCATTACACTACATAAGCACGTGATGTTTAACTCATCCGATTACGGGCAAACTTAGCGTGGCCGTGGAGCCCTAAAGAATGTAAAGATGTTTCACAAAATAGATATATGTTACTGCAGTAACTTTTATTTGTAGCGATTTGTAGACAACAAAGACCACAAAATTGTGGTAATAGGCATAAGTTTGTGGCGTTTTACTGATGTTTTGCTTTAATGGACGCTAGGTCAAGTACAGTCTGCTGCATGATGTATAAACTAGCTTCTATTATTTTTTTATTATTTACTTTGTTTAGAATGTTTGGCAAAAACACAACTTTTACAAAAAAATTTATTTGATATGAAGCGAAAAGAGACTTGGGAACAGTTGGAAGCTCGGTTAGCAGTCAAACGAAAAGGAAAGAAACCTGAAAAAAATGTAACTTCAGAAATTATGGTTCAAAAAATGGCCAGTGTGCCATCAGGAAGATTAAAAAAGTTCGAACCAATGGATACCCGGGACTTTGTTCCATACCACAGCAGTGAACTTTCTCTTGATAGCATTAAAAAAGCTTGTGAGGAGTTTTACAATCAGCCATCTGGATCTTGTGATGTTTTGGCATCTGATAGAGGGCCATCTTGTTCTCGGATTGAGCAGGTGAAGGGTAAAAAGTTCTTTATGATACGATTTTTAGCCATTTCTGAGCAAGCAAATGTATCCAAAACATGTGCAAGCAAATCTACCAACCACAATCATGATGACAATGACTTTCAAAAGATACCCTTAATCAATCCACCATCCATCTCAATCACCAAACTCTTAAGAGCTGGAAAACTTGTTAAGTCAGTGCCAAAAAATCGAGTTATATTAATCAAAGATGAATTTGTATTGCAAAATTTAGATTGGTTTCAACACCCACCTGATTCCTTTGATGTTGAAGAAAATCAGTTTTCCCATGGAGCATTTAGAGATGCCTACAAGGCCTTTTGTGTCAAACAACGCCAACATGAACAGCAAGAATGCTGGGTTTTAAAAACTTATCGCAAAGAAGCAGAAGACACTGTAACAAATGATTTGAGTTTGACCCTCGAAGCACATGCAAAAAAGCAGGTGCAGATGCACAGCGTAGCCAAAGCTGTTACTGAGAAATTTAGATCACTAGCACCTCCTGATTTGGGGGAAACATTTGAGTACAAAACAGTTTTTTACACAACATACAAAGGAAAGGCTGCTACTGTTGAACCATATGTAGAAGGAAAGTTTACCAAATACGTCAACAACACTGGTGAAGTACAAAGGGGCAGAGTTGAAGTTGTTGAGAAGGCAGAGTGCTTGGTGCATTATAGTTATGAATACTCGAACAAAAGCTTCATGCTTTTAGATGTCCAAGGCACAGGTTTTCAGCTTTATGATCCAGAAATAGCAACTAAGGATCTGTTTTGTAAAAGTGACAGTACAGAAATTATGTTTTGTGCTGGAAATCTTTCAGCAATTGCTATTAATGAATTTGTAAGCAACCATCATTGCAACAAGTATTGTGAGTTAATGAATCTTACTAAGGTTCACTGCTAACCTCTGTCTTGCCAAGTTTGTTGTGACCTATCACATTTTACTGCTAAATTAGTTTCACTAATAACGTTTGAGAATATTGGTGTGATAATTATCGTTTTTATCCCCATAGATATGGTACTGTTCACAAAAGGCCTATTTTTCTAAAGTTTGTGTTAGGACATGATGTTGGAACAGGTAGCTAACTTTGTACAGTCATGGAAAAGTGACAACCAATTAAAAGAAGATTTGAAGTTGTATGTAAAACAAAACTTAAAAAGATCTGAAATACTAGATTACATGATAAGGGACTTTAAAAGCTATGCTTGGAGTTTATCAACCTTGGATAGAAGAATGAGACATTTTGAGATATATTATGTTGACAGTCATGTTACAAAATCAGACATAGAAAAGGCTGTAGATAAGGAGTTGTTGGGTCCAGGATGTCTGCTTGGTTACAGAGCAATGCATCGAAAAGTACGATGTACATATAATCTTAAGGTTCCAAGACACTTGGTATATAAAGTGATGCAAGATTTGGATCCCAATGGTCTGGCACACAGAAATGTACAGCACAAGAAAAAACGGGACAAGCATCCATTTGTATCTGATGGCCCATTCTGGGTAGTATCTCTTGATGGTCATGACAAGTTATGTGGGTACCAAAATTATACCTTTCCTTTGGGGATTTATGGCTGTATGGACACATTTTCACGGAAAATCATGTTTCTGTTTGTTACACAATCAAATTCAAGTCCTTTGGTAATCGGGAAGAAATACTTAGAGTTTCTTTGTGAAACTTTATTGTTACCAGTACACCTTCGGTTGGATCGTGGAACAGAAACTGGTAAAATGGCATCAATTCACTCTTATCTCATACAACATATTGGGTATTACACAGATGCAACAGATTCAATTCTGTATGGGCCTTCAAACACAAACAAAATGGAAAGATGGTGGCGGGATTTACATGAGCGATTTGAGAAGTTTTTCAAAGTTCAGTTACAATCATTGTTAGTTGAGAAAAAATATAACCGGGAAAGCCCAGCGGATCGCTCCCTTTTGTTTTACGTATATGGTCCAATTATAACGAGGGAATGCTCCATCTTTGTTGATAGCTGGAACAGTCACAGAATCAGAGCACAAAAAGCTGAAATTCAACTTCCATGTGGAGTGCCTAATCACATGTTTTCATTTCCAGAAAAGTATGGTGCAAGCAAAAAAGGCCTATCTTTAACAGAAGATGATCTAAAAGATGTAGCAGGAATGTCTGGTGTGCTGGAATGTCCAGATTATTGGCCTACAAATGATTTTGTTAAAAAATGCAAAAACATCCTCAGCCACCCTGAAGATATAGAATCCTGTGATGCTTCTTCTGCTTACTTATTTCTTAGAGAAAGGTTCCAAGAACTTCCTGATGTGCATTAAATAGTTTGGATTTGACATGTCAACTAACATTAAAATGCTTGTATCCGTGGTGCTTTTATGTTGCATTTTGAAATGAGAGAAAAATTTTTGTTTCTTAAAGTGACACTTTTTGAGTGTTTTTTTTCTTTAAACTGGCAACCTATCCGTAAAGAGCTTGTTGTTTTTGTTCACACAAAATGAGAAATTTTTATTGATTTCAATAAAACATGGCAATAGTACATTGATTAGAATACAATAACAGCAATATCATCTGTCAGATTAGTTGTGGTCAGCAGACAATTTAAAATTTTTTGTGTTACTTCAGGGATGCAAAATTAGGCAGATAAATACCACACAGGCACATGTAACAGTCAGCATATAGCTTTTCCATTGAGGAACTTAAACCTGTATAAATAATGATGTTGGTATTTATAACGGACGTCAATCATTCAGGTACCATTACTTTATCAAAACAATTATGGACGAGCAATTATCAAAAAGTGTTTTTAATTCGTATTATTTCGACGGTTTTATTGGCTTTACTACCAAATGATCTTCCATCCTTTAACTTTCATATGTGCAACTAGGGTGGTGTTTAAAACTACGAGCCCGCCTAGCCCACTTAGTTATGGACTAAACAGGGGGTTAAGCTAGCTCTTATCAGATAAAACAAGGCTAACGGGTCACGTCGGCTTCTGACAAATCTGGTGTACACTTTTAGACGTTACAAAAACGTCAGTGTACACAATACGGTGTATCTAAAATAAACAGGCTGGCTTGATGCACAATTTAATCGCTTTTTTGCATGGCTCGATGTACCTTTATCGATCCAAAGGTTGATATTGCTGCACCCAGTAATCCTGTATATTATGGACGTACCCTACATTACTTTTTTCACTGCTGGCAGCATAGCATGGATTTTGAGGTGCTGTTCACTGTAGTTGTACTATGTCTCATTATTAGTCAACTCACTTTTACTCAAGAAGACTTACTAAAAAATGTTTTTGGCCTCAAAGTTGTTGACTGCTTTGCTGACTCAGCAATTATTGCCAGGGCAAACGTCTATACTCTGTTCCGTGTTTATAGCTCTGCCCCTGGTGTGAGTTTTGTTAGTAGAACCAATGATACTATACAACATAGTATCATTGTATAGTATCAATGGTAGAACTAGCAATTTCCAGTTAAACACCATGTGCTTATGTACGTGTATATGATTTTTATGTTTGACAACGATGGGCCACTGCGCTATGCTTAACTATAGGTTTGACAACGCTGGGCCACACGAGGATTTTTCATTTTGAATTTTTTTTTTTTTTGCTTGACAACGATGGGCCACTGCGCTATGCTTAACTATAGGTTTGACAACGATGGGCCACACGAGGATTTTCATTTTGAAATTGATTTTAAAATGAAATCGATTTTAAAATGAAATTGATTTTAAAATGAAATTGATTTTAAAATGAAAACGTTTTTAAAATGAAATTGATTTTAAAATGAAATTGATTTTAAAATGAAATTGATTTTAAAATGAAATTGATTTTAAAATGAAAACGTTTTTAAAATGAAATTGATTTTAAAATGAAATTGATTTTAAAATGAAATTGATTTTAAAATGAAATTGATTTTAAAATGAAATTGATTTTAAAATGAAATTGATTTCAAAATGAAATTGATTTCAAAATGAAATTGATTTCAAAATGAAATTGATTTCAAAATGAAATTGATTTTAAAATGAAATTGATTTTAAAATGAAATTAATTTTAAAATGAAATTGATTTTAAAATGAAATTAATTTTAAAATGAAAACGATTTTAAAATGAAAACGATTTTTTTCATGCAAAACTATTTGACAACGATGGGCCACCATAGTTGTGGACGTTCAACAGGTGAAACAAGATGAAATATGTTTACACTATGTGAAGATAAATGTTATTTTTCAACAAAATGTGTATGTTATTTTTCAACAAAATGCGGAAAATTGAGGTATCAATCACAACACCTTGCACATGGGTTTATAGTTGTGCTCTAATTGAAACGTAGCGTACGCCAGGAAACTGCACAAAGGCGGACATCTAAACTTGTTAATTTTAGATTCGCTGCGAATTTTGAAGTTTGTAGCAAACGCAAGTCGGTCGTTAACGTTATGCCTGTGGGCGTACTGTAGATTTAAGAAACAGTTTCGGATGACAAAACATGGGAGCAAAGAAAGCTGAAATGTCGTTAGTCGTTAGGTAAATTCATTGAAACTACTCTCTCAGCAAATTGAGGATCTGCCTTGTTTGGTAGTGTTTGCAGCTTTAACTGAGTTTTTGGCCGTTTGTGCAAAAAAGGAACATCTGATAGTACGTGAAAACGCGATTAATATAGGCTCAAACAAAAAATGAAAGCTTATTATTCTAAAAATGCAGAACGCACATTACTAATTTTAACTGGGAGCAGACAGTCTATAAACCTTTTAATCAGAAGATCTTGATTGTTGCCAAAGTAACACACACAAAATGCAAAAACAGACAAGCGGAAACAAATACTGTTTGCTACAGAGTAAGCAGGGTTTTCATACTGTTCTTATTTCTTAGATTTGCTCTTATTTTGTAGAGTAATGTGAAAAAAAAAAAATTTTTGTCCTTATTTGTAAGAAATGTACATGTTTTCAACTTGTGACCCTATTTTGTCTTTTTGACAATTTTTGGACTAGTCAAAATCTTCCTACCAGTAAAAGTAAACCGAGATCTGAGCTGTTATAAGATGCAAAATACATTTTCTACGACCTAGAAGTTGCTGGAACAGATTGTTATGGCAAAAAGATTGCGTGTAATATGTGATGGCTCGTATAAATGCAAAGATTTGTTTACAAAACTATATTTAGTTTCGCCAAAAAAGCCATAGTGTTTTTTTAGTTTTATATTAGCCATATTTCGGTTATATTTTATATAGGGTCCATGTCGATGGGAACATTGCGTATAAGTCAATAAATTTAACCAAAAACGAATAAAAACACAGAAAACAAAAATCTATTTTTTGACAGAAGATCCATTGGCGGAGGCGTTGTGAGATCACACCACGACAAGGTGCCAGCCATTCGTGATGCAAAAATGTGTGCCCTTTTTAAGGGCGATTTTTTGTTTCTGTACCTTCAGAGGCAAAGTGCAAGTTACACTTGGTATAGGGGATTGGTGGCTATGGCACGGATAATTTCGGCGAAATATTGAGATTTCTCTCGGTTTCGCCGCAAAAGCCAATCATCAATGTAGGAAGGAATAAATTCCCTATACGCTTCATTCTTTTAAATTTTCTTTTGCAGTCGCACCACAAGCTCTCAATATCATTGGTATGGACTCCGTTAGGAGACACAAACCTATATGAGTGGTTGACAGTGCGGTGTGTATACTGCTGCGGCATACCTAAAAAAATTGTATGTATTTATTATAATCAGACGTGTATCAGAAATACAGAAGCTCTCTTACGTGATAGACTGTTATATGCTGCCCACTCATCAGACCAGATTTCCGTTTGAAGAGCAACTCTCCGAGCTATGACGCCCTCGAGAGTTGCTCGGTCCCTGCGAGCAACGAGTTCAAGGAAGCACTCTCTAAAAGAAAACAATTATGACAACAAGTTAATAACCAATACTACATACATATAATACCTTGTAAGGTCAATGCCCCCAAAAAACCACTGCTCGCGAACGGGTCTGGCCTGAGCGTTGGAGCCGCTTTTTCTTCTCGCCATCATAGTCTCATCTATGGCCACAATGTGGCCAGCACCACCGATTACGTGTGGCCTGGCCAAAAGATCTTGGGAGCATATCTGCGGTTTGGTGTAATTTAAATGTAGTCATTTAAAAACGAAAACAATACAAACTCTCCTACCTCACGCAGAAAATTACACCAATCGATGCAAACCTTGTTGGATATTTCACATTCTATCATTAAAACGTCTTGAGTGTCCAAAAGTATACGAATGTTATTAACTGAGATACCGTCAGGTGACTTTTATCAAAAAAAGATCCCTTTCGTATGGACACGATTTTTCTACAACTCTAAAAAATCATCAAAAATCACTCCAACACTAAGAAAATAACTAAAAAATTAAAGAGAAAAAAACTAATAAATTACGTACCCCAGAAGGACACCGCCAAACATAGCCATCAAGCTTGTTTGCATCCCATCTCTTTTCTACCATATTGCACCTGCAAGTTGGACATGACATAGCACTTGTAAGGAGTCTGTGCTCACGACAAAAGGCCATGGCAATGGCCTTTTGTCGGTCGTGAAGCACACCCATTTCAGACATTTTCATGACATTAATACCATCTAAAGACATTTTGCGCTCTCTCAATTTACTCCCTCAAATCTACTCTCTCAATTATAAACTAATAAAGCGCAACGTGTGCGCGGCAAACTATACGATATATTCAGCCAAAAGCACAAACGACCATTGTCTTGCAAAAATTTCCACGGTTTACCATTATTACGTTGCCTGTCGCGTGCCAACTGCCAACTAAAACCCAATCGCTGGGTGGCGCACGTACTTGGGAGGGCAAAGTGAGGGGGTGCAAGGTCGAGAGGAGGGATGGACCTTTCCAACGCTACCCGGATTGTCGCTCTGCGCGTTCTACTTTTTGCGTAGTGGGCTCGCGAATTCTGGTCAAGAAAGTACACTTGGCGCAAGCATAGACCTTTTACGTTGTTAAAGTCCGCGATTGCGTCACTTTGAGGTGGAGGTATTTCATCAACGTGTTATTAAACAAATTCAATACGCTTCGTCGCAACTGGTCGGTAATTACCTAATTGAGTTAAAGATTTCACAGAGGGAAAAACTAGCTACTGCAATATTTTTGTCTTGAAAACAAAACAAGAAGACATAACAACAATAACCGTGGATGGAAGTGCAAGACCGAGAATGCGGATGAACCTTTTCAACGATAATCGGATTGTCGCTCCAGGCGTTCTGCTCTTTGCAAGGTCGAATTCTGTTCAAAAAGTACCCCTCTTGGGGCAGCTCTCAACGACAGACCCTTCAAGGTGGTATCTATTCGAAATTTTGTACGAACTATCAAAAAGTATTACTCTTTCCATCGAACGCTGTCCCATAATTTTACCATAATTGGTTGTGACGTCACAATGCGACGAAAATCACCTTTGTTTAAACAATCGCTTGGTGGCGCACGTACTTGGGAGGGCAAAGTGAGGGGGTGCAAGGTCGAGAGGAGGGATGGACCTTTCCAACGGTACCTGAGTTGTCGCTCTGCGCGCTCTGCCTTTTGCCCAGTAGGCTCATAAACTGCAGTGTTGGATTCAGTGTATGCCTCTTTCGTACTTTGCTCGTGTGGGATATAAGAGATCAAAGGAACCCAGTATCGTCATAATTCGCGGATTCATGGAAATCATATGCCTAGTTACAAAATGAAGCGTTTTTGATGATATATTTTGTATTAATAATATTTGTCAATGTCAGAAGAAGAAGAAAAGGCGAGAAAACTGCTTTTGTTGTGACGCTTTTAGGCAAAAGGACTGTTTTGTCGTAAAATTTGTGTTGAATGGTACCTTACTTCTGTTTTACGGCAGAGACGCGACTGTTGTGATTGCGTTGGTCGCGTCACAGGGTTAATTTAGTTTAAGATGTAAAAAAGTTGTGTTAATGATGAGCGATTGACGTCATTTTTTGCATGACGTCATCAGAAGGTATGATGACGTTATGTATAAAGTTTGGGCTCGCTACGATGAGTATTTCACAAAATGGCGTTTTTTTGAAGGCCTGTAAAATTCTATGATGACGTCATAGTGATGTGTGTGACGTATCCGGGTTGTGACGTAGTTCATTATATATCAATATCGTAAGGTTACGTCATAGGGTTCGGAAGTTATTGCGTTTGGTCAAGAAAGTACACCAGACCCGTATGTTTGGTGGTCACTACTATCTCCCCTGTAGAATGTTCATTCTTAAGAAACATTTGTGAAGCAATTTAGCAGCTACTGTTTAAAAAAAACATAACATGTCCATTATATCAATACACAAGATTGTACTTGGTTGCAAATACTGTCCACAACTCCACATGGTTGAAATTGTCATCACTAAGGTATTTCAAAATTCCTGTTGCTTGTGCAATTGTTTGTTCTGCATTTAATATTGCCTGAATTTCAGCAAGGCATTTAACTTCACAGTGTGAGTATAGTTCTTGTGGTTGCTTATTCCTGCATGACATATTTTGAATAGCAGATGTTTTATCCCAGTTTTCTTAACGTTTTATTCAGGTTTTTATTATAAATGTTAATCGTGACTTTTCAAAGTGTTAGATGACCTTTCTCTTTTTCTAGATACACTTTCCAATTCAATGTTAACTGCAAAAACTGATGCCCACTTACAGTCTCAAAATTCACGACTAACATTCAAACAAATAAATTAAAACATGGCAAAAAAATGTTTAACTGTACTCACTGTCGAACATAGAATATAGCAAACGGGTTTGGTTTTGGAGCACTATATAGACCCGAAACAGACAACACAACTACAGCGGCCGGTTCACACGCTGCGTGATTGGTGGAGCTGCGCGAGCCGCAGCACCCAGTCGCCTATTTCGCCCGGCATGTAGCTTTTCCAAGTGCACATGCGCACAAGTGTAAAACGTCATGATTCGTCACGAATCTGGAGCTGCAGTTCCACCATAGATAACATATTAAGGGCATAATTTTAAAAAAAAAAATGCCGATCAAGGCGGAAATTATACTTAAATTATTCAGGAAATAAAAAAAATTATTCAGGAATAAAAAATAAGTATCATGAAAGTTATCTGTATTGTTGTGGTAGGAATATTAGGTGAAAATATTTAGGGGGTGCTGCAGCTCCGCAGCACCCTAGCACGAGCCGCCCCTTTAGGTTGTATCTCCAAAAATGCTTACAGTTAGGGCTAGGGTCGTGGTAAGGTATTAGCACTTAAAATTCAATAAAACTGACCCCAAAAATTAGATAATAATGTAAAAAATTCCCGAACCCAACCCATTTATAGACGCTAAATGAAAATTCAGATCTTTACGCACCCTTGTGAAACCGAAGTTCTGATTATCGTTATGGTGTTTGTAGCTCTACCTGGTGCGTTGTGCATTGTCTTTCGTTTGTGAACATTTGCAGATATTTTCGACATTTAACCCTTTCATGCAACTGGGACGCAGTTCTTTTGTTTTTTTGGATATTTTTGACAATTTTATTTAGATTAGGAAGGGGATATGGATGTCAAAGGGGTAATTGAGATATTCTGTACGGTTTTAAATCATTATATGAGCTCAACTATGTTGTGACGTAATTTTACGAATTTAGGACGTCATAAACCCCAAATTATTTCTGGACACAGATTGACACAAAACTTCCGGTCCTGTCCGGGAAATTCCGGATGTTTGGTAACCCTGACGTAAGACGCATCTGGCGTTTGGCAAAAATGAAAAAAATACAGAAACTGTTTGTGGATAATGTGATAATACCTTCACACATCTTTTCGTTCGTTTATGAAAAAAAAGACAGTTCAAAGTTTCTTGTGGCGCACTTCCCATTCTACACATGGACAGGGAAGGTTCAACATGTAATAGAGGCCAGTTATTACATACAAAATCTGATACCTAATGGTCGGTTATTGGAAATTTATTGGACATTGTGGAGAGATTCCTAACTAGTTGACTTTAATATTAGGTCACTTAATCACTCAGGTGATAATGTTGTTTTTCACCCGTTTCAGGCCATGGACCGGCCCAGTAAAAATAATATCGTGGACCATTTATTTTTGAGCAACATTAAAGTAAGCATAGGCAATAAGCATTTTGGTTTGAATCATAATTCTTTAAAACTGATTTTCGAGAAGTGAGCTTTAATTATTACCGAAAAGCGTTTAGACACTCACTCAACATGTAAAATGCAATCATTTCTAGTTTATCACTAAATTTAGTGGACTTCCTGTGGACCACCCAAAAAGACATCATGGACCACTGGACCACCAATTATGAACCACTGTTCTAGGGTCATCACTTGCAAATGTTTATTGCAAGGCTAATAAAACATGTAATGATTTTCACCTTTCTACATCGTCATGACAACAGCAAGATCTGCAGTTGTGGAGTAGTTCTTGAATTGCGCAAATGAAAAGAGGAACGCTAAATATAAAGTCCTCGATGTGGAAAAGAGGATTTAAACCAATGGCGCGAAGACGAAATATAACACAGGAAATTGTTTCAAATTTTTTTGCGCACAACTTGGAAACGCAAAGGCCTACAAATGAAAAAGTTTCGGTTTCAAACTCTGTTTCAGATTTTCTCCAGACAGAACTTTAACAAAGGTAATATTTATAGTGTGTATAATAGTGTTGAAATTGCACAAACGTAAAATTGTCCATTCTTTAATACAGAATAAAGAAATCACCCGCAAAGATCATTTTGGCATAAAATATATTCCTTCACCAAAGAATTTCAATATACCTAAAAACAAATGGTAAATTTTTGTTTTTTTGTTAACAGTTCCTCATAATATATCACTCAGTTAAGTCATTTGAGGAGAAAATTAGTTCAGAACCGTACGGAAAACAACACTTTACTCCAACGTTTTAACATTTACAGAAGCATATATACACATCGCGGCACATTCAAATCAGCAACAAGCGGAATCATTACAATGACCGATTTGTAGATGATCGTAAAGACGGCAATTTCCCCACCAGCCATTTCTTTGTCCTGGCAAGTTAATCCTCTAATTCTTTTGAATAAAGTAAGGGATTAAGAGCGCTGTTGATTGGAAGCAACAGACAAGCACTCAACACATATGCATCTGGTGGTATCTTGATTCCTCCAAGACTTAAATATCCCATGACACAAATTGGAATCCAGCAACAGAAGTCGGTCAAAATTAACCTCGAGATTCTCTTCTGCATCTTGAAACTGATATCAATGCTTTTGGATCCATTCATGCGGTTGCCCTGTTTGTAGATGAGAACATATGCAACCACCATGTAGATAAACATGAGGAGATTGATTGTGATAAGGAAAGTTGAATATTACCAAGCAAATTCACTGGTTGCGGCAAACAAACGTGGCATACAGAGGCTTGTTTCTCCATAATATCCTAACTCCCCTTTGATTGGATTGCGAGGAAATGTCATTTCTATAATTCGTTTCACATTGTTCCAACTTTCTGTTTTTATACCAATAATTCTTTCTGCAAGAAGTGATATGTTTTCCCTGGAAACAAAATCATTTCCAATAATGTTGTTTGGAAACCAAACATCAGTTGTAAAATATTCTGAAGTGACTTTTAGTAAAGGAACTGTTGCCAAAACAACAGCCGAAATCCAGCAAAACAATTCGGCAAATAAAACTTTAAGAACACCTACACTTCGAATTGTAAATGGTTTAAAAGCTGATACAAGTCGAAAAGTGGTCATGGCTGTCATCGTAAATGCCGATGCCTCCGAAGAAATAATTGCAAGTGCTCCAAGTCCTGAACAGAAACTGCTTGATCTCCATTTTTTATCAAACAAACAGTATGAACCAGAAAATCGAGTTCCTTGGATTATAATTGTAAGTAGATAAATTCCCATGAGAAAATCAGAGCAGCAGAGATTTAGAATGAAAATGCTGGTGCTGATATAAAGGTTTTGGTTTCTGTGAACATTCCATAAGCTGTGAGCAGTTGCAACAAATACATATAAATTTCCTCCTAAAGCTAACACAGCTGTTATCCAGAAAATTGCTCGGTATATTGGATTGGCGATCATTTCATTGACGTCTGCAAATGCGTCCCCAGCTAAGTTTACACATTCATCACTTCCGTCCGAACAATCCAGAATTCCATTCTGGACCAATTTCCATTCAACTGACAAAGGCTGTTTATTTGTGCAATAAAATCGTTTATCTTCGCAACGGCATTTGCTTTCATCGGATTCATTGTCACAATCAATAATTCCGTCACAAAACTTTTTTCTGTCAATAGAAGTTTTGTCTTTAATTTGGCAATAAAAACGGGTGTGTTTACAGGTTTCAAAAAATTCATCTGAGCTGTCGTCACAATCCACTTTTCCGTCACACACCTGAATGCTTTTTATGTTGATCTTTTCTTTTGAGAAACAAGAAAACATGTTGGAACAATTAATTTCACCCAGTATTCCGATGCGATCCGTAATTGTTCCATCACATATTGAATTTAGCAAAACTTAGCCTTCGACACCAATTTCTAAGTAATGTTGAAAAAGCCCGATGCTTTTAACCTTAAAAAACCTTGTACTACATTATGGTTAAAATACAAAACAAAAATGTTGCCAGGAAAATCTACGTAAATATGACACCAATACTAAAAATAGACATCTAACGATGAGTGGCCCTGTTCCATGCCCTTGTATCAGACTGAGGGTCAGTACAGTCTAATTAATGCGGTAAATAATAATAAGAATATAAATGGATTTAAAATTGGAAAAATTGAAACCCAAATCCACAATACGCCAACGATTCAACGTTTTCAATTTCAAAGAAACAGTGAATACTAGAAATCTTTAAACAAATAAATTTATATTGTCAGGCAAGTGGACTGAAAATGAAGCCAAATTGTTTGGTATAAATTGTAACTTAAGATCCTTCGATACACGTAAAAACTGGTCTCCAATTTTAAGACATGCAAAATACATTGCACCTAGAAAACTTCCATTCATCGGCAAAATTGCAATTATCAATATCCTTTTTTTTGAAGACGTGATACTAAATCAAGTCGGTCTCGCAAGCATTCCTATGTTGCAATGCACACCTGCGATCGGATTCGAACCCACGACAGGAGTTTATCCGGTACTCGTGCTCTGAGCTACACTGGCTCAGTGGATAAACCGCAGAAACTTGAATCAGACTTCGCCTTGTCATATGTGAGTGCTTGGTGATGGACTGATTCTGTATTACGCCTTTAATAGGCCAAGCGTACTATGATTCTTATATAGGTGTGTCGTGATCGCTGGTCATCGACGGAATGTTGCCAACACCGATGCGAAAAGAAGTCGTCCCTTTCCAATCACGCGGTATCACAAGGCACTGTATTGATTTCACTGCGGCGTCTGTTGTGACCAGGGAGCCTGACTACAGGAAAAGACTATTTCTTGAGTCATGGAATATTCACCACGGGCCAACACAATGAACATCAAAACAGACGTGATGCTTTCCGCGTGCTACAGGCACCTACTTAGGCCCAATCATTCGTTATCGCGCGGTGTTTTCGTTGCTTTGTGACGTGCTTGCGTTTCATTCTTTTTTTCTTTGTTTATGGTGCACTGTACTAGTCGCATTCAGTGTTATTTACCCTGATGAAGACGGCCTGTATATGACGTCGAAACGTCGGAATAAAATTACGTTTTCCAGAAGAACTCTACAAACTTGATATTATGCCTGGCAGCAATACCGAGTTGTGGTACTGAAAAAGAGTATTACCAGCTTAGTAGGCATATACATCAGACTGTTTGTATGCTTATTGTGTGCTAACAATGCGAAAAACAGATACCACAAGCGCAACAATGTAGATTCTGGGGTAATAAACGGTTAAGACTGATCTTCACACGGTGCATCTTATTATGTGCATTAAGTTAGGGGCGTTTTGGCTACATTAGATGGTATATATATGATATAAACCAATTTTTTGACATCAGTGATTTTAAAACAAAACCGAGCAGGTGAATGCCAGCCGTTGGTGAAATAGGAATCTGCGATATGGCCGTCGTAGCGCAAATATTGTGCAACCCTGTCTTACACTGTTCCATTTCCAACCAAATTCTTCACCATTTAGACCAGGGGTCGGCAACCTTTTAGGCGACGCGTGCCAATTTACTTGTTGTTTCCATGCCTCAATGCCCTCGCGTGCCAACGTTTTTTTCTAAATGATAGTGATTCGTGCCAGCAGATATCAATAATAAAGAAAAAGCAGAGTGTTTTGTTCATGTAAGACTGAATTTGGCATGATACAAACTGGCCATATACAAACTATAAACAAGCAGTGTAACAGGTTAAATTGCTACTTCAATATAAACACGCAAATCGTTCGGCGTGCCATGAAAAACGACTTAGCGTGCCAACCTTGGCACGCGTGCCAGTGGTTGCCGACCCCTGAGTTAGAGCAAACACTTTGCAAATAGATTTGATACTAGTCTCTAATCCTAACTATCTCAAACACATTATACTAGTCTCTAATCCTAACTATCTCAAACACATTACCCAGGGTACGCACCAAAGTCAGAACACATCAGCCGTAGCACACCCCCAAGTCAAAATACGAAAACGGTAGCATACCCATAAATCAGAACACAAAAACCATGGCACGCACCGAAGTCAGAACACGAAAACCGTGGCACGCACCACGTAGTCAGAACACAACAACCGTGGCGTAACTTTTTGTTTCGTATGGTAAACTTATTTAAATCTCCTATCTTTAACAAATAAAGTCAGGCCCGAATCAAGCCCGTTTGTTGAAAAAACTTAACCCGGACCAGGCCCAAACCCGAAAAGTCCTGCCCGACTTACAACTCTGCTTCTTCCATCCAACACAAGCCTCTTACTAAACTAATTGCCAACCTCTAGATCAGCGGTTCTCAAACTGGGGTCCGTAGTCTTTTGGGGGTCCGTGAGGCAATTTTGAGGGACCGCGGAAAGGTCGAAGTACTTCTTATAATTTTTTTGGGCGTCAGTTGGTGCCTTTGAATCAGTTTAAATCAATGTAAAATTGAGAATCGACTGTCTCCAATAGCCTTTATTGCATAACAACTAACAAAAATGCAATTGTTTGCGCACAATTGTAATGTTTTTTTTTTTTTATCTTGTCTGTGGTGTCACATGCTGTCTTTTGATCATTGTTATGCGCAATTTTAATTTTCGTTTTTCTGAAATACACATTCTGGCTTACAGACCGCGAACCCTCGAAATAATGAATTCCACTTCTAAATAGGGATCTTCCCCTGCTTGTAAACTATCACCACTACGAGAATCTCCTAAGTTGTATGGCATCATCAGGTTTGAATCCACCGGGCTAATAAAGTTTAACTTAGCCTGGGAAAATGCAAAATGTAACATTTTTTTTGTTTCACGTTTTACGTTGAATAACGCGTCTACATTTTTTCTCAGAAAAAGCGTCAAAATTGAAAAGTAAAAAAAAACTTTTCCTAACAAGTTTTTAGATTCTAAATTCTGCTACTACTCGCGTGTATGCTTCTTTCGAGCGTTTTGCTTCAATACAAGTATAATATGGACATGGGCGTTTATTGTAAAGCTGTAATACCATTGTTCTATATGACGTCATCCATCCTGTGACGCTCTGTTGGTAAACACAGAGTTACCGGATATCGGAACTAAACTCACAATGGTAATAAAACTGTTAAGCAGCATGTAATAAAGACACAGCATGTTGGCACACAACAGTCATGATAGAAAGTTCAAATTGTTGCAGCACACATGCAATTTCCATAAGTGTCAGTGTCGCTTTTGTTGTGGTTACTAAATGCAACTCAATAGTCTCAACAACAAAAAGTTATTGCCAACCTATTCCAACTACAACATCACAAAATTGAATAAGCATTGCTATACATTGCCAAACTTTCTTTTGACGAAATATCCTCATAACAGACTGCATATTTACGCCTGTCTTTTGGAAACAATGGTATTCCTTAGAAAAGTTTGCATCCTTTTCAGTGTTGAAAAGAATCGTTTTGGCTCTGAAAGAATCATGGAAATTGCAAAAAGGATTTTCATCATAATAATTTAACTTGTCAAAACATCATCTAGACCAGGGGTTCCCAACCTTTTTTGTTGGTCGTACCCCTTTGTCACGTCAGAGCATTTATTCTGACGTCACAGTACCAAATAATGGTACCTATTAGATCAATGGGTTAATGGATATAATAGAATATTGAAGTACCAGTACCACATAGAGGGTGTTATAAGCAGTACCACATAGCAGTAGTACCACAGAAGTGGTACTGGTACTAGGAGAATAGGAGAAAGGAGAAAGAGGAAGTATATAAGGTAAGTAAAATTAATATGTTGATCATTATGCCGCTGCGCTCGACTAAGAAGGTCGCAACTGGTGGTATTACAATACCTGGACATCCACATTGTGGGCCTGGGAATAGCATAGGGGAAGAAGTAACATCTGAACTAGATGCAAAGTGTAGAGAACACGACAAACAATACGGGAAGCTTGGAAACAGTGCATACTGGCAATACAATACTGCAGACGACGATTTACTGCGAGATATTTCTCATCATACTGGCCCTGCTGCTGCAACTGTGCGCAATATATTTTTACTTAAAAAGGCGGTATTACCTCAGATGCCCAATCAAAAAAAGGATTGGGCAAGGCTTAAGAAGATCAATCGCAACAGACAACTTAAGAAGGCTGCTGCAGGAGAACCAAACACCTCCACCAACATACCAGCAGACGGAGCTATGAGGAAAAGAGGTTTTTCAGCAACGTCACCACCGACAAGTCAATTAGATGACATGGAACTCAATGATGGGGACAGTATGTATGACGATGAAGGAGGAGGAGGAGACCCTCCTGCCAAACAAGCAAGGCTTGGACAAAGTGTCGCGGGGAACTCAGGCGGGGGAAGGTCTGGAACCCGTACCATGGCCATACCCAGAATGCACCCAACTAGTCCTACATGTACCTACACCATGGTTACCAAGGGATTCATCTGGTTTTACAAGGGAGCACCGCAGACAAACTGGGCACCGTGGTACAACTGGCAGTCTACGACGACGGCTGAAGGCGTTGCTTACCCGGCGATAGCAAACCAATCAATAGTCCACAGTGACGTCATATCAAGGCAGCTATGCCTAGGCAGGGACAGAGGATCAGTAGCATCAAGAAGATGGAAAGTCTTTGGACCTCAAGGACTGACGTCATACAACAGTCTAAATGAAATAATAGCAACGGGAATGGGGTCGCAGTACGAGATGTTTAAGTGTGCCGACTGGAACATTGTACTGTGGCCAGCAGCATGCCTCAACAGGCAGGAAGATAGTGGCAGGACATTACCAATGGTGTACATGGACGTGGCTTGGGACACTGATAGCATGGTGTACGACAACAAATTCGACTTTGGACAAGTGTCAACTCTCGTGTTCGATACTGACAGTACAGAGTTTCCGCTTCAATCGTTTCCGAACATGACAAGATACCAGCTGGGTGATGACCACACGGTGATAAAAATTAAGTTCCTCCAAAGGGACACGCATACTACATGCATTGCAAGTTCTACATCAACAAATGACACGGCATCCACAATGGATGAAACACCGTGGTATGATGTCACACAAGGGAAACCACCATCGGGGAAACTAATGCATACTCAGATGCACATATACGAGGAATCAATCAAAAAGGATCTGTGTGCAGTGGCGTACAGCCAAGAGTCGGCAGGAGCTGAAGTATACGCAACAAAGACCGACAATTATATCACAATACCATACACCATGTCAGCAAAAGTTATATTGTGCAATCCACGTTAGTACCGGTACCACTTAAAATCAGTACCGATGATGTGGTACCGGTACCAACGAAAGTGTATATATGTTGTGTTTCGTTGTGTTTATTATCATTACAATATGTACAGTGAACAATTACCTGCTTCGTCTACAGTGCAAAGTATAGCTAAGAACTTTTATAAATCTGATATCAACAAAACTGTTGCTGAAAATAACGCTACGTTAAAGTTACTTGAACAAGAGCTATTCGAAGTATACAAGGATGAATCTACCGCAAGAAGAAGACGCAAACTATCGCGCGCGAAAGTGGGCCTTTACAACAGAGTCGGAGGTAGAGGGGATCCACCAAATACCCAGTGGCGTAATTTACCTGGGGAATTCAGAGCGGGGCCAGTCCAACCAGGGCCACCGACATGGGCTATACATCGGTGTCAATCAGACTGGCAGTGGCAGGCCAACGCCGCTAACCAAGAAAAGTGTGACCCGGATCCTGACAAGCATGGGCATAAACGTTCTGTATATCGCCCCTGTCAAGGATATGAATGCGTACATTCGTTATATGTACAAAAAGACAGCTATAATCCCACCAGAGCTAATAGAAAAAATAGGGAACGAGCGAAACAAATATGGAAACCAGTCCCGTTGGCAGAAGATCGCCGAGGAGGTAGCAAACTCGTTTGATACCAAGCCGAGCTGCAATGCCTTCAAGGAACGCCTCTTTGAGAAGGACTTCGCCTTCCCGGAAACGCTCGCAAAAAGAGCATATAACACCGTGAGCTTCGGGAAGGCGAACCGGAAGATGAAGAAGGCGTTCCGGCGAGTCAATAAAAAGAAATACGAGGAATGGTCTGTAAAAGATGGATGTAAGATCATTAACGACATCATCAACCAGGCAAAACATATAGAGTGGAACGAGGGGAAGCTTAACACGTTCGAGCTGAAGATCGCTCTGGTGTGCGCAGCGCTAGAGGCGCGAAACGAGGAGCAGGATGGGATCCGTTTCGCACCCCACTTCTGTCTCCATGGGGCAGCAGGCAAGGGCAAGACCTTATTAGGTCAGTTCTTGTTCCCCATGGAGTATGCGAGTACCTTGACCAACGACTCGCAGGGAGTGGGGCAGATGGCGCTGCGCCACAAACATAAGGTGTTAAAGATAGATGATGCGGGGTCAAGTTTCTTCAACAATGACGCGCTCATCTCAGCAGTTAAATTTATGTATCACTCTAACTGGAGTGCGAAGACCCATGGAGATCGCCAAGACAACAAGGCGACATGTGCGTATATAACAACAAATACGAAAAACCCAATGATCAAATTGGCAAGTCTTGGCGATCTCCAGCCTATGAAACGGAGGTTCATTCAGGCAATGTGGCCGGAGGATGCGGCAAATCCTGAGACAGGGTCTCAAAAAGAGATAAAGGGATCAAGAACGAACGAGATCATGATAGAGTTGGCAAAAGAGGTAATGGTGGAATTGTTGCAGGAGAGGCCAATCGACGAGGACATAGTCAAAATGGCGGACTATATATTATAATTTTTTTGGGCGTCAGTTGGTGCCTTTGAATCAGTTTAAATCAATGTAAAATTGAGAATCGACTGTCTCCAATAGCCTTTATTGCATAACAACTAACAAAAATGCAATTGTTTGCGCACAATTGTAATGTTGTTGTTTTTTATCTTGTCTGTGGTGTCACATGCTGTCTTTTGATCATTGTTATGCGCAATTTTAATTTTCGTTTTTCTGAAATACACATTCTGGCTTACAGACCGCGAACCCTCGAAATAATGAATTCCACTTCTAAATAGGGATCTTCCCCTGCTTGTAAACTATCACCACTACGAGAATCTCCTAAGTTGTATGGCATCATCAGGTTTGAATCCACCGGGCTAATAAAGTTTAACTTAGCCTGGGAAAATGCAAAATGTAACATTTTTTTTGTTTCACGTTTTACGTTGAATAACGCGTCTACACTTGTTTTCACTTTCTCAGAAAAAGCGTCAAAATTGAAAAGTAAAAAAAAACTTTTCCTAACAAGTTTTTAGATTCTAAATTCTGCTACTACTCGCGTGTATGCTTCTTTCGAGCGTTTTGCTTCAATACAAGTATAATATGGACATGGGCGTTTATTGTAAAGCTGTAATACCATTGTTCTATATGACGTCATCCATCCTGTGACGCTCTGTTGGTAAACACAGAGTTACCGGATATCGGAACTAAACTCACAATGGTAATAAAACTGTTAAGCAGCATGTAATAAAGACACAGCATGTTGGCACACAACAGTCATGATAGAAAGTTCAAATTGTTGCAGCACACATGCAATTTCCATAAGTGTCAGTGTCGCTTTTGTTGTGGTTACTAAATGCAACTCAATAGTCTCAACAACAAAAAGTTATTGCCAACCTATTCCAACTACAACATCACAAAATTGAATAAGCATTGCTATACATTGCCAAACTTTCTTTTGACGAAATATCCTCATAACAGACTGCATATTTACGCCTGTCTTTTGGAAACAATGGTATTCCTTAGAAAAGTTTGCATCCTTTTCAGTGTTGAAAAGAATCGTTTTGGCTCTGAAAGAATCATGGAAATTGCAAAAAGGATTTTCATCATAATAATTTAACTTGTCAAAACATCATCTAGACCAGGGGTTCCCAACCTTTTTTGTTGGTCGTACCCCTTTGTCACGTCAGAGCATTCTTCGTTTACAATACCAAAATAAAACTGTACTGTAAAATCTGTTTAAAAAGCTGCCGTGTCGCCCAACGATCTTGTTACCCCTTGATGTTCAATCTCGTACCCCCAAGGGGTACGAGTACCCCCGGTTGGGAATCCCTGATCTAGACTGTTTTCAAAGTAATCATGAACATTAGCAGAAACATTTTTATTTTTTAGTAACTAGATTTTCTTTGTCGACAATAGGATATGCTTGGTGGTCACTACTATCTCCTCCGAATCTGGAGCTGCAGTTCCACCATAGATAACATAATTATGTCATATTTTTTTTATAAAAGGAAAATGATACCGATCAAGGCGGAAATTATACTTAAAATATATTATTGCTAATAAATCAAAAATAAATGTAATAAAAATTATCTGTAGTATTGTGGTAGGAATTTTAAGTAAAAATATCTAGGGGGTGCTGCAGCTCTGGCAATCTGACAAGAGGCTTTAATTTAACTGTTGTGTTGCTTTTTAATCTTGGAAGTCTAGTAATCCTACCTATAGTAATCAGTATACATTTTTAAAACTACTAGTGGGTCACTAAAATTCATGTGGTGGGTCACTTCCTGACCCGGGGGTCAGTGGTTTGCCATCCCTGTCCTAGACAAGCTTCCACATTTCCTCGCGAGCACTGTTTTCAAATGAATCTCCGCTTTTTTGCGTAACTTCATTGTCCAATGAATAGTTATAGTTAGTGTTAAATTGAACAAGTGATTTTTAAGTCAGAATCGGTCCACAACTGTTACAAAGTCTCGATTGTGAAAATACACTTTATAGGTGGAACGAAAGTTATCATTTTCTCAATGCCTTGGTTTTGTTTTATGGCAATCGTTAACTCGTCAACGTCGGCTCCCATTTACGATCATCTGCATTCAGTCACTAAATGCACATGGATCTGCATAAAAGTCGATTGAGGAAAATACCTCTTGTTTGATTAAAGGCGAATGGATGGAAGTTTCATATTGCTGGATAAAATTCGTGTACTCTGTGGTGCGTACAGAACAATGCAATAAGCCAGCTTCCTCTTCATGGTACCAAAGGATAAAAGACAGTGCTGTCAACTTCCACAATAGACAAAAAGTATAATTTGCTATCGGGCCAATTTATCTAATTTGCCATAGGCATCAAATTGTACAGCACAAACAACAATATATGCAAAGTTTTAGTGTAGTCCGCTACTCCTAATGGCAAAGATATAGTTTAACGCATGTCGTCACTGAGCGTACAGTGGCAGTCTTTACTTTGTCATGTTTTTTTTTTCAAACAACCACATTTCGAAAATAATGTTGGTGACGTTAGGGTGCTTATTTGAGTGTGAATGACATCATATTAGTATTTACAATGTTACACGCACGAACTCGTAACCAACGGGAAAAATATACCAAAATGTATTTAGAAAAACTCTGTGGGGTAGTCATTAGAGTACAAAAATGACGCCCCATCTCCATTGAACTGAAATACAATTGAGCAAACAGAAACGCGTGCATGATGAAAAAACTGGTTTGTTAAATTAAAATTTCGATTGTACTTTTTCTCACTTGAATCTTTCTTAATTCATAAACTTTGCCGACCACTAATCTACGGAATGTACAGAGGCTCTTTCCAACCGGGAAGCATGCATTTTCCGTTATTTTCGAACATATAATTTTGCAACTCCGCTTTTAATGAGGATCTTATAATTACTTTTGCAGATAAACGATTTGGTCCCACAGCTGACGACTTGGTTTGTCTTTTGCGTAGTATGTATTTCCAAATCATTCGCCATTTTCTCCCGTCCGTATGCGTCAACTCGTTTCCAAAGGGTTTGTTAAAGTAATCGTAAAGTGCAATGTCCTGGACAAAAAAAGAAAACCAACTGTTACCGAACACGATGGTACTTTAACCCCAAAACAAACCCAGGTAGAAAAATGCGCGGTATTCGGTTCTATAAACTATCGCTTGAACTAACAGCAGAAGTTTGCTACTTCTGCAAAGTCATGTGATTTAACGTGTAGCAGCTTATTGTCAAGCAAGTAACAGTGTATTACAAATACTTGCAAATATTGGATTCCAGAGATAGCATTACAAAACTTTTTCGGTGCTTACGTACAACGTTACAGAGTTGCTGGAAGTTTTTCTTCTCCTGTTCATCAATTAGGGATTTTCGATTGTAATATATCTTTTGTTCAAATGTGCAAAATTGCCTACAACATCCCAATCGCAACACAGTAGATCATAACACAAAAAGTATATTATTTTGTTTTAAAACATCCCCACAGTTTGGCATTAAAATATTAATCGCGGTAAAAAAATATTTTTGATGATTAAGATTACATCTTTTTATAACGCTAAACAAACCTTTAGGAGTATGAGAGACTCCGGAAGATAACCAAGCAGCATAACTAGATCCATGTTTTTATCCAATTCTTGTATCTGTCTTTTAATTTATTTGTCATCGTCCAACATCGAGTCAAATACTAAGTCGTATGATTGAGAATTTCGGTATCTGTACAAAGAAGGTTGGTTTCGTTTTAATCGAGTGTTTGTGACAGATCCTCAAGCCACTTCATCATATTCAAACAATTTGTTCACCGCATTGGCACAAAACTGACCTGAAATAAAAAGAAACCGATCGTTGAGCCGTCGGCCTCTGCACCGTGATTGACGTAAATTGATGGCATTTGGTCGCAGTGGAACGAACGTTCCTGCAGGTTGGGGAAAAAGTTGTAAGAAGAAAGAAAATTTTCCACTGGCTTTCGAATTATTGTAAAATACCTAAATTGAAGTAAAATATTTGTTATTTTACTTGGATGCGCAGTTGGTTTACTTAACATTACTACGCGACATCAAGGTAGGTTCAGGTTTTGGTAGGTTCACCAGACACACCCACAAAAAGCCATTTACTTTTTAACTTTATTTCCTAATTTAATCGGCTATTTCACACACTATTTGTCTATATTGAGGTTTTTCATCTGAAATTAGTACCAAGTTCCAGCACGAGTTTGCCATTTTAATTTTTTAAGGGGGCCACAGGTCTTACAGGGTTAATTAAAGGGGGCCACGAAGCCCAAAAAATACTTTTAGGGAGCCACGGTTCACAAAAGGTTGAGAACCACTGATCTAAACTGTCAAGTCACAAAGACAATGCCCAAGTCGATAAGGCCAAAAAAAAGGGAAATAAACATAGTGAGTAGTGGTTGTTGCGGTCAGTTATTTTAATCGAACAAAAACGAAATCTGCAATCATACCTTTAGTTGTAAACCACGTTATCCGAAGTTACAAACCTCATCCGTGACACGTTATGTTTATTCATGAATTTGTGGAGCAACCACTTCGTAGTACTTGAACCAGTTTTATGAGTCTTTACAAACACGAACTTGAGCATAGGCCTGGAACATTTTTTTCCCATTTTGATCACTGGAGTATAATGTTTACGTGTTGTTGAAGAATTGGCTAATAGGCGATGCACAGTGATAGAGATAACTAATATCGGTGTACCGTGTATAAACACAGCAGAGTAGAACAGATAATGCGATACGCGACACTAACCTTTACATCGACTACCGGTTTCGGGTAAAAAGTATTTTTTAGCTCATTTAATCTAAACTATTCAGTTTTTGCAACCAACATGTGTGAAATAATTTTTTGTTGTAATGCAGTTAGGGTGGACAAGTATAACTACCCAAATGAGTTGCCTATTGATGTACTATTTCAGTCAGAATCATGAGATATTGTTTTTATTCCACTTAATCAACACTTAAATTCTTGCTAACCAATTGCACCAGTCAAGTTCAAACAGATATCCTGTGATTTTTATTAGATGTATCACCATTATCGGCAGGGCTGCCACTCTAGATATTTTATAGCTAGATCTAGATAGTTTTGGTTCACCCTAGATGGAAAATTTGGGATCTAGATTATGGCTCTAAAACCGTTTGTAAAATGTTCCACCAAGATAACCACAAAAGTTTTAACGCTAAAACTGTATCAGAAAACGTAGACTGATGAAATGGAAGAAATAAGCTTCCTTAGCATCTAATTTAGAGCAATTTATTTCAAAAACCTTCATATGTGTTGTTGTTTGGCTAATAATATATTACAATAAATTGGATTGTTTCATGCTTAGATACGTGTTTGGGTGTTTTGTTTTTCAATCTAGATGTTTCTAGATATTTTTTTTATTCAAACTGTAGCAGCCCTGACTATTGGTGAGCCGATTATAACAGATAGTGCATTCACAGGATAAAACAACAACCAAATATTTAATGTGATTCCAATCCCTTCGTAGTGTATTTGTTGTCGAAAATGGCTGTACTGTAATCCTGCAGTGTTATAAAGCTTGAGGGTTTGGGAAGAGACTGAAACATTCCAGTGGAATTTTTCCAGAGACAATTAAGGTTGATTATTGGAGAAACATAAACCGTATTTTGTCTGAAATGTTTGGAAACAACATTATCATAAATGGAAAATGATATTAATAAAGACCCACATCAAATGCACTCAATCCAGAAAAAAGTCAAATACTGCTAAAAATAGTTGAAATTTTTTTTATTTGTGATTTTAAGAAACGTTTATACCATTTCCTGGAGTTAGATGACAGTCAAAAACAGCAGTTTGGATTCGCACAAGGTAATGTCACACAAAGTATTACATCATCTTGTGTGAAGAAAATTGTCATCTTGCTGGATTCATGTCTAAAATACTTATAAAAGCACGAAAACTATCAAACATTTGTTACTACTAATACACATCACAGTCAATCTACGCATATTTATAGGTTATTACACACTCGAATACATGCGTCCTATTAAGCTACAAATCATATCTGGAAAAAATCGCTATACAAATGCCGAAAACAAAATTTATCGACATTTTTTCACTCTCTCCCCATTACGCAATGCATTTTTGGGGCTTCCTTGAGCAGCCCCCATTACGCTTCAACAGTGACGGCCAGTAGCGCAATCCAGTGTTTACAGAGATCAGTGGGTTCTATACAGTTTAGACATTGAAAAAACGCACACAATATATTGAATATTTTAATGTAACGATTTGGCAGCGATTACTTTTCTCATGCAAGGTATAACATTATTTATAGGCCAAAACATTGGGCATACCGGGCCGGCGGAACAAGACCTTGTTTTCTACATGATATATTTTACTTTATGCAACTTAAATGACGTAAAACGTATTTTTGGATCATCATATTCGAGATTAAGTTAATCCCAGACTGCTGTAAATTCTTTTTTGGGTATAATATATGATTGATTTACCTTGTAAATGTTGTAAAAATGACTTAATGCCACATGTATTAACCAGTGCTAATCGCTATTTAATAAAATTCTTACCACTTCTAAGACAACATTACTACTGCGCAAAAAATTTGTTGTGATCGAGTTTTTATATTTCGTGACCTTTTACGAGAGCCAAAAACTAATAAGTGTAGTATAATAATAAGAATATAATTTCCAATATAATACTAAAAAAGATAATTGTTTTAATCAGATAAACGAAACAACAAACACTTAATCACATATTGCTTCACTCTATCAATAGTTCATATCAATTAATAATGTGCACCTTTACTGCACCTACATCTTTACTTGTTCGAATTAACATAGAAATGGGATGAATTCAAATTAGTTTCACACAAATTGTAATTTCGTTTTAGTAAAGTGAAGTGAGTATTTTGATATATCGGGAAGTATGGCTAGTGTAGATTCAGAACACAACTGTTCCTCGCGCCTTTGATGTAATAAAATTTGTCTCGTTAGCTGAAAAGCTATTAGGCACAATATCTAAGTCTATGATATTGTGAACACATCGCGCCAAAGATGCAGCAGTGTCGTGTAACAGCCAGTTGTCAGACAAATTCAGACGTTGAATCTAAAACAGTACACCAAGTTAATTTTGCTGGCAAATTTTAACACGTCACCATACAAAGGTACTGAATGACTTTAAAGCACTGGTTAAAGCACAAACTATGGGCTGCGACGTAATTTTTAATGGGGCGGGCGGCATTTTTTTTATTTGGGCCGTGACGCTGAATCTGCAGTAACCACATGTTTCTGGTTAGTATTTTGGGCACACACTGGCAGGGTGCCGTACCAAAGAACCAGGCCAAACTTTATGGGCAGTTCACATGCTAAATAACTTGCTCTTAATACTTGTTACTGTTTCACTAAGTTCTTGCTGTTACAATTTGTGTAGCCAAACTATATAATTCAAAGATCGTGATAATAAAAGCATGAGTTTCAAGTAGTTTACTTAAATTAACATAATTTGGGTAAAAAGCTAGGTTAGGTTAGATGTATTCTCGCGAGAATATTTAGCGCTATGTGGACCTCCAGGTTAACTGAAAAAAAAAATGGCGGCGGTAAAACAAGTTTGCTGACCACTGCTTCAAAGTGACACATATCTATGGATGCGTATGCACTTCTAACCAATAAGTTAATAAATCGCACAGCCCGCTTTCTCGTCCGCCATAAACAACCAGCCAACCGAAGGTCAAAATGTTTTTGCAAACACATAAAACGTTACTTTTGAACAAAATTGTGCTTTTTGACACGCGGCCTAAAGGCGTACCAATTTTTTAAAATGTTGTTAAAAAATACTGTTTGTAGGTCAATATTGTTAATAGCATTTAGCACTAAGCCGGTTACGTCCACCGGCTGTTGTACAAAGAAGCTGGTAACATTTTGATGCGGGATACGAAAATATTTTTATCCAACAAAGTAGTACACATCTAACATTCTTTAGTTTTAACATTGACATTCTTTAGTTTTGATTCGCATGTAGATCTAAAGATTTACCGGTTGTGTTAGCTTTTCCACTCCATCGCAAAGTATTTCGACAGGTTCACTGTCGAGCTCACATCTGATAAGCAGCAGATTTTCAATGTTGTTAATGCAGCGAGCCAGCGACTTTGCGCCCAGAGTACCTATCAGGTTCCAGGAAAGGTCGAGTTTCTTCATCTAATTTTAATTCAATAAACAGAATGACACTTAGAAACACTACACGCAGACTTGAAGAGTAATTTAGTCAAAAATATAACCAGCACTGAAGATTAAAACGTCTGCTTATGGAATTCTTTGTACACAAGTTCTCTGGCAGTTATGATTTGAATGACACTTAATTTCGCACTAACAAAGTCGCTATTTGGCAAAACATCGCCGAGAAACGATCAACTGTCGTTACTACAACACATGTCAGATGGTGCAAATTATACTGACTTGGAGAAGGGATCTATTGCCGTCGAGTATAAACTAAGGTTGATCAACGCGATCATATTCTTGTAGCACGTTAACTAATCAGGATTGTTTTGATAATTAAATTTTCACTTAAAAACAAAACGTGTGCCAGATGCAGTTTGCTCAAGTAAGTACCGGATTTGTTACCACTCCATTGCAAATTTTTTCAATGCCTTTATTTCCGATATCACATCCCCTCAAGACCAGTTCTTCTGTTTTGCGAATGCAGCGACCCAGTGAGACTGCGCCTTGGTTTCCCACCTTATTGTCAGAAAGATCAAGCCTTTTCATCTGTTTTTAATACAACAAAAATTATCCAGTTTGAATCGTCATTCGTATTTAAATGTGCTATAAATTTGATGTTTGTCTATTTGTCCACATATGATGTTGCAAAAATGTTTCTTTTGGTAGAACCACCAACCAAGTGTTGTGTAATTTCATATTGAATATGGCATGAATTTAATTTAGCAAAAATGGTTTTTAACTACATGCACATTTCAAAACTTTACATATGAAAACAATTTGCCGATTAACAAAATGAAATATCTTACTAGGTCGTGAATGCAAACGTATAGAAATCGTTTTACTTCGGGACCATACAGTCAAACGATATACACCACCTGCAAAATTATCCCAACCATGACAAATGGCTTTGGACAAACTGCAGGGATAAAAAGAACGGTGTGAAATAAAAATGTGTCCCCATAACTCAGTGGTTCCCAAACTATGCGCCGCGGCACACTGGTGTGCCGCCAGATGTCATAAGGTTTGCCGCAAAAAATATTGAAATTAAAATGAATCAAGAATGGGCAGGAACTTGGCCGAACGGTCTGGCGCGCCTGACCCATATACAGACATAAAAAAAAACCTGATCGGGATTCGTCCCCGGGAGAGTCCTGGGTTCGAACCCCGTGAAAAAAAAAAGAAAAAAAAATGAATCAAGTAGAGTAGTAGTACCAGGTGCTTAGACCACTAGGCCAACATGCTCCACGTCTCTGAGATATTCAACTAGGCTATTAAACTATAGTCAGTGCCTTTGTCAGCTAAAAAATTATTCAAATGTTCGAAGTGCGCCAAATAATTTTTGTTTTTTCTAAAATGCGCGTTAAAAGAAAAAAAATTTGCGAACCACTGCCATAACTAATGTTTTTGCAATAATAGTTTTTTCACTAAACACAGACATCTGCAAGATTTTACCGGCATGTCAAGCATTTCCACTCTATTGCTGAGATTTTCGACGCCATCACTTTCGATTTTACATCTTTCCAGTATCAGCATTTCAATGTTTTGAACGTGAAGAGCCAAAAAATCTGCGCCTGGATTGCCTATCTCGTTGCGAGAGAGGTCAAGGCACTTTAGCTAAATTTAATGCAAAAAATAGTATGAGATTTCACGTCATGACAAATGCAGTTACATGAGAACACTAAACATTCCAGCGTACCTTGTCAGTATTTAAGAAGACAGTTACTTATTTATATTCAGACACTACACAATAACAGCAACATCACAAAGTAATAAATAATAATTTAATAAAGCCTAAGTAAAACCAAATGTATCTTTAACATTTCTTCTATTAATAAAATGAGGAAATATGAACGTCAATTGTACAATTATTTTGTCCTGCTTATATATGAATTGAATAAAACTGTGTTGTTGGTTGTATTTTTGTGAAAGGAAAGTAATTTTTGCTAATAATTAAATCTTCTATTTTTATTCAAAACATAAATATACTACTTTTTACCGGGGTCGTTAGCTGTTTCACTCCATCGCAGAGATTCTCTACGCCACAACTTTCTATTTTACATCCTTTCAATAGAAGGATTTCAATGTTGTGCACGCAACCAGCGAACGAAACTGCGCCAGTATTGCCGATGTTGTTGCAAGAGAGGTCGAGCTTTTTTAACTAGTTTTTTGAACAAGTAAATCAAAAAGTAAGTTTATTTTACTGCAGCAGTGAATGTTAATCGTCACATAGCACACAACCAGCTTACACACGTCGTCAACAGAATTTTCAATCACAATATTTGTAATTTTCAGGTGTAATTCGCCTGTTTATAAAAATGTTGATAAAAAGTCTTTCTTCGAAACGTAACACATTGGTCTTGATTAGAATATTTTGATTAGTGTTTACCAACGGCGCATAAACATGACAGAATGGCGCTGTTATGATGGTTTACCGGCTTTGTTAGATTCCCGACACTATCGCAGATTATTTTGAGGTTTTCATTTCCGATCTTACATCCCTCCAGATCCAATTCTTCAATGTTTTGAACGCAACAAGCAAGTGAAGCTGAACCCAAAGCGTCGATTATGTTGTATGAGAGGTCAAGTCTCTTCAGCTAATATTGATGTGACAAATAATATCTCGTTTAATTTAATTACAGTTTCGCACAAAAAATGTTTAGGACAAATATTAAATTACGGTAAGTACATGCAATATTAATTGATTTGTCTAATCTGGAAATAGTTGATTAAAATTGTTATGCAAATCATTTCACGAAAACCAATATTAAACAAAAAAATAATTGTGAAATTTACCGGATTTGTTAGATTTTTCACTGCATTGCAAAGATTTCTTATTTCTCTATTTTTCATTTTGCAGCATCTCATCAGCAGCGTTTCAATGTTGTGAATGCATTTAACCAGAAATTCGGTTTCCAAGCTGCCAATCTTGATGTACGAGAGATTCAGTACCTTCAGCTGGTTTTAATACAAAGTATAACTTTTATTTGTTTTGTGGCAAGAAATGCAGATAAGTAAAAATACGCAGCATCACTTTGAGTTACGACATGCTGATGAGGTGTGTTAATATGAATTTAACCTTAATTTCTGAGTCGAAATATGCTTTGAAAAGACTTAATTTGCCAAATGGGGCAAAATATTATTGACGAAAGAGAATCAAATATTTGTACAAGGAAAGAAAACAAGCATTTACCGGCTTTGTTAGCCTTTTCACACCATCACAAAGTTTCTCGATGCCTCCGGTTTCGAACTTACATCCCACCAGCTTAAGCTCTTTTAGGTTGTGAAGGCAACCAGCTAGTGAAGCTGCTTCTGATATGCCGATTTTCATTCCAGTGAGGTCGAGACTCTGCAACTGATTTTGAAGCATATTTACAAATATTTTTGCAAAATTTACAAATAAACCACGCAACATGGCAGATGGTTTATGAATGCAAAACTGCCTAATTAATTCGTATTATTTAAAGCGGTATACGGAAGAACAACCCAGTAACAGTGAAATAAAAATTTGTACTTTGTACAAAAACCTGAAAACAGCTCTGATCTAATAAAATTAAATAACTTATTAAGTCTTTGTTTCTTATTGTACTTTATATTAAAGACCAAGATCACTCGTTTAAATTTTCAAGTCAATGTAATGTTATATAAACAAAATACAGTCATACCTGTGTCGCCCTGTGTTGAATCACGAAGGAGAGGTTCTGGACGTCGTCTGGGGAAAGGGACTTTTTGCCAAAGTGGAGCTCATCAGGAAGTTGTAAAGCCACACACGAAGCAATTTCCGGATCATTACTTTCATAAGCCCATGTACAAAGTTGCTTAATTTCGTCTTTGCTGATGGTCGGCTTGGGCTGGATGAATTTTACGAGCAAAGACGTTTTTTGGTTTAAAGATTTTGTGCAACTATCAGGAAGAAATGACTTAAGTTGATTGAAAACTGAAGGGTCGCAAAACCCAAACACAAACTTTGAAACAACTTCCCATTTTTTGTCGGCAAGTCGTTTATGGGCCTTCGAGGGGCATAATCATCATCATATAGTAAGCCGCTAAAAATTCCTGCCAATTGAGATGAAAGAAACATCGAACTTCGTCAATATCCAAAATCTTTATGTTTGAATTTCCATGTTTTGCGACGGTCGCGTTTTTCAATGCATCAGCTGTCACTTTCCTGACACCCGCGTTTTCGAATGCTTGGACCATGAATACAAACTCCTTGTTTTGAAATTAATCCCAAGCCATCTTTGCCAGTTTGTTTAATTCACTTTCCTGCCCTGTGAAGTTGTTGGTCATTACACATTGGTGATAAGTAAAAGCAAGTACTCGAGTGAGTGAAACAAACTGAACATTTTCATCATACATCAGATAGTTGTGTGACATTATAAAATTGGAAGGAACATCGCAGAGGGAAAACACATTCGATCATTGCAAATGGCGTTTAGAATACACTTTTATTCTTTTAGGGTGTAATTTTGTTCAATCGACATGGTGGAGATAAGAAACTGTAGAAAGGCCATCTTTCTAGTAAGGTCGACCTGTTTGATCTTAATGTAGAATAGAAAGGATACATTTCCCAAATGTCCCTTTAAAATCTGTTTAACCCAATGCGTTGCTAAAGTAGACTTTCCTATTCCTGCTTCTTCAACAACACCGATTACATTTCCATGTTTTTCCACGTACTCTTTTATTGACGTTTTTGTCACCTGTTTTATATCTTGCTGCGCTGCTTCTTTTGCACAAGCGAATATTTCGTTACAGGTGATATTACATTGCTGTTCGTCAAAAACCCATGAAAGTTTCTCTGTATGGAGATGATGTTGTAACTCGTTGTCGATTTGCTTTGGTTCTGTGACTATGGAAAAAGCTAGTGGCATTTCGTCATCGGATAGGGCTTCCACCCTTTGTTTGAGCAACATCTTTAGTGTTGTTTTTGTTCTTTCGTTTCGTCTGCAACATCAATACCATAAGGTTAGTTTAGTAAATACACAAAAATAAATTGTGCAAAAGTAAAAAAGCACCTTCGCTTTTCCATACAACAAAGGCATCCTAAAAACAACGAAAAGGCAGATGTTTCAAAATTGGTTGCAGCAGGCGGTACACGTTCCTCTTGTACTGGCAAAGTAGATACAGTTTCTTCGTTCGAAAGAGTCAACCGAGGTCCTTGACTCAAAGTACGTTGTGGTATAGCCTCATCCATTCTTTGGGATGAACTTTTTTTTGGTGTGACATCTAACAAAATTTGCCACTTCACTGTGTTTCGAATGTGTTCAGCAACATAATACAAAATGTGGTACCAATACCTGCAAAATACAACAACATAAAAAAGGTGACCGTAAACGATTTGCAATATACACAAGTGGGTATCACAATGGCGATATGCGCAAGAATACATTAGTTCCGAATTTTTATACAACTGAAGTGTATACAAAAGTTTACGACAATTAAGATACAATCATCGGCGCAAGTTTCTAAGGCTGCAAACGACACCACGAACCAGTGGCGCCTCGTGCCTAAAATTTCTGGGGGTGCTGCTTCAAATTTTAGCCTTTATTGAACATATATATGTTGGCAATATATTGGAAAACCACATTTCTAGTTTTCTAGCCATTGTTTTGTGTAGAAAAACAAGTAATACATATCTTATATAGCAATTCCATTGTGACGTAATTTTTGTTACGCGATAATGCACACGGGTGTAAACAGCAGACGGTATCATTTGTGTGTTTTGTTTACTTGCACGGCGACGGACCAAAGTCAACACAAAAACACACGTGACACAGACTCGAAACGAAGCGGTTGTAAATTCGGTACAACACAACAACAAGATGTAGAAAAAAGTAAATTAAGCAAAACTAACAATGACCACTAACTAACACACTTTCTATTCAGTCATTAGTATGGTCATGTTTCATTTAGGTAACTTATCGTTACAGTCAGCGTTTTCAACATATCCTACACTTCACAGATTATTGCCACACTAAAAACTACCCATAAAGCTTTTTATTGGAATCATAACTGACAACTACATTACAGTTGTGACAACTACTACATTACAGCAAATTTAACAACTACATTACAGTTGTGTCAGAACTTGTTTTTTAAACATCTTTTCTTTTAATTCTGTGTACAGACTGTTAATTGTCTTCAGTTTCTTAACTGCTATACTTGCTGCTTTATTTTGTGGCAAATAGCTTATAATTCCTTTTTTAAGTGCAAAACTCATCCAAGCTTTGAAATTCACAACACCCTCACTTACATTTAAACCATGTGATTAAACCTTGTGCTTCCTTTTTACAATCAAAATGAATCATAAAGTTATAGTTCGGGCAAAATAATGGATAGCTTTTTTGATTTCCAAATGAGAACTAAGAAACCGTTTTTCTATCTAGTGCTAGCACTGCAAGTGCAAGTCTTTTGGAAATAATGGTGTTCCTTAGAAAAGTTTGCATCCTTTTCAATGTTGAAAAAACTGTTTGCCTTTGAAGGACTCATTGAAAATGCAAAAAGGATTGTTCATCTTAATAAATTCACTTGCCAAAACATCATCTAGATCAGGGGTGTCAAACTCGTGGGGCTCAGGGGCTACATTGCAGTTTAAAAATTATGCCGAGGGCCACATGTGATTTTTGATCTAAGTTTATACACTTAAACAACCTTTTCGCTACGACAGCCGCATCGCAGATCCTTATTTTACCAACAGCTGCCAATTATCTGCTGGTTTTTGTTTTAAAATTACAGATGTAAATAAAAAGGTTTATATCATATATATATTGTTTGCGCACAATAGGTCTACAAAAGTCTGACGCATATGCTGCTAGGCTGGTAATACTCTTTTCAGTAACACAAAATCTGTTTAGGGCAGTTTGAAAATCAGTTTTAGTTTGGACAAAGGAGTTTTAATTACATCACAGCCGCCAGTACATATATTTTAATGTGGCTGTTCGGTCGCAGGTTGTACACCCTTGACTGAAACTTTAAGGAACGGTTTAATTACTATCGTTTCTATTCTTAATAATAACATATGAATTTGTATTTGTCTATTAAATTTCGGTAAATGTCCGTTTAAATAATAACTTTCACTTTGAAAAAGTAAGAAAAATTTAGTATAATTAGATAAAAATCTGACAAAATACTACAATTATTGTTGACTGTTCGTGGGCCGCATTGGAGGGCTTCGTGGGCCACATTGCGGGCCGCGAGTTTGACACGCCTGATCTAGGTTACTTTCAAAGTAATCATACGCACAAGATCTACAGAAACATTTTCATTTCAGTAACTAGCTTTTCTTTGTCAACAATAGGATATGCTCGGTGGTCACTACTATCACTTATACGACGAATGAATCATAATATCGTTGTTTCGAACAGCAATGCTCGCCTTTTGTCTGTAAAATCTAGTAAACCTTGGTGACACTATTTGTCAATTGTGACGTAATAAACACAGCTGTGATCCACACTGGCTAATGACTGATCAAAGCAACATGGCAATGCGTTTCTTTGAATCGCTTTTAAATGAAGTCTTTTATTTCGTGCTTGTTGTTTTAAGTTCAAATGCATGTTTTTTATGTAGTCAACTTGTATTAACTTCGTTAAATTATTTTATGGGGGAGTTCCGTAAAGTTTAACAAATAGCCCGTTTACATGGCCATTTCAAAAGTGGCCTTTTCAAAGAGGGCCGGCCGGAAAAAGTGGCCAATTTTCGGCCGCTTTCGTGGCCGGTTTACATGGCCACTTCAAATGTGGCTAAAAAGGTGGCCAGGCCCTCTTTTTAGCCATTGTGGCCGAATTTTCGCTAAAAAGGTGGCTTTTTTCCGGACCTCCTCGCGAGGTGGTCTAATCGAAAAGGGCTTTTTGCGGGAGTGCGTCGCCTGGTACATGTGTCAACAGCTGTGTTTGCCTCTGTTTCCTGGTTCTGGAGTCGTAAACTGCTGGGGTGGACAGATAACAGCCATTAATTAGACAGTTTAAGGGAGGCAGACGCATATTTCAGACAGACAGGTTTCATTTATGTGCCAAACAGGAAATAAAAACCAGTGTACTAGATAACTGCTTAGCTGAAAGTTTGTTATAAATTCAGGTTTCAGTTGCTAGTAACTGTAACTGACAGAAAAGTTGATCAGCCTAAAATTGTTTTATATTACTTTCTAAGCCTGCTTAGAAAAGACATGAATAAAATTGATTTCCAAATTAATTTACATTTTAGTGTTGGTTTTGTTTTAGATTATATTACAACATTAGTATTCTAAAGATGGAGGATTTTAGAGCAAAATGGACAGAAAAGGCGACAAAAGACCTAATTTGTTGCATAGAAGAAAAAAAATTAGTGCAACGAATGGATTCGAAAAATGTCAGAAAAAATGTTTTGTTTGATGGGATAGTCAATGAAATGACATCAAAAGGTTACAACTTTTCAAAATGTTTATCATGATGTCTCCTCTCTATTTCTGTTTAGAACCCAAATAAAAAACAAATGGAAGAAAATGAAAGAAACATATCATGACTTAAGTGGAGGTCTTAGCAAATCAGGTGCTGCATCCAGTAAGGCATTATCATGGCCTTACTTTGATATCATGAACAGAATCTTAGCATCAAGACCAAGAAGTGTGGTAAGTTGTGTGAAATAAAGATTTAGGATTTTCATAATACCTGTGTCAGCATTTTGTTTAACACAATTGACCTAATATATTGAAACATTTGTTAACATGCATGTTAATAATTATTTTCAAGAAAACATTTACAAAAGGCTGGGGTTCACTATATTAATACTGGCTGTACTTTTCTTTGAGCTAATATGGAATTATTGTATTGTTTATGCTAGGCATGTGGATCTGGAGGAATAGAGTCCATTCCAGTTTCCCAAGAAACTGAGGTTACACCAGAACCATCTCCACATCAACCTGATCTGACTGGGGACAACTCAAATATTAATGAACCACCAGAGGAAGAGGTAGCAGGACCTTCTAGTGGAAGAAGTTTACTGGAAGAGGAGACATTTTATATCTTAGAATCAATAGGTAATCAATAGTACATGTATTTTTTTGCTGATTTAAATTTGCTGAATATCTCCTAAACAAACCAGTTTGATCATATTTACACTTCAATACACTTAATAACAAGATAGTTCAGAAAAAGTGTTCTTAATGCAGATGAACAGACACAAGAGGCAACACAAGGTGAAAGTGAAGTGGTGGGAATATCAGGTATATATCTGTCAGAAAAGATTGTTTATAAGTGGTGACAGTTTAATAATAATATGTTAATCTGTAGGTCAGTCAGGGCGAACCAAAAGGAGACATAAACAGAAAGGTACTGCAGTTTTTCTACATTTACTTGGTTTGAATGAATTTTCTCTATTTCACTAAGTATTTTCTTATTTGCAGCTAAAGAAGAAGGAGAGAAGTGGGAAAAGATGTGCAAGATTTTAATTGAAGAATGGGAAAAGGACAGAGCTCTTATAAAAGAAGAAAATGAAAAACTAAACGAAACTATTGTGAGGGAAAATGAAAAATGTATTGATGCTCTTAAAAAAAATTAGTTACTGACAGTCCCTTGTTCTTTTCTCCATTCCCACTTTTTCTATTTTCAACATGACATGTTCTGGTGCTGTTGAATTTTTTCACATTTTTATTACAAATGAATAGAACGCACACAATAAAAACATGTTCAAAAGCGACTACTTGTTCTGAGAGGAAAGTTATTTGCAAGAAATTGGCAAATAGTGTCTCTTACAACACTCCTTTCACCCAAGTTTAAACCACCTTGCACTGGGGATGGTTGTATTTCAACAAAATCTGGAGGATCAGGAGTTTGCTGATTTTCACATATGTTGTGGAGAATGCAGCATGTGGCTATAAGCATAGGTGCATCTGCAACAGGCATAGCAATTCGCTTTTGGAGAATTCTCCATCTTGCCTTTAAGCGGCCGAAAGCATTTTCAACCACTATTCTTGAACTGCTATGGTAACAGTTGAAGGAAACTTGTTCTGGTGATAAACTTGACCCAGTATATGGTTTAATAAGCCATGGCAAAAGAGGATAGGCTGCATCTCCAGCAATCATCAATGGTATGTTCACACCATCAATTATAATCTCCCCCTGAAACAGAAAACCCATTTTTAAGACATTTTTTACCATAAAAGAACAGCAAAACTATCACCTTGGGCAAAATATGGTCCGCCATTTCATAGAGTCTTGATTTTTTCAAAACTGCAGCATCATGACTAGATCCAGGCATTTTTATACTTATATCCAAAAACCTAACAGATTTTTCTTTTTTAAAAATAAAATTAAAATAGTGAATGAAGCAGAAAAACTTACCGGTACCATCTGTCAACAACTGCTTGAAGTACCATTGATGGAAACATTTTTCTGTTGATATAATCTGCAGATCCTTGCTGAGGTGGTGACACATGAATGTGACAACCATCTATGGAGCCCCATACTTGGGGAAACTTGTTGCACCTTTGGTTGGCTTGTGCCAACTCTTTTGCTTCATTGCTAGTTGGCATTTTAATGTAGTTGTCAATGTTTTTCACCATTGCTCTACAAAACCTGTGCATAAATCATACTTTTAAAGGTTTTGAATTGCAATACAACATACTTTTTGAATTGCAATACACCTATTTTTTTACCTATGTACACAGTTGTGAACAGAAGATTTAGAAACACCAAAAACTATTCCTGTTGTTCTGTATTCGCCTGAAGAAGCTAGTTGAAACAAAGCAATTGCTCCAAAGGGAATTGGCTCCCTAACCGCTCTTTCATCTGCAAAATGTGCAAAAAAACATTAAATGAAAACTTAAAACATTTTAAAACTTACCAGGTAGAAGATCCTCTTTTACAATTTCCAGAATTTTAGCAAATGTAGCCTTTGTCATTCTGAAGTCCTTTATCCAATACTCATCAGTGTAATAATTTTTTGCAAATTCCCACCATTCTGATGACCTTAAACTTGGACAATTAGCCATCAACTTGTACATCCTTGCAGCTGTGCACATTAACCAGTCTTACCTTCGCAGCATCGAAAATCGTCGGGTTTTATCGATATGTTTCGATACCACTGCCAAACAAATAGCAAAAAACTTGCGCTGTCGCTTTCTAATCCGCCATTGCCAGTACAACTTTCTTCTGCTGACAATTAACCTTAACATGTAACTGTCACACACTTTTTTAGCAATTAACAAATGGTTCAAATCAGCCATCATATATAACTTGCTTGCTATCCGTACTTAAACTTATCAAATGTAAACTAACTTGTGTAGGCCAAAGTAGACGGTTTATATGGCCATGTAAACTGGTCCAAAACGCGGCTGAAAAAAGGCCACCTTTTACGGCCGCGTCTTTTCGAAAAAGCCACCTTGAAAAGCCACCTTCGAGAAAATTTGGCCATGGTGGCTAAAAAGAGGGCCAGGCCACCTTTTTAGCCACGCTAAAAGTGGCCATGTAAACGGGCTAAAACACTTGCCACTAAAAAGGTTGAAGGGCACTGATTAGCTTAACGATTTAACAACAAAAACGCTAGACGCTGGTAAATTTATACCTTAACTATACAGCCTGGTTATGCCTAACACTATCTGTAATTACAAAAGATCCTCCGTAACAATTGGTATGTACAGATTAATTACATACAACGGATGTAGCGTCGAACTTTTGATAGCTAATACAGTCAAGCGGATATTACGTTTACAGTGGCAGGTACGTCATAGACTTCCTACGCATTAGTTAACACACCACTGTAGCTTTTGTATGCGTGTTCAGTGGGTGACTTTACATAACGGATCTTACTTGGGCACGTTTCTAACCACTGTTTCTAGAAAAATACACTAGATAATGACAATAAAAAATGAAACGTTGAAATAAACACAGTGGGTAACAATTCTACACTCCTACTTCTTTGTAAATCGATTTTGAATTGTAATCACATTATAACAGAAAATGTTGTGGAAACAAGCAGATGCTATGTTAGATGACGTCCTATTTCCTGCGAGTTACTGGCGGTACACCAAAGGCGCTGCTTGTTTACTAAAGTACCGATGACAACAGCGAAAATAAGCCAAAACAGACCTTTATGTTTTTTCAAAAGTTGGAATATTGCAAGTAAGTTGTAATCGATTGTATTGGTTTGTTTTGGAATAGGCGAGACAATTTTTAATGTGACAAACCCATATATAAGCTCAGCACTACAACGGGTGACACTAAAACGCTGAATGGGCGGAGATGGCGGGACTTCGTGAAAACCGCTGAATATCGGGTTAAATTGCTGACGGTTAGTGCTATTAAGGTTTGGATAAGGTTTTATAATAGAAATCATTAAAAATAATTCCCCCGGATACATTCCGCGACCGAGGAAAACATTCAGCTGCCGAGGTAGACTTCCCGCCCAAGCATTTTTTCTGAATGTCAAGAAACAGCTGAATAAGTTTTAGGCAGGGACATTTTTTGATTCATATACTTATATAAAACCTCAACCCAACCCTAATAGCACTAACCGTCAGCAATTTACCCGATATTTAGCGGTGTCCGCGATGTCCCGACACCCATCTCCCGCCTATTCAGCGTTTTAGTGTCACCCCTACAACTCAGTTTTAGAAATCTTCGCAAGATGCCCATACAAAATGAATGATTTTGATATTGGTATGAAATATTATTCATGCACCGGTAAACTATAATGGATCTTCATACTTTTAGCGGCTGTACAATGAATGTACCTAAAACCGACCAGAGTGAAGCTAGTGAGCAATCGCTTTGCGCAGAAACTAAAAACGATGCGGTACTGAAATTTTGACACAATATTCTACGCTTTCAAAGCGTTTCAGCGCACTTTTCGAAAAAGTATTTTTCAGTTATTAATACGCGTATTTTGAAATTAATATTCAACTATATAAACGTCATAACGCCAGGGGTGCTCCATATAATGTCTTGCAAAGTTTTCTCCTGAATACAAGCTTTAAAATAAGCCCAAACACAAATTCTAGCAAATCGGAATCGTGTCGAATCATTAATAACAATATGCCATATTTACCAAAAACATATTCGATGTGCGCTGGCCAAATTTAACGCAGCTTTTTGAAATTGACAAATGTTACTTCCTACATTCACACCTTCAAAATGAGCCATCACTCGAGCTTCTAGCAACAAGTTAGCTTTGCCAAACTCGCGTTTAATAATTCATAAATAATATCCGAAATCAACCCAAAAAGTAGTCGATGTGCGCTGGCCCTAAAATTCACCGCTGCCCTGTAAAATTTACAGATGTTATTCTCTACAACTATACTTTTAAAATGAGCCATCACTCGAGTTTCTAGCAAATCGAAAAAATCCATTATATGGAGCACCCCTGGCGTTATGACGTTCATATCGTTGAAAAATTATTTCAAAATACGCGTATTAATAACTAAAAAACATTTTTTTTCGAAAGTTTGTGCGCTGAAACGCTTTAAAAGCGTTGAATATTGTGTCAAAATTTCAGTATCGTATCTTTTTTAGTTTTAGCGCAAAGCGATTGCTCACTAGCTTCACTCTGGTCTAAAACCGGTGGTTCAAAGTTAATATTTGTCTACACATGAAATGTGAGATCTTTGCGCTTATATGACTACCAAACTTTTTCAAATCCTCAAATTTTCTCATCGATTTAATTATAAGTAAGTACCCTTAGCTTACATGAAAATGGTAAAAAATGCTACACATACACTCGTTTATTCTACACCTATTTATTAATTTGGCGCAAACAACTTTATACACTTTGTTTATAGGCATCTGTCATGTTTTCACTAGAAAATCTAACAAATTTGATGTTCAATCATATTATTTTTGGACACAGGATTCATCCTGTCACTTGTTGGGAAAGTCGTCCGATGATTTGCACAATCCGGATGTTAGCATGCTAATGCTTTAAATATTGGTTATGTGATAATCTTGGTTCGTCTGTGTTTTTACCTGCCAGCCTTTTTCAGGGTAAATGCTTCAAAACACTTTGCTCATGTATCCCGGGGATGATATTATCTAATTTAAGCGTTTTCATTGCTAAATATTTGTAGGTTTTTGAAGGCCGGTCCGCGATAAAATTTCAGTTTCAAATACGGTCCGCAGTAGAAAAAAGGTTGCCAACCCATGCCTTACAATACGCGTTAAACAAAAAAATCGGCGTCTGAAGAAAACAAAACATTGCTAATGCTACCAGGGAAGTTTCATTTCATTTTCCTGCCGACGAGACAGCTTGAGTACGTGTGCCTAATCGACAAGAAACCAACAAACAACGAAAAGTCAAAAGATTTAAGATATAAAACATTTCATTTCAAATTGCAAAAACGGCGTTGTGGCTCCCAGTGTTTTTTTTTACTATGCGGGGAAATGGATCCGAATGACTCTTAGAATGGTAAAGGTTGGCGACTCCTGTTTGAGGATGTGCGGTTAGAACAAGCAAAGGGGCCTAAATGGACGACGTCCATGGGGCTCGCAATATAGCCATGAAGCAATCGAAAATAAAAGCTGACAGTTTAAAAACACAGACGAATCCAGAAATCCGTCGGACAACTTACTCAAAAAGTGATAGGCTACGCGTTCCCGAACCTACTTGAGTCAAATATCTATGTAATTTTCTTTATGCAATTTTGTACGAATCACGCTCTTTAACTGCTTTCCATTTTCCTGAGTAATCCAATTAACCGGTTGGTGTGTTAGTAGTAATTTTGAAGGATGTTGATTGCACATAAAATTAGTTTGAGTTTCAAATTGAAAACCAGGTCCAAGTAGAATGTTCAGTAACAACCTGCAGTAAATTTAAACGTTACTGCAAACTTGATGCTAGTTACTGCAAATAATGTGTAGCATATTATTGCAGCGAAATATTGCTGCTTGTTGATTTTTCTTGCGGTTAACGTTCTTTTTAAATTGTTTTCAATGTAAGTCCGCGCCCATAAGCTAAACCAGTGTGCGGTGTATTGGCTTTGGTGGTGAGTCGTTATTGCAGGGTTCTGGACCGGTTACGAATTGCAGGTTTAGAATATATATTATCAGACCTGCCGAAGTAATTCGGTAACATAATTAACATTTTCATGTATACCAAGCGTACTTACTTGTAATAAAATCAAAATAATTTTGTTGCAATCGTGGAGAAATTTAAAGATTTAAAAAGAATTTAGAGGTCCTTTTGAAAAACAAACGCAAGATTAGCAAGAAATTGTTCCAGAAGAGTTGAAGACGTCTCTTGTTTGCTCACATTGCAGATATATGCCATTCCTTACGATAACGCTCGAGCCAAGATGAAGGGACTTTGACCGCCACCACGCACAGTGTTGCTGAACAAAAGCATTGCACCAGACGGGCATTTGCCTTTTAACATAGTTGACCTAGAAACTCTGTTCCGAATATTTCTCAAAGCGATGACTTGACCAGCTCTTATCGAATATTCTTTGGTGGATTTTTAAGATATGTATTATTTTGATTCACTCTAACATTCAGCAATGACATGTTTCTAGTAACAATGGTATAGTATGACTGTCTATAAAACTAAAAAAATGATACAACGTACATTTTTGAATGCGGAATTTGTTTTCTGTGTCCGATTCGCATGAGCATCAAGCACCGATTTATTTTAAAGATATACAAGGAGGGTACGGGTACCACATAGGTCAAATTCATTTTTGTAATCGAATATTTTGGGGTCACGATTGGCACTTATGATATTTAGGTTCTATTTTTACATTCAAAAATACTTCATTTAAACATGAAGGACACCAATATAATGCAACATTTAGCTACGAGATGTTTTAAAGCTTTTTGGTCAAAATAGGTTATAAAATATGCGTCTACATAAATATAGTGCTTAAAAAGCAGGTAACATTTTGACAGAAGAAGTTGCGACGGTTGTGCACTCACCTGTAACTAAAAGAAAAACAGATGCACAGTCCACAAGATTGCAAGTACGAGTGCTGGACATCCATCTCATTCATGCGGGCAACAGTGTAGTAATGCATATAGTCATTTGATTGTCAGCCATGCAAGCAGAAAACATATTTCATGACACAGAGGTTTGTCTTTTTGCAGAGCGGGGTAGTAATAATTCATTGAAGAATTCAGGGTGTTATTTCGATTTTTTAGGTTTATATCAAGACAATAATGCCGCGGTGTCATATGAGGCGTGTGTTAGTTTACAATTACTTTATGGTAACGCGACAAAAAGATAAACCAATGGGACCATTGCTGCAGGTCCCATTTATTGTTCGTCTGTTTCTATTAAATGTAGTCTTAAATTTTTTTACAACGAGCAAAAAAATACGATTAAATAAAAACTACTCTTTGTATATGTTAAGAAGAGGTGATATTGCTTCGGCTTGTTGTTTGTTTGTTTGAAAAAACAATTTCAGTAATAATTGATATTTCATAATTCCTGTTCAGCAATTCCACAAAGACGTCAATGATCACGTGATTTTAATTTTAGGCGAGAAGTGTTTAATGCACAAGTTTTGAACGTACAAGTTTTAAAACCTGTGATGGCTCTTTGCGTTTTTTGAAGCGCTGACCACAGAAAAGTGTTGGGAGTTTATAAAACCATTCTTCGCATTATGTTTTTTGCTTTCAAAAGTGATTACATGTTTAAGAAAAATATTGTTACGTATTGCATTGAACTTTTTGTTTTCCTTCAAAAATATTTTGCTAAGTCACGTGCCATACAGGCCAAATGTCAAAATCCCGACAGACAAAAATTAAAATAACGATAGGTAAATATTAAATTCCGATAATCACTGGAATCCAATCGACGATGATTGATATTACGATATTAGCGAGTTAAACACCACCCGCCAACGAACGAGTTAGTTTACTAGCTAAATGAATCTTGTCAGTTCCCAATCTTTTAAAATCACATTGGTTTTATAGACTTTTCTTTGTACATCCAGCAAATTTGTGCAAGTCATCTCGCTACAATCGAGACAGGGCCTTTTACACCCTATAAACACGGAATTTATCTACGTTATCGCCGATTTTTTCCTTGTTTTTCACCCTCTTGGTGTTATAACAACGGCTGTGTTGGGTAGCTGACATTAACCTCTTGTAGGATGTCAACACGTCTGATGACTTGTACTTAGAATAAGTAAGGTAATTTGATTGAAAATGAATATGAGTGAGATTTTGTTACCTGGAAGTACTGAGAGTTTACAAACTTCCTCACATCAGATGTTTTCTACCTCACAAAAGTCTGAAGAAAGTATTCACAGTGGGGTTGGAAACAGTCATCTACCTATTCCAATTCACAAAGAAGAAACAAAATTAAATAAACTGAAGAACTTTGGGTCAAGAGTCAGCTTGGGAAGAAACAAAGTGGAACTTTTGTTTGATGAAAATCGGCCAACATCAGCACCAGTTTCCTCATCAGTTGGTGGATTTACTCTGCATAATAGGCCGAAAACGGTCATAGATGAACTTCGTCATCAACAATTTTATCACAAACTAAAAAAAACTTCCCATGTTCAATCCACCAACAAGCCTAAGGAGCCTGACTTGACACAAACTGATGCGTTTCATGAAACAGCATATATTCCATATGAGTATGCTCATGCCATGATTAGTAGAATTGTTGATGATATGAAAAGTATGAAACTGAATCATCTCTCAATTGTTGCTAAAATTGAAAATCAGTACCAATCGATTAAAAATGAAACTCAGACCCAGTTTGAGACATTTCTTCATACATTACAAGCAAAGCATGAGTAAAAAATTGATTCTTTTCACCATGTGATTAGCATTTTAAAGTCACGATTAGCTTCCTCAAGTCAAAGTTTGAACACCATTGATAGCCTGAAGTTGAAAAATAAACAGCTATTACAAGAAAAAACATCATCTTTGAAAGCTAAAAAAGAAGCAGCCCAAGAAATTTTTTTCATGCCACTTGTAAATGATAAAATAGAGGTACCTGGGGTTGTGGAAGAAACTGATGAACATTACGAATCTGCACCAGCGGCTAACTTATCAGAAAAAGATGTCTCAAATGTTAAAATGAAAAGACCCAAAACAGCAGAAAAACGTGGGGTAGACCAGCAACTGCAAAAAAGTCGCAAAATGCTGGTCGAGTTAAAGAAACAGAACGATGCATATTCCAAACAAATACAGTATCTCGAACGGCAAATTAAATCTGTTGGTCCAACAACAGGAAGTTTGGCTGGTGGTGTTGACAAAGACAAAAAGAGAATGGAAAAGCAAGTTAAGGATTTGGAAAAAAAGCTTGAGTTCGAAATCAAAAAGCTGGAAGAAATGAAAATGTCCAACACTGATTTACAAGGCAACTTACAAGCATCCTCTAAGGAATTGGCTGACCTGAAAAAAAAACTTACAGCCCAAGAGCAGGAATGTGCACATCTTCGCGAATCTGCTGGTGCTGGAATGGTGGCACTACAGCAGGTGCCCGTATTACAAAGCGAAGTCAAAGATTTGACAAATATGAACAAAGTCCTGACAGAAAACTATAACTCCGAACAAATCTTAAGAAAAAAGTACTACAACATGGTTGAAGACATGAAAGGAAAAATTCGCGTGTATTGCCGTGTACGTCCGTTGAGTTCCACTGAAAAGCAAAACAAAAGCGCTGTGTTTTCCTCTGATGATTACACGGTAAAAGTCGAGCAAGCCCGGGGAGATCTGAAAGAGTTTCAATTTGATCAAATATTTACAGAGTCGAATAGTCAAGAAGACATTTTCGAGGATACAAACAGTCTGGTCCAGTCAGCGGTCGACGGATACAATGTGTGTATATTTGCATACGGGCAAACGGGCTCTGGAAAAACGTACACCATGATTGGCGACAAGGAACAAAAAAATCCTGGTATTGCTCCTCGAGCATTCAGAAGAATTTTTGATCTGATAAAAGCGAACCAACAGAAGTTTAATTTTCAGATTTCCTGCTACATGCTTGAATTGTACAACGATAAACTGATAGATCTCTTGGGTACAAGTCTAAAGTCCGACGTACGACTGGACATAAAAAAAGACAACAAGGGGATGGTATTTGTCCAAGGATGCACAGTTGAAACAGCTGAATCTGCCGATGGTTTATACGAAATTTTTTCGAAAGGATATGAAAGTCGTCATATTGCTTCGACAAACATGAACAGTGCAAGCTCAAGATCCCATCTTGTCATCGGAGTTGTAATCGAAAGTACAAACTTGGCAACTGGAGCTGTAACACGTGGAAAGTTGAGCTTGGTTGATTTGGCCGGGAGCGAACGTGTAGACAAAACCGGAGCCACTGCCACTCAGCTTAAAGAGGCAAATTCTATCAACAAATCTCTCTCAGCTTTGGGAGACGTGATTTCTGCCTTGTCGAGTGAACAAGGGTTTATTCCCTACAGAAACAACAAACTTACCATGCTGATGCAGGATTCCCTCGGTGGAAACGCAAAGACACTCATGTTTGTGAACGTTTCACCTGCTGACTACAATTGTGCGGAGAGCGCAATTTCCCTGACTTACGCATCGCGAGTGAAACTAATTACCAATGATGCCAGCAAAAATGCCGAAACGCGTGAGGTTGTCAGACTGAAACAAATTATTGCCAAACTGAAAGCTGGAGAGTCGGTTGATGATGTCGACAGTTAAATCTGTGCCAATGCATCATTTTAAAAATTTGTATCTGTGTACAGCCATATATACCACTGCAGTTGTTTTTTTTGCTGTTTTTTTGCTCTCTCACTTGCAGTCACACCGCGTAGTTATTACTGTGCTTATGTACGATTTAGACCATTTTAAAGCTAGATTTCTACGCTGTTATATTTGTCAACGCACAAATGTGTCATTCGTTTCATTCTTCAACAAAATGTGTTGAACTTTTTAAAAACATATATTTGAAAAGAAGTTACACCATATCACTGAATTACTCAATTTTTCAAAAAGTTGTTGTATTTAATATTTGGGTTGTTTTACAAATCTCCTATTCCTTGCAAGGTCTGGTCCATGTCTTCACAAATTCCTTTGATCTTGCACTTTTCCGAATAAAGACAATCTGCGATTTTAGACAAAAAAAAAACTTGTACTTATTTGCCGGATTCTATTTGAATAAGAACACCGCGTAGTTATTACTGTGCTTATGTACGATTTGGACCAGGGGCGTGCAACTGTTTAATACAGTGGGCCACAACTTACTGTTAAAATAATGGTGGGGGCCAGACAATAAAACAACACATACTTAATAGCAAAGCGCACACAATCAAGTTACTCTTTGATCAATAGGATATCTGCTAACCTTTTTGTAGAATAAATCTCAATATATATCATGTTAAAATCATGTTATTGAATCTTTGCTAGAAAGGAACAAAGGGAATATTTCGTCAAAGTGGAAAACCTTATCACGGTGTGACGTGGTACAAAGTCAAAAATACCAGTGATGGTGTACAAATAGCGACATTCCATGCTCTAACAGTAATACGCATTCATGATTGATAGAGTACTTTGAAGTCTGCGCGGGCCACGAAAGCATGGTGCCGCGGGCCGGATTGTTTGGGTAGAATATTTTCGGTTTCGGGTTGTCGGTTATGAATTTTCATTTGCGTATTAGGTGCCGACTCCGATTTGCTAGCTTGAGTAATGGCTCATTTTAAAGGTATAGTTATAGAGAATAATATAAGTAAATTTCACAGGGCAGCGGTGAATTTTAGGGCCAGCGCACATCGCATATTGTTTGGGTGGATTTTTTTCGGTTTTGGGTTGTCGGTTATGACTTTTCATTTGCGTATTAGGTGCCGATTCTGATTTGCTACAAACTCGAGTAATGGCTCATTTTAAAGGTATAGTTATGGAGAATAATATAAGTAAATTTCACAGGGCAGCGGTGAATTTTAGGGCCAGCGCACATCGCATATTGTTTGGGTAGAATATTTTCGGTTTTGGGTTGTCGGTTATGAATTTTCATTTGCGTATTAGGTGCCGACTCCGATTTGCTAGAAGCTCAAGTGATGGCTCATTTTAAAGGTATATTTGTAGAGAATAACATATGTAATTTTCGCAGGGCAATTTTAAGGCCAGCCCACATCGACTACTTTTTGGGTTGCTTCGGAGATTATTTATGAATTATTATCAATCGCAAATTTGGTACAGTTAACTTGTTACAAAAAGATCGAGTGATGGCTTATTTTAAAGGTATGAATGTAAGGAGTAACATTTGTCAATTTCAAACAGCTGCGTTAATTTTTAAGGCCAGCGCACATCGAATATGATTTTGGTGATTATGGCATATTGTTATTAATATTTGGACACGATTCCGATTTGCTAGAACATTGTGTTTGGGCTTATTTTGAAGCTTGTGTTTAGGACAAAACTTTACAATACATTATATGACGTTATGACGTTATATCGTGGAATATTAATTTCAAAATATGCTTATTAATAACTGAAAAATATTTTTTTTTAAAGTTTTTGCGCTGAAAAGCTTTAAATTAAAATATTCAATATATTGTGTGCGTTTTTTCAATGTCTAAACCAGTGGTTCCCGAACTTTTTCATTATTTTTTCAAAACGGTCCGTTTGCCATATTTTCGAGGGCTCGCGGTCCTTTAGCTGAAATGTGTATTTCAGAAAAACGAAAGTTGAGTGCAGGATTTTAGCTAGCCATGCAAAATTGCGCATAATAATGATCCATAGAAAGACAAAAAGCATTACAATTGTGCGCGAACAATTGCGTTTTTGATAGTTGTTATTCAATAAAGGCTATTATTTAGCAATGGAGACAGTCGATTCTTATTTCTTATTTTAATTTACACTAATTCAGTGGCACAAACTGACGCTAAATAAGATGATAGAATTACTTCAACCGCTTCGCGGTCCCCCCAATATTGCCTTGCGGACCCCAGTTTGGGAACCACTGGTCTAAACTTTATAGAACCACCAACCACGATAGTTAAATATGTTACTCATCGCTGAATAAATTTAATATCACTGTCCAGGGGCGTATCCAGAAATTTTTGAAGGGGGGGAATCCAACATTTTTTGGGGGGAATTTCCCTAATTACGTCAATAGTTCTTGAAAATTTGCTACACAAATGTCCTAGACCGCATGAGACTGAATACGTAATTCACACGTCAAACTGCCACTAAATTGTCCCGTTGCCTATATCGTTATCGGGTTCAAAACGAGGCGCTAAGCGGCAAAGCACTTCCAAAATTGTAAGCAAGCCTAAAAGTACAAGATCGAAACCCGGCCCGACTTTCGACTTTTTGCGGTTTCTCTACCCGTCCAATTGACAGGAAGAACAATAAATTTTAGGGAAAGCTTTGAAGTTTCCTGATTTCGCTGCTGCTATCTAGCTTACTCAGCAAAACTGCAGCTACATGATAAGCGTGACTGTCACGTGATCAAAATCGTTGCTTTAAGCACAGATCCGATTTCTAAAAAACTAAATCTCTTGCTGAAGCGGTAATCCTAGTGTTAAGTTGCGCAATGTCACGAAACTGTAGAAGGCATAAATTGTGGCAAGTAACAAATTACGTTTACCTTAATAACATAACTCGGTTTACATCGATCTAATGTTTGTGACAAACTATTTCGTGTTTGGCGGATCAAAACAATACAACATTAAACGTTTTTAACCCTTTTTTACTCATTTTACATTATTCAAATGCAAAAACAATCGGATATGTTGCACTAAGTGCAGTTAACACGTAGCAATAAATTGCAACCAGCGTCCTAGCTGTAACGTAACTCTCCGATTGTAGCGCATAAACCTCCTTACTAAACCCTTGTTACGTCACAATTGGAGATTAGATAACAAGCGAATATAAGAGATTGAAGGCTAGCGGTTTAGATAACGACTTCCTGTTATCACGCAGCGGTAAACAGGACGATTTGGGCCTATTTAATTTACGAACAACTTTTTGAAAAGGAGGGGGGTCCGGACCCCCAAAACCCCCCCCTTGGATACGCCACTGTCCCTGTCCTATCTTGCAGCTTACATATTTAAACAAATTTGAATGCAGTACACAGTTTCTACAGCACTTTCGCGCTGTGTTCACTGCTACTTTTTAACCGGCCACGTCCTTTCCCAAATAAATTAGGTTTAAATACAATACAGTCCGTGGAGGACTCGGTCAAAAAAGTATTAGGGGCATTGGTATAAGATACGTTTCGTTCATAGCATTTTTGCTTGAAATTTGCCGTTGTATTTGTCAGCAAAACGGCAATGACAGGAACAAACGCATAAAACCAGTTATTCCCACTCGAGACACCAGGGGTGTCCAACTCGTGCCAATCTTTGGTACTTTAACGAACCATGTCTTAAACGTCTTAACGGCACGGGCTGAATCCGAATATTTGGCCAATATGAAGAACCCTTATTAAACGGTTCGAAAAAAATGTATTTAAGTGCGAGTAAACTTGTTTATGATACTCCAGAAACCTTTTATTCTGTTTATGCCACACAAGATACAAATAGTTTGCAAGGGCCACTGGAGTACTTTGTGTAACGTCAAAAAATCATCTTTGTTCAAGTTACGTCGGTTTTAAAACGTATTTCCAAATAAACACTAATGCGTTTGTAGTCACGTAATTAATTGAACATGCATCGGTTGAAACGCAACAATTACAACTGTTTCGAAATAAACGGGCTTTTTATTGCAACACAAACATGGCACGTTCACTAACGTTTTTGTATTATGTGCCGCAATAACTAAAATAAAAATAATTATAATTTTTTTGTTAATAAATTTCATGGGCCAACATGATACAATGCAAGTGGCTTATAGCCGCTTTTAGATGTTGCTATGTAGGTTTCCATTAACGATTCCTAAACCGTGTTTAATGCCCGTTTGCAAAGCACTGCAACGGCCTAAACTGGATCCAAGATGACAATACGTGGCCAGCCATATTTGAAACGTGAATTGCTTTTACTTTTATTTCCTGTTGTAACAAATCCTTTAAAAACTAAATCGTTAAAATTACTGATTTGGCAAATCGTCCTTTCGGTATGTGCATACGTTCTTGGACGCACAGCAAACGTCCCAACCCCACAAAGAAATTGTGTCAAGTGCGACTTTTGATCAATAGCTGTTGAAAATTATGTCAAGTGCGACTTTTGATCAATAGCTGTTGAAAATTGTGTCACTATTTACAATACAATGTGACTGAAATTACAGGGTAAAACACAGAAAAGGTATTGGTATTTAGTCTCATACCGCCGAAGTATCGTACAGCTACATACTGCACGTGGTATAGGATCAAACAGCTATTGATCAAAAGTCGCACACCCAGCATTTTTAAAAACTCTACGCCTATGACAAGAACGAACAATTCAATTAGTGCAGTGGTTCCCAAACTTTACCTACTCGCGTACCATTTTTTGATTCGTGCAGCGTTTTCGTACCACATACAATAATTGTTAGAATTTTGTGAATAAAAATGTTACTAAACTTTACTAACTAACTTTACCTTAGTAACTTTAGCCTTTAGTAACCAAAGGCTCGTAAATATTAAACAAAAATTAGTCAAACTTTTACCGCCTTCGCTACAGTGCTACTGTCAACACAACTAGTGGACTTATTACGTCGTAATAACAGATTCATTGCGTCATGATAAACCTATTTCGTCACAATGAAACCCTGCTTAACAGTTCAATGCGTCAATACACCAAGGAATTAGAATTTAGTAGAAAATATAGTATGAAATTTCACGTCTACGTAACCTGTGTGAATTAAAATATTGCTTACGATAATCACTAGAAGATCATTTGCGATCGTTTGGTGTGCATTTAATGAATTGCTCGCGTACCACCTTGGAGACCTTCGCGTACCATAGTTTGGGAACCACTGAATTAGTGGGTTGTGTAACTTTACTACTGGTAATCTTTACAGAAGTTAGAAAAAAGGCCAAGAAGAATCAATATAAACAAATTTAATTGCGTGATAAATCCTAATGTTTACCATCTGAATGTGCAAAAGCTCGAGTGCCATTTTCACTTTTGGCGTGCCACGTGTTGGACACCCCTGCGCTACACTATTTACGATTACGGTTGCCCTGTCTGTAGCTAAAGCAGCAGTGCGTTTAAAGCAAATGCGGTGGAAATGAAACTCCTAACAAATGCCTTAAGGCCCGTTTACACTATGCGTAGCGCGCTCGCTCAAACCTGCGTAAGTTTGTTTGTTTCCTTTTTTCTGTCTGGTTTCGCGCTTGACTGATTTCGGGCGCTCAAGTCTCGTAGAAATGAGCGAGTGATCGCTTACCGAGCGTTTTTCTGCGTATCAAGCAGCTTGAACCTGCGCAAACGGTTTGTGTTATCGCTGTGTGCGGGTTTGTGATTTGAAAAAGTTGGTTCATTTGACAAAAGTAAATGATGGGACGATATTTGCCTCAAATTAATTTATTTATTACATTGTTATGATTGCATGTTATGTTTTTTGTGTTTAAATATTGTAACTGAGTGCATTTAAAATGTACACTCTGACCAGCACAGGGAACTACATGCTCTAAAAACACGAAAGTAAGATAAACATGCCATAAATCTGTACAACAACATCCTAAACCAGTTGTTCCCAACCTTTTTTTCAAGCGACCCATATTTATGAAAAAAATCGAATTGGTAAAATCTTGCGACCCAAACTGCGCTGACGAATAGGAAAACATGTTGTGAAATTTGTATGATGACAAAAATAAATTCCTTAAACATTTATTTGTCAAATCATATCATAATCACATTAATGTGAAAGCTGTGCTTGCTTGTCGTCTGTAAGTTTCTGAAATCGTGGCGTTACTTTACTCAAGCACAGTCGCAGATCAGCTTCAATTTCCAACCGATTTCGATGCTTGGTTTTTAACACACACACATCGCACTAAATCCAGTCTCACAAAGCCAAGTTGTAGCAAATGGAATTAGTTTTTGGATTACAAACTTTGAAACCCTCGGATATACTTTGTACATCGAAGCCCAAAAGTGAATATTTGCAGAATCTTTTGGGTATTTTTTTTTTGAAGGAAGTAAAAGAAATACGAATGGTTGCTTGCGCCGTCATTTCCAAATATTCTTCTGCAACATGAAGGGGTAGTTGGGGCAGATCGCTGACAGCAAATGGATCAATTATCCAATCATTTTTATTAGTTGGGGTCAGGGTTTCGCCATAATAATCCACGAACCTTTGGGCGAGCTGTTCCAGGTGTCCGATTATGATTTGCTTGATGTCAATTTCTTTATCACAAATATACTGTGTTAGGTTATGGAACATATCGTACTCATCTCTGGTCACACAGCTTTTCCACAGAAGAAGTTTTTTATAGTAAGCACCAACTTTAGCAGCGTGGTCAATTGCATTGATAAATTCAGGCTGTTCAGAGATTCAAATATATCGGCAAGATAAGCAATCTTTGCATTAAAATCTTCCTGGCAAAATTTTTTAGCTAATTCCACAGATTTCTGTTGCCTCAGGAAGATAGCAATTTCTTCTCTCAGATTACAAACTCGCTTCAGAACATGACCCCGTGATAGCCATCGCACCTCCGTGTGCAGCAGTAGTACTTTATGATCAGCATCCATGTCGACGCACAAAGACGAAAATAAACGCTGATTTAAAGGCCTTGCTTTAATGAAGTTCACGCATTTTACAACGGAAATTAGCACTTCGTGCAATTTTTGCGGCAAGGGCCTCTCTGTGGAGAAAACAGTGTGTCCATTCAGCATTTGGTGCTTTGTCTTTGATTCGTTTTACTACTCCAGACTTGTAGCCAGTGCGTGCAGCTGCACTGTCAGTGCAAATTCCAGCCAATTTATCCCAAGGAATGGAGTACTCTTTAAAGAAGTCGTCAAGGCATTGAAAAATATCCTCACCCTTTGTGTGCAACTTTAAAGCTTTGCAAAATAACAAATCTTCTGATACAGCTGCATTGTTTATGTAGCGAATGAAGACAGAAAGCTGGGCAAGACCTGCAATGTCAGTTGATTCATCCAACTGAATGGAATAAAATGGCGACTGTTTCACTTGAACTAGAATCTGTTCAAGAACATCATCAGACATGGCTTCTATTCGTCTTTTCACTGTGTTGTTTGACAAAGAGACTGCATTCAATTTTTTACTTTCTTTCTCACCAATCATTATTTTTACAACTTCTTTCATCACTGGCATTAACAAATCCTCACCAATAGTATGAGGTTTTTTCTCCTTTGCAATTTGGTGGGAAGCAACATATGAAGAGTAAACAGCTAATTTATTTTTTTCTGTGAATGCTGTTATAACATTTCTCTCGCTTTGAATCGATTTTAACTTGCACTCAGAAAATGCAACAGGCTTGTTTGCACAATTTGGATGGTTCGTCTCTAAATGGCGTTGCAATTTGTTTTTCTTCATTGATTCTGCAGAGAGAACTTTCAGACATATAATAAACTTCGGTTTACCATCCAATTCTGTAAAGCCAAGTTTTAAAAAATCTTCATTGTAAGGTCGTTTTGCCATTTTGTCTGAAGTCTACAAAGAAGTATTCAGGAATAAAATGTTGATGTCGCCTGTTTGTTGGTAAGTGCTCTTGTTGCCTGTTTGTACACAATTGCACTACTCCGTAATAACCACAAGACAATGCACTGTCTGCGTCAAAAGTCTTGGAAGGGGAAATGGTGTTGTTACGTGTAATGATTGTGTTGTATTAAAGCTGTTGACCTGTTGCTAATGGTGATGTGGTCCATCTTTGTCGGCCTGATGCAACAAACGCGGAAACCGAAACACCGAAAAAAATGAATTGGCAAGAATGAATAGCGATATTCTATTTAATTTCTATTTTATATTAAAATGCCGATGATAACTGCAACATCTGAGGAGAAGCTTTAAAAGCTGGTTACAATTAACGGTAAAAGAAAAAAATGTGAAATTGAAATGACTTTAAATGAGAATAAAACAAAATGTATGGTGATCGCCAAACAAGCAGGACTACGCAAATGCAATATTCTGGTTTCAGACAAATTAATCAACAAACTCGAGGGTTTAGATCTTACTTACAGACGATGGTCGGAGCAAATATATGATTAAAGCTAGTATTGCGCAGGCGAAAAATAGCTTCATTAACCTCATGACAATAAACCAAACATAAGTACTCGTGTAACAGTCCTTAAGAGTTATGTTTTGCCAGTTCTGCTCTATGGTTGCGACAGTTGGACTTTCAGAAAGGAGTTGATTGACAACCTAAGTGCGGCGAAGATTTCTCAAAAGAGTGCAACGAATCTCATATACCTCCCACAAAACCAATCAACATGTATTAACACAAACAAATGAGTACAGATCACTGACAAGTACAATAAATCGTCGATGACTCAAGCTTTTTCGTGTCATATCAAGACAACAAAAACAAGAATATATAATCTCATGTGGCAAAGTAATTGTTAAACGTAAAGAAAAATGCTCATCAATCAACTCAAGGACTTTTTTAGCCATTAAAGTCAACAACATTTTTGAAACCGCAAGAAATAGACACGTTTGAAGAAACCAGTGTTTCATGGCAGCCGAAGCTTTGTTCAGGCATGGCACTCGAAAATGGTGATTTTATTTCGTTTCGGTATAAAACACTGACTATACAGGAGTTCTGGTAAAGCGTTATCCGAAGTGTGTTAAACGTGTGTGACTGTTACCAGCTGTTCTCGAAAGGAGGAAGTGCTTTTCGACCGTTTGTGTTTTTTGTTTTTTTCAGTTATTTGTGTTGTGTGGGACATGTTCACAAAAAAACAGGCGACCCAGAAGAATGATCAGGCGACCCAACCTTGGGTCGCGACCGATAGGTTGGGAATCACTGTCCTAAACAATCCTGTATGATGACCGAGATGCAAAATCATGTTTACTACCAAAATATCATTTAATTTAGATTCATACATATTTTTCGAATCTGAAATAGGCAACAACAAATTTATGTAGTGATTTGCGGCCATTGACAGTCACTGTGAGCTAAACATGACGTCGAGTATGTTATTTAGTACACTTAGGTACGCACCGAAAATCGCAGTGTTAACGGAAGGGGTCGCAAGGTTAGGTTAGGCTCTGCTAAGCACAGTGTAAACGGACCTTTACTTGTTGAATTTAACAATTTTTTTCGTTCAACTGGTGTAATGCTAAACAAAATACTAGTTGTTGTTTCGAGAACTTGTATTTTTGCTGACGTTTCGCCCGCCAGAACGGTAGAGCTTCTTCAGAGCAGTGAATGATAATCAGTGGCGGCTCGTGCCTGAAATTTCTAGGGGTGCTGCTCCAAATTTTAGCCTTTATTGAACAAATATTAGTTGGCAATATATAGAAAAGCCACATTTCTACTTTTCTGGCTATTGTTTTGTGTAGAAAACAAATAATACAAATCTTAGTCGGCAACTCTATTGTGACGTAATGTTTGTTACGCAATAATGTACATGAGTGCAAACAGCAGACGGTATCATTGGGGAATTTTGTTTACTTGCACAGCGACGGACCAAACTCGACAACATGCAGGAAAAAAGTGGCACAAAAACACACGTGACACAGACTCGAAACGAAGCGGTTGTAAATACGGTAAAACACAACAACAGTATGTAGAATAAATATTATTAAATGAGTCGAAAAAGGTCGAAGTATTTCAGTTGAACAACATTAAAGTACAACTGGTTATAACAATGACTACTAACTAACACACTTGCTATTCAGTCATTAATATGGTCATGTATCATTTAGGTAACTTACAGCCACAGTCAGCATTTTCAACATATTCTATGACGCTTCACAGATTGTAATTACCTCAAAAAATCTAGCCATAAAACTTTTTATTTGTATCATAACAGATAAATTTAATAACCACATTACATTTATGTCAGAACTTGTTTAATTTATTCAACATCTTTTCTTAATTTTTGTGTAAAACTATGAATTGTTTTTAAGGTTCTTAACTGCTATACTTGCTACTTTATTTGGTTGCAAATAGCTTATAATTCCTTCTTTTGGAAGTGCAAAACTGTCCAAGCTTTGAAAATTACAACACTCTCACTTAAAGTTAAAACACATTAATAAATCTTGTGCTTCTATTTTACAACCTAAATGAATCATAAAGTTATAGTTTGAGCAAAATACCGTATATGCTTGCGGATAGCTCGCAAGTTTTTTCATGATATTTTTTCCAAAAATATAGGTGCGACCTATCCGCTCGACATAAGTGCAAATCGCCACCAAGTCGGAACAAAATTGAAAGTTTTGGGCTATTGCAAGTACCGTATTTTCCGGCTAATCAGCCGATTTCAGGACCTACGTTTTCGACCTAATTTTTTAGGGTCGGCTTATTCGGCGGACATAACGAATTTATTCGAGTATAAAGCGCCGGGTACAAAGCGAGTTGGTTATTCATGAAAATCGTATGGCCGGCGCTTGCGTACACGCACTTATTATCGCTCACAGGTGTCGATAAACATATTTTGATTATATTAAACCCTACAAAAAAAGTAGGAAGAAAAAGCTACAGAAAAGGGCGTTTTAAATCCCTAGATTTCCAGTGCGAGTCAACTCTAAATTACACTTTTTTAACACAAAACCAATAGTGCGACCTATACGGTGGTGCGACCTATCGGCGAGTATATACGGTAACCGATGGCTTCTTCCTTGATTTCCAAATGACAACTAAAAACTGTGTTGACAAGAACCGTTTTGCCTTTGAGAGACTCTTTTAAAAGTTTCAGTAACTTTTCTAACAACAGGATATGTTTGGTGGTCGCTACTATCTCCCTTGTAGAATGGTCATTCTTAAGAAACATTTCCTGTGAAGCAATTTAGCAGTTACTGATTAGAGAAACAGTACATTTATCAATACACAAGATTGCACTTGGTTGCAATACTGTCCACATGGTGTGTTAAGAAACCAAAACTTGAAACTGTCATCACTAAGGTATTTCAAAATTCCTGTTGCTTGTGCAATTGTTTGTTCTGCATTTAATATTGCCTGAATTTCAGTAAGGCATTTAACTTCACAGCCACAAAGCTATTTTTTGTTAGCTTTTAAAACTAAAACTGAGTAGTTCTTGTGGTTGCTTATTCCTGCAAAAAAAATTTGGAAAAGCAGATGTTTTATTCCAGTTTTCTTAACTTTTTATTCAGGTTTTTATTATAAAGGTGAATCGTGACTTTTCAAACCATGACATTTTTTTCTTTTTCAAGGTGGTAGATACACTTTTTTCACCCTTTTTAATTCAATGATCACTGCAAAAACTAAAGCCCACTTACAGTCATCTTAAAAAAAACACGACTAACCTTCAAAGAATAAATTAAAAGATGGCAAAATATTATTTATCTGTACTCACTGTCGAACTTAAGAATATAGCAAACAGGTTTGGTTTTGTAGCACAGTAAACCCTTAACAACACTGAACTACAGGCCGGTTCACACGCTGCGTGACGCGAGCCGCAGCACCCTGTCGCCTATTTCGCCCGGCATGTAGCTTTTCCAAGTGCGCATGCGCACAAGTGCAAAACGTCACGATTAGTCAGGAAACCGGAGCTGCAGTTCCACCATAGATAACATATTAATGCCATAATTTTTTTTTAAATGAAAAAAATGCCGATCAAGGCGGAAATTACACTCATAAAAATTATACTTTAGGATAAAAAATAAGTATCATGAAAGTTATCTGTAATGTTGTGGTGGGAATATTAAGTAAAAATATCTAAGGGGTGCTGCAGCTCCGCAGCACCCTAGCACGAGCCGCCCCTGGTCGCTATGTGTTCTTTCACCAAGCGAAATAATTCAACTCAACAGCTTGTTGCTTCTATGTATTCACGTAGCCTGGTCGAACTGTTACCCTTAGTGTCCTTTGCTACGAATAGATTTTAATGTTATTTTTGATTGATGCGTTGGGCGTTCTAATATGATTTTTGCAATTACTGAAATTTTAGTGGTTCGAATAACAAGCTCGCGAATAGACTATTCTGTTGTATTGTTGTTAGTGGATGGCTGAGAATAGAACAATCAACTTCCACACTGCATCATCTATTCGTGCAAGGAATTAAGTAGCAAGCTTTTTATTTAAGTATTCCATTCTATTGCTGTTTAGCGTTTGCTCGCGTAAGCCGAGAACAGCGGGCGAGTCTATTCCTACAGCATTATCACAACTTCTGTAACGTTTTCGCGTAATAGTGGTATTGGAAACGTACATGTGAAGTTGTGGCATGGTGTATGTTTTTTTGCTGCTCATCGATATATATATTAGCAACATATACGATGATAAACTGCGACTTTTAAGTTTGTGCCCAATTAACGCCCGATTGTTTGAAAAATAGCCGAATGACCGGTTGATTCGTCATGCGCATGTAAGAAGCGAGCCCTTGACGAACCCTTCCTTTATTTTGCTGCTATGCACCAGTGCCCAGTGGTCGGTGAATTTTATTCCATTGTTAGTGAGTCGCCCAGATTATAACCAATGATCAAAACAATCAACATCTGCAGCGTGAAATAAGTTTTGTTAACACTCTGGCGAAGGTTTTATCCTTACTGCATTATCACATCTTTTGTGAGGCATATTAGCCGTGAAAACAGATGCTCGTAACAGAGTAATTGAACGAGTAATGTATACAAGTTATATTCATTGGTTTATTTGCTGTATGACGTGGCAGCTACTTTAATGCGGTTAACGAAAAAAATGTTTGTATTGCATTTATGTGAAATTGACGCTATTCCAACGCTCTAAAGGACGGGATATAATGAAAAGCGACCTACGCGACCAGGGCAAACCGCGAAAAAGGCCTTCCAGCAAACACACAAAACATCACATATATTTTGTTCTAGAACAAAAATCTAGAATTCAAAAATGCATAAAAAAGGGAAAAATCAAATGTTGCTCATTTTTTTAGAAAAGCCTTACGGTTCCGAAAATCTAAGTGGTATGCGTCAAATACTTCAGCGCTAGTTTAATAAATGCAATTTTGTTAAAAAAATGTTATGACGTAAATACGTCGCATAAGTTTGACGATCATACTTTTGGGTCAAATCACAATGGATTTTAATGAAACTTGCAGGAAATGCCAATAACATTGCTCAGGAAAAATATCTACTCAAAACGACCTAATGTTAAAATTATTGACCGATTAAATGTTATTACTGCCACATTACACTTTGGAAAAACAACGATCTCCAATTCTTCTTTAAAAAAGAAATTGACCCTTGAATGCAATGAATCACACACACATGCAATTCTAAGGTATTTAGAAACGAAAAAAAGGGGCACGACGATTTTCTTATTCTGCAGAACATGCCATTTTCAAGAGGCCTAAATCGTTATTTTGCTCGTGGGAAGGCTGCTCCGAATATTCACTTAAAATTAATAACTCGCGCATATTGCCGCCGCCCAACTCGCCAGCAAACAATGACGTACTCCTGCCCAAAATACTCAAAAAGGGCTCACTTTCGACCCGAATATCTCGCGGACTAAACAAAACTGAACAGAAATGTCTTATATTTAAGTTTGAATGTTATAATTTGTAAATTTCGACTTGTTTTTGTGGAAGTTTGGACTTGTTTCTCTGGTTCAAAGTTGTTTACTTGCACCTTAGCTGAACGTGCGCTGCGAGATACCTGCGACACGCGGTTCTTCTGTTCCGCATCTCCGTACTCCGAGGCGGTCAAGTCTCTTATCACGGGTTCGAGCGTTATCTTAAGAACAATGGCATATATATTCGCTATGCAAACAAAGAGACGTTCTATTCTCTTTGAGAAGTATCATCTTGCGAAACGAAATCTTGTCAGTTGGCAGCTTATTAAAACAACAAACATTTTTTTTGTTTCTTTACTTATTTGTGAAGCAAACAAACAACTTTGAATGATGATATAAGCTTGCAACTTTCGTAAGGTAAGTGTTATACATAATGTTCACTGATTTATTTAATGATTGCAAACCAGTTACCGATAGAAGAAAGACAAGCTTTTGCGTCGTCAGGTTTTTTAGCTTACGACTTAGTGAAAGTTATTTACTGGCGCAGTGGTCATTTAAGATTTTTACAAAATGATACTTTTAAATACGTTTCTGTTGTGTTAAAGTTTTTGTCGTTTTGCGTGCGTGCGTGCGTGCGTGCGTGCGTGCGTGCGTGCGTGCGTGCGTGCGTGCGTGCGATTTCTCGCGTTTTTAAAGAAGAATTGGAGATATTTTTTCCTGAGCAAAGTAATGACCCTCATTGGCATTTTCTGCAAGTTTCATTAAAATCCTTTGCGATTTGACTCCAAAATTTAAACGTCAAACTTAAACTACTACGTACTTACGTCACAATATTTTTCAACGAAATTGCATTTGGGTTAGTTTTATTGAATTTTAAGTGCTAATACCTTACCTCGACCCTAATAGCCCTAACCGTTAGCATTTTTTGAGATATACCGTTTTGAAAGTTAAGCACTTTTGGATCTCCTAGGAGGCACTCCGTCAGTAGCTCTACCTTATAACACAGCTCGATTGCGGACGCTTTTATCGGCAATGGTCATGAAGCATTAAATTTATTTTTTATTGAAAAATATTGTATTTTCTGTGGAAACAAATGGCAGGTGAAATGGGTTTTACATGAAAATGGCAGTTAAATGTGGAATGTTAAGACAAAAAGAAACGCATTCTAAAAAGTAAAATAGCAGCAGAAACAGATTTTCCTCGATCGCAAACTGTGAAATGGGGGCAAGGTTGTTGCATCTAATAGGCATTTAGGTTCTGATAACACATGGAATAATGAAAAGTGACAGTTCAGGGACGCGGAAGCACTTCTAGTGCTTAATGCAAAACTGGGCCAGAGACAGCACACCATCAAATGAGGAACTTGGAACATTGGATTTGAAACGCAATGATACACAAGAATTGGTTGCAATGTTATGATTTTCTTTTGCAGCTCTTCATCTAATTTTGGCAGATGTTATTTTCGTTATTATTTTTTTTCAGCATGTTCAAAAATATGGTAGTCATCTTGGTTTTCTCTTCTGCTGGCCAAACTCAACCCTATTTTTGTGTAAACTTCTAATTAACCAGTTAAATGGTGCATACACTTTTTATTTTTTTTATAGTTCAACATCTGGAAAACTACTTAAAGCATGACAAAAATCAACAGAAACATTCCAAAGATGTTATTCAAGGTTGCCTGTTAATTCAAATTCAAGAAAGTGATTAATTGTGGAAGAATCATGTGGGTCAGCCAAATCATTGATGTATACAACAGATTTCTCGCCTCACTCACAGGGGAAAATTTATATACACACCATAGGCGCCGAGTTTTACAAAAATGCAAGGTGGCGGGCATAAAATATTACGTCACTTTATGTGACGTCACTAACGCAAGCAACCACAAGAACTCAAATTCAAAGCCAAACAAACTTTCCATAGAATGCAACGTTCGTCAAAAACAGAAAAAAACATACCTATGAAATGTTTACTTCGCAATTGCAACACGTTGCTGTATCGTTATCATTGGCTTACCAACGTTTAAAAAATGTTTCGTCAAGTTTAACCATTTATTAGAACACATTTGTACCGTACACAACAGTGGCCCAACATTTACTGGCAGACAATTGTGTGTTTGACGTCATAAACAAAGCACTAACCAAAACAGGTTGCGCACCCACCTGTTGGCGATTTCCCAGAAACAATATCTGAACAAACACTTGCTGCTGCTGCTGCTTTGTTGGTTTGTGCTTTGAAAATTGATTGCTGCTACATCAACTCTTTTGGCAATTGCTTGAACCTTCTACCCAGTTCGTTTGATCCAAGCGGATATTTTTTATCAAAATCCTTGCTAGAAAAATAAAAATGCGACTCCATTTTTTTTCTGAGACTGTTAGAGACGAAAAATGCCAAACGTCCATAAATGTGAGCTTCCTGGGTGTTTGAATTCTCACAATAGTTTAAGTTTAAGAGGAATTGCAAAAATCGTTTAGAAAATCATAAACCACATCCAAATTTCTATTTGAATAAGGAACTGATGATGCCATTAGGCGAAATATATATATTCCATTGAATCCATTGACAGAGTTCGTATCTTGGAAAATGCTTTCCATTCTCAGTTACACATCCAAATTTGTATTTATTTTTTCTGCGAAGCACAGAAACGGTTCAGTTTTAGAAACAAAAGATTGGCAATTCGTTTGTGCGCGTGCTTACAAAAGTATGTTCAGATTTCTAAAAACACAGTGGTGTCATTAGTTGTACTGTTACAACATTTTAATCTACATATATTACAAAAAATGGTAAAAAAGCCTTCAAAAATTCTTTAATAGCCTTCTGCCAATCCATTATATAGTTGCCAAAATATCAGTTATGCCATCTTGTAGCCTAAGAAACCGTAAGTTCTATATTATTCAACTAATTTATGTTTGTCAAACCATGACGTACATAGAAAACAATTTGTTTTTACAATTGAATTTACCGTTTTTTTTTCTTGCATTGAAATGATTTTGCACCTGCAACAAACACATCAACTTAATATTACTTTTCCTCCCTTTATTGTTCCCATCCCCTAAGCAAATGTTGCCACTGCACTAGGAAGGGGCAAAAAATGCATTATAGCGTAATGATATATTGTCATGCTAACAAACTAATCATACTTTGTTTCGGTGTCAATTCGACCAAAAACCCACTGTTGAGGGGTCGGTCGCGCCTGAGCATTTCAGCTTGGCTTCCACCGGGCCACCAGCGATTCGTCGGTAGCTACAAAATGTCTTATGGTGGACGTCTCCGTAGTTCTGTACACTCTAAAAACGAAAGAAAAGAGGTTGTAACCTGTAAGCAACTTTTACTTCACTGAGAAAGCCACACCAATGTTCCTTGCATATTGCATCGTTCGCCGACTTTCCTGCTTAATGGTAGTAAGCAACTGCAACATTGTCAAGTTGCTTTTTCGCTTAAGGGAGTCCTGCAAAAATCTATGAATATAATAATTTAACGTTTGTAGAAATTTTTACACTACCTGTAAAACTCCAAATTAACTATAACACATACCAAAGGCGGCTCGTGCCCAAAATTTGTGGGTGTGCTGTTCCTAATTTTAACTGAACTGAACATATGTAAGTTGGCAATATATAGAAAAGCTACATTTCTAGCCATTGTTTTGTGCAGAAAAACAAGTAATACAAATCTTAATTAGCAACTCCATGACGTAATTTTAGTTTCGCAATAATATAAAAAGCGCAAAATGTAAGATTTCCTCCACTTCCGTGGGAGAATCAGAATGTCTTCTTCCTTGCCTTTGTGTATTTTGAACTCCTTGTCCCCCTTCGCGAACTGCCATCAGTAATGTGACCCTGTTGGTCTTCCCGGTCAAAATCACAGTAGGATTACCTTAAATAATTGTGAAGAGCACAGCATGCTTTTACTGCAGCACCAGCTCTACACGGAGAAAGTGGTAGGCCCTCGAGAACCCGCCATTTGGCAGACAGTATGCCAAAAGTATTTTCAACAGTTCGTCTCGCTCTAGACTAGAGTCTATTGAAGACTCATTCTTCTCCAAGGTTTCTTCCTGAAAACGGCCTCATGAAATTGGCTTTTAAACCGAATGCTTCATCACCAACAAAAACATAAGGAGCAACTTGATTTTCCACGCATGTCGATCGCTTCCAACTTTTTTTCCGAACGCAGAATTGGCAAATACACTGATTGCTCACCGAAAGCCCCCACATCCACACATGTTAATCGGAATTGCGAGTCAGCTATCGCGAGCAAAACAATGCTTTGTGAATGTTAGTAATTATACGACGACCCTGAGTTACTAGTTACTTACACTGTAAATCGGGATCCCACCCAGAGGGTGGAATTTGCTTACCCCTAGGGTGGTCCACAATTGGATGGAATTTTCCATCCTACCATGGAGTTTCACATCCCTGAGGATGGAAAAATTTATGATGGTATTTTCCATCCTAAACGTTTTTCAAGTTTATTGGTGGGAATGCCCATCCATGCCTGACGAACCATGGTGTGTACCATGGTTACATAATACACACGACATAGTAATGTCCCTTTACATTTATTAACGCTTGAAGATCATGCAGAAAAGAAACATGAAACATTAACGAACAAGTAATTTGGCTCAATCTTAAAGCGAATTAATAATTTTTTGCACTGTTGGGTTTTGAATAGTTTCCGATATTTTGAGAACGAACGATAGAAGCTGCAGCGTGCACGTAAGGGCCTTCGGAAACCTCACATCGAATATCCAATATGACGTGATTAACACAATTAAAGCTTCGCCAAACGTTGAGCAATTGCATAGCCAACGTTTTTGCACGTATACAGCAGGGTCGGCATGTTCAGTTACCAAGATACATGGATAAGGCGTTGTTACATCTGAGTTCTCCTAAAAAAGTAAATAACTAATGTAATATAAGTGCAACGCAGTGTAGGAATTATGAAAGGGCAGCGGTGAGCCGCTGAGCATGAGTGAACCCCTCCCTGCCCTCTGTCAAGTGATCAAAGCTCGCCGCCGACTATGCGCTTTTTTGTTGACAGTTTTACTCTACTCTTTTTAAACTTGCTTGGCCTATCAAGTTGATAGAGCTGTTCTGGCAAATGACGTCATTTGCCAGAACAGCTTTACAAACTTGATCTTATGCCTGGCAGCAAAAGGTTACCGGTATATATGCTTGGCCTATACTTACGAAGAAAAAAAGTAGAAAAATAGTTCCAAACTTCTAAACCAAATGCAATAAAGACACAAAAAAATTATCATACCTGGTCAGAATATTGAATGAACATATCCAACTTGTTGGTAAAAAGCAATGGAATGCAACACAGCACTTCTGAAATAAAAACGTAACTTCAAACAAAAGCAATATTAAGTTTATACTATCTACTACAAAGTTACAATGTTATCCCTACATCATAGATTAATTAATTCAAAGGCTCTACATACCATTTTCTTTCAAAATATGAAGCAATGCTTCTGGCACTGATTTCAGTTTTGGCTCCAACATCTTCTTTAATTTTGGCAAGATGGCATTTTTTAATTCTTCTTGGAGGTCTACTTTGAACAATCTTTTTGCTTCGTCGAATATCTAAAATTAAAGTTCTACCATCAACAAACTAGAATAATGCAGGCTAAACTACCCTTTTATTTAGTTGTTTATTCCAAGCTACATGCAACACTTTCCCATGTTTTTTGTTTACTACTAAATTGTTTAAAAAGTACAGAAGAGTGTATTACTCACCACAGCAGGAAACTGGTAAGCTGGATATTTTTCAATTATGTCGGTGATTGTTAGAGAACCATTTTTAGCTTCTTCTTGTCGATATACAAATGTTCTTTGCATCCGATCTTTGATGAGGTCCATGTTTTTCACATTTTTCTTGCACTCCTTCATCATTTCTTTGACATAAGCAGCAATGCTATGCTCATCTTCAGCAATATTCTGCAAACAATAACATGTTATCATAACTTGCTCTCTAATTTTTTTACATCTACACAAACCTGTGTCATAATTCAAATGCGTTTTGCTGGAGTTATTTCTGTCTCTACTAATGGTGGCCGCTGGGTTTTAGTTCCATATTTTTTTTTCATTGCCATAACTTCCGGCACATGAGCCATGGACCGTCTTGCATCCCGAAATTTTTGTCTTATACCTTCTAGCCAAGTTCCCTGAAATTAGCAGTATTTGATGGATTAAAAGTTCATCTGGCAACTTGATTTTTGTTGTTTGCAACTGCAATAAAATTGGTCTCATGCACAGTATGTTTAAATTTAAAACAAAGGATATATAAGGAAAATGGGACAAAAAAGCAGGATAAAAAAAAAGCCTTGTAATACTTTGCAAGTATATACATACCATTGGGTTTTTATTGTTTTTGTCTGCTAAAAAGGGAAATTTCCTCAGGAATGCCATCACCACTGTGTTATACTCTGCTGATGATGGGTACCTAAGTAAATTCATGTTTAAGGGAACAATAAACACGTACTATGCTTTTTTTATTACTTACAATGCATGTGAACTGAGGTCATTAAAAAGCCATTGGTTTATTCCCCTTTTGGTTGAAGAAGTGATATTAACAATGTCTTCCTTGCAAGCCTCAATGCCTAGCAAAACATGCACTGGAACTTTTGACAAATTGTAATCAACCATCCAGTTTTTATTGCTCCGAACTCTGCTGGATATTAAAGCCTTTGGCTCTGCTAAAAATAAAACATTGCACTGTTTCTATTGTTGTTACAATAAAACTGCATAATCAATACTTACTTCTTATAAGAGGAGGAATCCATGGGTCAGTGTTGTGGGAATTAGCTAAACTGGTCATGTCTTCTGCAGTTTGGGAATCTTCATCTTCATCTGAATCAAGTGGCACAGTAGTCACTGAACTTGAACTTGATGCACCTACATTAAAACCATAGTTATTTTGCAAGTTAATCGTAACTATTTGAAGACAAAAATAATAACTTATGTGCACCATTTAAAAATAAAATAAAAAACTACATAACATACTTTCAATTGGAAAATGTGGTTCTGTATGAGTTCCACTGGTGATGGTACTGCAGTGTGATTCCTCTGAAAAACAAACGCATATATATATATTCATATACATATATAATGCACATTTAGCAGGACTACTTTCAACAATCTTAGGTCTGGTTACCTGTGAGTTTAACAGTTAACTTTGTTTTGTTTGGCAGATTTTCCAGATTCCCCACATCAATCCATTCATCAAAGTCACTATTCCATTGACAGAGTTTCATTGACTTTGTAATGTTAAATTCTGCTGCCACTTTATCATAAAGGTCGCACTTTTCACAGTGCACTACTTTTTTTGAATCATTAAAAGTTACGAGATAAATGCAACTCATTTTTTCTCTGTACACAAACCTGTAACAAGTATTACAAATTTAAACACAAATTTTATGGTGGAGTCTAATCAAATCACTGCTATTACAACTGTACATTTCATGTGGAAGATGACAGACTTCTGACCCAGGCCTAAACGTTATAAGTTCGTAAGTAATGTCTATTACATAACTACAAAAGTGTGAATCAAAATACAATGATTTCAACAAGTTACCATAAATAAATATTTTACATCCTGACATAACAATGTCAACAATTTTTACAAACATTGGCTTGTCATCAAAAAAATTTAAGAGAAAAATGTCATCGACACCATATGTCACACCATTTTCAACAAGTTGCGATACAAGGAGAAGATTTGCATCAGCATCGATTCCCATGTCACACTGCAAATACTCTTCAACTTCACGGGGCAATAGATTCATTTTCGTTGGTTTGCTTATAAAGCTTGCAAAATCATCAGTTAAACAACTTTCGTTGCACTGTTCATAACACTTTAAAGCCTGAATACGTTTTGTGACAGTCAAACAAATATTTTAAAAAATTTGGCAATTCCGTGCTATGGACTTTATTTTCCTATGAAATGATTCGAAACGCATGCACCACAGGTGCCTTAATGGCCCATACATCTGTATAAGTCGAGGATAATGCAAAAGAAAATGAAGCTTTGGTTTTATCAAATCAGGAGCGAACTTGGTAAACTTGGAATAAAATTCCTCAATTAAAATCTTTAATTTGTCAAGAACATCAGCATGGAGTGATGGCGCCAAAATGATCTCCATAATATTTGACATCAGAACATACAATCTCCAGGCCTCATCACATGTAGGGACAATATCTCCAATAACAAAAGGTAAAACTCTGAATAAACACAGGGTTTCGCTTGCTGAAAGTGAAACTTTACCAGAGGACAGAACAACATTTCCTGGAAGAGGTCGTGGCTTATTTCTCTGTTCAGTTTTTCCAAACTTGAACTTTTTTAACCTTTCGTTTATCAAGGCAATAGAACAGATTCCCTCAATGTGCAAATATCTAAATATGGACTGGAGGAACTTCGGAACAACTCCTTCTAAGCAATCATGCATAAGGTCAGGTGGAAAAGCAGTCACAGTTGAAAAGCCTGGTAATACATTAAACACACAGTCTCTTGCAACCCCATAGGAAGCTGTAAGTGATCCATCTTGAGCCACTGCTTTAACATGCATACTATGAACAGCAGGAGTCCGCAACACAAAATCTGCTTCTTTACACTTGTTTTTAATATCACTATACATGCACATACAAAATCTGCATATACGGCCACTGCTAAAGCACATACGTAGGCCACCAAGTTGGTGTGCACCAAGGTTGTCAGCTGAGATGGTGGCAACTGATCCAAAAATGTGATTATCTCCTGTCATCCTGACATGATTTTTAACTACAATGCCTTCTGTTTGGAATGTTTGAATGTCTTTGATAAGTGGTGCTAAAATTTCATTTAAACAATGTTTTTTGATAGTTTCCGCCTTTACCACCAAAGCTACAAATATATTTTTCAAACTTGAACGATGTCTTGGACCAATATTTCCCACATTAAAATAAAAGCATGCTAGCTTGTTTTTTGATTTGGAAGAACCCAAAGGGTTACACACTTCCAACTCATCAAAATAAAGATGAAGTCTGATTAAAGCCCTATTTCCCTGAAAATAAGCATGTTCTTGAAAATATTTACCTCCAGTGATGTCCGAAATTCCTGTTTTCTCTGCAACATTGTTTTCTGCCATGGCCATCCAGACATCACGATGGGAAAAGAAATGCTTTAGTGTATCAAGTATTGGCACATATTGAAATGAAGAGTAATCACTCAAATAAATTGTTTTGGGTTGTACCATTCCAAGGTCATTGCAATGACGAGCAAATACCTCTGGATTTCGCAAATCACTCCAGATGTTTATTAAAAAGTCTCTCTGAAGAGTGGGTATGTCATTAAGATCTATATGTTCATCTTTAATTTTGCTCTCCAGAGAAGACAGAATATCACCCTGGATGGAAGTAAACAACCCTATTGTGTCATCCATTATGTTCAAATATGTTGCATGTGACAAAACATATTTTTCTTTTAACTTTAAACAATGTTTGACTAAAATTTGTTTATAACCGGGTGTAGAATCAACACACTCAGCCATATCAGAGTCAAAGACATGAGAAGAAGCAGACATGTCCTCATGATCTTCATTTTCAAAATTATCATCACCATTGCTACAACTTTGACTTTGAGCATACCACACACATAATTCATCTGAATGGTCTCTTTGCAAATGTTTCTCATAACTTCGAATACTGGAGTAACTGTGGTGACAAGGTTCCAGCTTACATGTGTACATTTGATAACTAACATGTTCATGTCTTAGGTGATGCAGCAACAGCCTTTTTTTAGCTTTAACTTGGCAGCCGGGCAAAGGACAAGGAATGTCCATTGACGTTCTTGACAATGAAAACCAATTTAAAATTTGAATTTAAAACTAGAAACGTGTTACATTTAAAACACACACAGCACCTAGACAAAATTCGAATGCTACAATTCAGATTAACCTATGTACCTTTTCCAGCAAATATTCCTGTGCTTTAAAGTCATGGCCAACTGTCCTAACTCCATTATCCTACCATCTACCTTCAATCAAGACAACCGCCATTTTACCATTTTTAATAAAACATCAGCTTCACAATTTGTTCTCATGCTGAATAAGACATTATTACGTCATAATGTTCTAAAACTTCATTCAATGTGTCAGTGGATAGTATCAGCCAATCAGAACTGATATCGTCCAAAGTTTCAATATGCGCGCCGTTAAAAAAGAAAAAAATGTGAACGTTAAAGCATGGCTGGAATATGTCACGATGCGCAGCGGGAGGCGTCTGTCACAGTGCGCGACGGGAGGCACAGTAATTGGCGGCAAATTACTGAATGCGTGTAAAGCTTTGATGGCCGCGACACTGTCGCCGTTTTTTTTTAACTTAACGTCCATAGTTTTTTACTTAGTTACAAGTCTGTACAAATTACGTGCATACATTTAACGATCTACCTTAGAAACTATATTTTTACGTTGTATATCCGCTGTTAAACCTAATAAACCACATCCCGAACAAATGGATTTTGTAACTAGGAAAAGAAAAACTAAAATGCTAAACGTTTGTGGTAGAGGTGCAAAAATAAAATCCGGATCTCAAAGGCGGTCATTTCGAACATTTTACTTCCACCCTCAAACGTGTTTTTTCCCACGTAGTACTTAGCAATACGGAATGATGGAAAAATTTGAAAACTCCCTTCTCGGAACCATGGTATTTCTCACCCTCAAGGATGGATTTCGAACCAAGAAAAACTAAAATAATGGAAAAATCCATCCTTTGTGAAATTTCCATCCTTGGGGTATCGAAATACCACCCCAAAAACGACCCCTGATTTACAGTGTAGTACCTGGAGGACAATGTGTTTGCCACCAACACTTACTACGCAGTTTTGAAGTTGCCAAAACTGGTCGAAATCTTTAGCAATTTTTTACCAATCTTGCCTTGATGGAATAGACATGACCTCGTTTTGCAATGTCTCCCATATAGCAGCACATGTTTCCGGTACAGCATGGCATATTGTCGATTTTGATGTTCGGAAGGATGCGGCAAAAGAATCGCCATTGGCTAAAAAAACTACAAAACAGCAGAACGGCTTTATAATCGCAGGCTGATTGTAATTTTTTAAAGCCGACCGAAGCGTCAGTGCAAAGGTGTTGTTCTTCAACGGAAATGCATGTTCTTAAATGAGTTGTTTTGTTTCTTTATCTTACGTCCAATTTTATGCGCTAAAAATCAAACGCTTCTGGGGTCATTCGAAAATAAGAGGCGTAACCCCAAAATTAAACGAGAAAATTCACCTAAAGAAAGTATGATTAGCTAAAAAAATCAAAACTGTTTTTTCTGTATGAAACGTTTCTTAACTTACCAAGTTCGGTCCCTCGCTGCAAAATCGGATGGACTCGTCCACGACGAGCCCGTCGTTTCTTTAGAGCCATTCTCCTAGCTACAAGGCTACGTTTATATTTTTTGTACTAACCATGATACAAATATGTGTTTGTCTCTTGTGTCAGTAAAAAGAACTATAACTGTTTTCTAATGACAATGCTTCTTGTGCGACAATAAACAACTAATAATCTTGCAATATGCAAGTCACGCGCAATTGTTACCGGGACAGTGGACACTTGCGCGGCGTGCCGCATTGCGTCCCGTGTTGTGCAACGCACCTTAATTCCGACCAGTCTGTCTGAAATGGAGGGCACATGATAAGCGAAAACATTGTTTTCTGTCTTCAAATGTAGCTTAACGTAAGCGCTTCCATGGCACTCTTGTAAGACATAAATTCTGTTAGGATATCTTAACGTGAAACTCACACGTCCCTTTATCTTTCTGCTGTTTTGTTACATTATTCGTACGTTGCTAAACGTTCTGTTCTAACAAAAATTGTTGCATTATTTATACGCTGCTAAACATTTGTGCCCTGCTGTTTTACCAAAATAGAAAAAAATTACGTATTACTTTAAGTTGGGGCCGACATCACACGAATGATGCGTCCTGGCGCCACTGGGGTTCTATTCCGATTTATCACATGAAGAACCATTGGACGACTGCTGGTTTCAGGTCCCTGAAGCATTCGTATTTTTATCGGCAAATTCCCCACGTCAGGCCCAGTTGTCACCGTAGCTGGCGTTGGGGGAGGACAGTCTCAGTGCTTGAAACCTATCTGCTGATTTGCACACCATTTCACATACTGTCATGATTGATTACGCAAACAAAAACAAACGGGCTGCCATACACCAGAGAGAATTGGTTATGGGATTAAAATGGTACACATTATTCTAGATTCATAAGGACACATTCGTAAACGGTGCATCAACTTCACTACTAATTATTTTAGTCAAATTAACTTTAAGTCATTTTATTGTCATATTTTTATAATCGAGTATATACTATGGTTAACCGTTCATTCAACAGATAACCAACACATTTAAAAGAAGTTTCGCACCGAACACTTATACATCGCATGCACCGTGTGGTCTGGCTGTCGTTTTGGAAGCGATGCTAGAATCTTTGTGCGACAAAATATCTCTGATTCCATTGCATTCAATGGGAAAGTTAGAATACGGGTGTTGGGAATGATCGCGAGGGAGGTGCGTGCCAGTTGTTGCTTAGCTTGTCAAAATATGTCAAACTGATTAAGAATATATCACCACACTTTAAACTGCTGGCTTTGCCCTGTGCGTCAAAATTATTTTTTTGCCACAAGTAAAGAAACTGTTCTAATATTATCTTTTAACAGTATTCCTTCAGCAGCTAAGATATGACATCTTCATGCGAGTCAGATTCTGAACTTCTTGATATTTGTTTCAGATACACAAAACTTGTTAGGTATATAGCAGTTGTATAGGGTTGCCATTCGTCCGGATTTTCCCTGACATGTCCGGGAATTTAGTGTTTAAATGTGCGTCAGGGAGAAATGTCAAAATGTATCTAAAAGTCCGGAATTCAAGAAAAAATATTTGTATATATTATAAAATTAATGTACCAACGGAGAACGTTTCTAGTAGATAGCTACAACCGCGTCTATACAATGAAACGATAAGAGGTAAACTGGCGGCGCGCAGGTTAACGTACCTGTAACTGTTTGATGTGTGTGCGCGCGTAACAATACCTGTTTGTTACTAGATGTTTAACAATATGCGTTAAAAACACAAATAAAAATCCGCGTATCAAGAAAAAACGGCATTCGAAGCTACAGGAGAACGTGGAAGATTTCATTTAACTGTGGAACTAACTAACAACTAAAAGTCATTTTTACAGTGGAACATTTTTGCAGTGACATTTTTCTTCAAATTTAAAAAGCTTCTTGTGACTACCATCGTTTAATTTTTTTGGTTAAAAAAGAACTTAACAAGGATCAGAGTATCGTTTGTAACGTTTTCTCGTGTCGCTGTCCGTGTGACTCCTCAATATTTTAATTTATTCCGGAACAGAAGTGTTTGGATCGCAAAAAATGATCAACGCAGCGGTCCTCAGACTGGGGTCCGCGGTCCTTTAGGGCATTTTGTGGGGACCTCGAAAAGGTGGAGGTAATTCTATAACCTTATTTGGCGTCAGTTTGTGCAACTGGATAAGTTGAAATCAAAGTTCAAGTGAGAATCGACCGTCTCCATTGTTAAACAATAAGCTTTATTGCATGACAACTAACAAAATGCAATTGTTCGCGCACAATTGTAATGCTTTTTTGTCCTGTCTGTGATGTCAGATTTGGATCATTGTTATGCGCAATTTTGCTTAAGTAGCTAAAATCCTGCAATCAACTTTCGTTTTTTTCTGAAATACACACTCAGACTTATACGTCAACACATTTAGACTTAAAGTTTGAGAAAAACTGGGTTCATGCAACCGAGATAAATTTTGTCAGGGATTGTGTTTCATAAAATATGGCAACCCAAGATTAGACCGCTTAAAACTGATTCAAACTCACCATTGCTATTTACTGCTGAGTTATCACAGACGGCATGAGCACACATTGCCTCAATTGAGGCGCAACGATCTGTATGGCATTGAAACTCATGGTTTGCACACAATATGCCGGTACCTATAAACAAACAAACATGTGATGCATTATATGGCGTGGATAAAAATCCCTCAGTTTTGTTCACAAGGTTGTGGGTTCAAATCCTGCAGTTTTCAGGTATTAATTAAATCACGCAACATTCACTGCTGTGCACCTTTTTTATCTATCCTATTGACGCGACGCTTGCTTACCACCTTCTTAATTGATTTTTTGATTTGTTTATATAGCTGATGTGATCATTCAAATCACTAATGATGACATGAGCATTGGCGAAAAATAAAGCATTTATAGAATAATGACACATAACTGATTGCAATCAGTGTGTTCCACAAACATTTTTAGTGTTTACGTTGTAAAAATGTATAAGCTGTACTAGGTGTGATAATGTATACCGGATTCTTATGTTTAACACATCTGTTATTTTCCTGAAAAAAAAACACGAAAAAAATGCAAACAACCTCAATATCATTTATGCACATTTCTTAACTAAAGAACGACGGCACACAACACTACAATTAATTAAAGATTGGTTTTCAGTCATTACATGCATTTGCATAGTTACTCCTGATAACATATAGTTCCAGCATCCCCACTACAATAAACCACACACCTTACTGTGGAAATACAAACTGATAGGTGGTTTTTCCAATACATTCCAGCGTTACACGACGGCAGATACAGAACCCGGAAATTACGCTGCGATGGTCAGGTGATTGTTGAGTCACAATCCTGATACGCTGGTTTGTTTGTATGCTTTGGTGTAAAAAAAAATCTTTCTAGATGTACAAAAGTGTAACCAGTTGTCTGGGCTGCACAATTACACAATGATTGGTAGTTTTAAAGTCGTGTAGAAATCACTACAGTAAATATTGTGAATGTTATAGAGGTTTCAATAATCACTTTTACGTTTGCTCTATATGCAGGGTGTTCGCGCAGTTATACAGGTCTCGTTCCAAGAAAAAAAAATAATTTAGCTACAACCGCGTCTACGCCATGAAACGTAAAGAGGTAAACAGGCGGCGTGCAAGTTAACGTACAAAGTTACTGTTTCGTTTTGCATTGTTTGTGCACCTGTTTGTTGCTAGCTGTCTAACTACAGTACCCTAACTAACAACGAAAAGTCGAATGACGAGACATAAAAACGTGTTTTCAGGGGCATTTTATTTCAAATTTAAAACGGTTATTGTGGTTCCCGTTGTTAGTTTTTGTTTTCTCTGTAAAATTGCTCCGAATAGCTTTTAAAGTGGGTTGGAGACCCCTGATATATGTGCTTATTGTTTCAAAGATAGTAAGAATAGTGAGCTTAGCTTAATGAACTTACCTAGTCGGAAGCCTACGCCAAAAGTTAATTGACAAGGATCAAAGCAACGTATCTAACGTTTTCTCGAGTCGCCGTCCGTGGACTTCCGAATATTCCAAATTTATTCCGGAATAGGAGTGTTTGGATCGCAAAAATGGTTAACGCGGCGGTTCTCAAACTGGGATCCGCGCGTCCTTTAGGGCAGTGGTCGGCAACAACTGGTCCGCGGCCCGGTGCCGGTCCGTGAGGAGTTTGTTACCGGAACGCATAAAACTTGCTCAAGGTTCACAAAGTTGCAATAATTGTCATTAGTTTTCAGTACTTATTTGTGGCTTTTAAAGGCCGGTCTGTGAATTTTAGTTTCAAACCGGTTCACAGTGCAAAAAAAGTTGACGACCCCTGCTTTAGGGTATTTTGCGGGAACCGCGAAGAGGTGGAAGTAATTCTATATTTATATTTGGCGTCAGTTTGCGCAACTGAATAAGTTTAAGTCAAAGTGAAAATGAGGATCGGCCGTCTCTATTGCTAAACAATAGGCTGTATTGCATAACAAGCAACAAAATTGCAATTGTTCGCGCACAATTGTAATGCTTTGTCTTGTCTGTGATTTCAGATTTGGATCATTGCCAAGCGCAATTTTGCATAACTAGCTAAATTCCTGCAATCAACTTTTCGTTTTTCTGAAAAGAAAAGATTTTTGTAGTTTCGTCCCTTTATATATTTTTTGCCATTTTCAAGACTCCAAAAATGTTTTTGCACCGAGATTTCGTGACATCTTAGAAAAAAATCATGAAAAAATTGGCTATTATTTTGGGGTCCATGTCGATGGCTACCCTGACTATACTTCAATACTTTTTGATAGTTCGTATGTGCGCCACCCAACGATTAGGAGTTAGTTGGCACAATGGTAAACCGTGGGATTTTTGTCCAGACAATGGTCGTTTGTGCTTTAGGCTGAATATATCGTATAGTTTGCCGCGCACTCGTTGCGCTTTATGAGTTTATAACTGAGAGAGTAGTGCACAAAATGTCTTTAAATCGCATTAATGTTATGAAAATGACTGAAATGGGTGTGCTTCATGATCGGCAAAAGGCCATTATTGCTTTTTGTCGTAAGCACAGACCTCGAAAAGAGATGGGATGCAAACAAGCTTGATGGACGTCTTTCTGTGGTACGCAATTTCTTAGTTTTTTCTCTTTAAGTGTTGGAGTGATTTTTTGGAGTTGTAGAAAAATTCTACAAAAGGGATCGTTTTTCAAACAAGTCAGCTGACGGTATGTCAGTTCATAACATTCCTATACTTTTGGACACGTGACGTCACTCAAGACATGTTAATGCTAGAATGCGAAATATCCAACAACGTTTGCATCGATTGGTGTAATTTTCTGCGAGAGGTAGGAGAGTTTGTATTTTTTTACGTTTCTAAATGACTACCTTTAAATTACACCAAACTCTATTTGCAAGGCCACACGTAATCGGTGGCGCCGGCCATATTGTGGCCATAGATGAAACTATAGTGGCGGGAAGAAAAAGCGGCTCTAACGCTCAGGCCAGACTCGTTCGCGTGCAATGGGTTTTTGGGGGCATTGATAGAACAAGGTATTATAGAATGTTGAATTAGTAGTCCTAATTGTTTTTTTTAGAGAACGCTTCCCGGTCTCAGGGACCGAGCAACTACCGAGGACGCGATAGCTCAGAGAGTATCCCAAACCGATATTTGGTCTGATGAGTGGGCAGCATACAATAACTTGTCACGTAAGGAAGCTTCTGTATTCCTGATACACGTCTGATTATAATGACTACATAGTATACACACCACTCTTGTCAACTATTCGTGTCTCCTAACGGATTCCATACCAATGATATTAAGAGCTGGTAGTGCGACTGTAAAAGAAAATTTAAAAGAATGAACGGGGAGTTTATCCTATTCTGCATTGATCGGAAAGTGATTTTGGAAGTGGCTCTGCAGAAATCAGTCGGAGGCTAGCTTTCGCGAGAACAGTCACACAAAATCTCTACTCCATTTGGAAAGGTGCGACCATTAGCAATAGCCTAAATACATCTGCTTGCGCATCGTGACACTAAAGAGCAACCGATCGCGCTAAGCTTGAAAGCTTTTGACTATTATCGCTTTCGGAGAATTTCATACATTTTTTCAAACTAGAAAGTGGTTTGCTGAATTACAATTGAAAAAGATTTGTGAGGCCGGATTCTCACTCTATCGCTGTCACAAGCACATCTTTGTCATCAGTTGTTTTTACCCCATCGACATACCCCAGTCCATAATTGTACTTAAGCAACGTTACGACTTCATACAAAATTGTAAAATAAACTCGAGAATTTCATACAATGCTATTGTTTCAGGGCAACTTAATTCTATTCATCTACAATTTCCGAAACACCATCACACTTTGATTACGCCTGTTTCAGGCCTATGCTCTTGGTTGCACCTACTACTTGTTATGAATGTATTCCTATTTCTTCCACAGGTGAACTACTGAGCTGTATCTTACATCCTCTTTGTATTCTTTGTCATTCATCATCATGAACTTGCTGGTAAATAAAAACTTAACACTGCCATCTGTGAAATTCGTTCCCCAATTATATTTACTTTGTTGTGTTTATTTATGCATGTCCATGAATGACTATGTGTTAGACTTTGAACATTTGAATCATAAACTACTTCATGATATGAAGTTGGCAAACACAACCTTAGCTTTTAAGCTTAAACACACTTCAAAAAAGCGACAAAATGAGAAAATACAGTTAAAGATAATACAGAGTTAAACCGAAGTCACCTACCAAGAAAGACATCAGGCAACTGAAATCTTGGAAGAAATGAAAAGCTTGGTCTTAGAGATATAAAACTGAATGCGCAAAATGTTATTGCCAGTTTCAAATCTGCACCAAATTTAAGTGGTATACGTCTAAAAACAGTACAAAAGAAAAAACCCTTCGACACAGCACACAGATATTGGATCAATTACCCAAGTAAAAAACAAACAAGTATGCTGAAATATATGGCCGGTTTCTAAATGAAATTAAAAAGAAGTTCATGGCATACCGATGTCAATTCCACAACAACCGAATCTTCCTTACAACCTCCAGTTTGCATAACTGGATTTTGAAATACCTTTCCAGTCTTTTATGGAGCTCCTACTGCCAACGTTCAATTTGATCATGAAAGCATTGGTCAGATAATAAAATCCAAAACTGATTGCTAGATTTTACTGGGAACATCTCAATGAAATAAAAATGATTGGTGGAAAGAGTTCCATGAAAGATTAGAACAGTATTTTAAAATCCAGTTATGCAAACTGGAGGCTGAACAACATTATGATCCAAACAACATTGATTACAGGTGCACATTATCCAGGAAAAACAAAGTTGTGTTTGAAAACCGTTTCTATTTTTTGGTTATTGCAGAATGTAGTTGTCATATTTGATGGTGGTGCCAATAATTCAAAACCAACTGGATATTTTTGTTAGTGTGGTGTGGAATACTCATCAAATTTGAGAGCAGAAAACTGTACAACTTCCTTCTGGTGTGCCAAACCATATATACAATTTTCCAGACAAATATGGACTTAGGAATATGATAAGAAGTAATGTGATACTGCATTTTAAGTCTAATCGACATGGTTGCTAATTTGAGTTTATTGATCAAAATCACTGCTTGCATTTTCTGTTTTTTGTTAATTTATCACTTGGATTTTATAGTTAGACTAACTGACACTACAATTTGTTTGTCCCGAAACAAGTAGAAATAACGTTTGTTTTTTTCAGTGGTATAGGTTTGGTTGTGTTGACTGAACAACTTAAAAAGGCTCTAGAAGTGTCTGGAGCTCTTGATGGTCAAATAGACTATTTGTCAGAGGAATTCAGACTTAAATGTGCATCAGTAATTCCGAATCCAGTGCAGATTGATGTTTCAAATTGTGCAGATGTATTTTGTTTTCTTAACACCAGAAAGTGTAATACATAATGTGACGTGCGGGCGTGGTGTGGGCTTGGAATTAGACAGTAACTATGTGGGGCAAATGAAAGGCGGTGTAGCCACTAGTCAGGTCAAATTTTCAAAACCGCCACTCTAATTGCCAAAACTAGCCCAAACCGCCATTCAATGTCAAAAACCAGCCCAATTGGGCTGAAAAAACGCAGCCATCGGCCGGCACAATGCATTTCATAGGCAATGGCAGTTCTCGGCCACGGGCTTATGGTGGCAGCCATTGTCCGCGCAATGCATTTAAAAGCCAATGGCAGTTCTCGGCCACGGGTTGCACAGAACTTTTTTGTTGCTTTTACTTTTTTTTTGAGAACACTTCTTTTATTTTTTTTTGCTTTTATTTTTGAAATACTTTTTATTTAATAAAATTTTGTAATTATTTTTGTTTTTTTGTTAATTATTTTTATTTTTTGAGTGGCAGCTGTCGGCCACCATACAACAGAGAAGAGAGAAAGAAATGCTCATCACACTAACGCAGTGTCAGCAAAACGTAGAGACCGGCACAGGCAATTGCCAGTTCAAATTAGAAATCGTTGAGGGAACACGCATGCGATACACGTAACGGAATAATTTTATGTTTTATAGGTGTTTTAGGCAGTATCTTTGTTTTACAAATAAGCGTTGGTCGACCTCTTAATAAAAATGCAGAATGACCAGAGCTGTTTCGACAAAATTAAAGCACTTCAAAATGATATTGAAATGTTTACACTTCGATACAGAGTTCAAAAACCCAGAAAGCCTGTAAAAAACTCGGATGTCATGCGGGCCTAGAAAAAAATGGTTGTAGAGTGCAAAATTAGCGAAAGAAAAATTATGGACGAATTTTTTAAACTGACGGAAGAACTTACAAAACATACGGCTGAAATCAATGGAATTAAGCAGACAGTGGATGGAATAACAAACAACTCAACGATACCCTGTCAGATTTTTTTTTTTAAAGAAGTGCAATCATTTACCCAAAGTCCCGCCAAACGATGCAAAACTAATTAAAGGAACCTTTTTCTCATGTTACTCGCAGTGTGAAATGTATGCTTCACTTTGTTTATTATATTCGTTTTCACGTTTTGAAATTGTGTTTTTATTTTTCAGGAAAGTAGATGTTTAATAGCTACATAGGACCACATTTGTGTTTGATAAAATGTACTCGCGACAAAAAGATTCAGCCATGGCATTCTTGCGGGCGGACAACCATTAGTGGCGAGGCGAACACCAGGCTGCCATTGACGAAATGGAACATGGTCAAGAACTGTTAAACCAAACCATGTTTGACTTTAAGAAGGAAATAACAGCGATATTCAATCGCCTCAGAACAGACACCAGAATGTCCAGGCCTTCTAAAATGAATTATACTTATAAATTGTGCTTACTTTTTTGTGTTTTTTCGTGCTCACATTCGTTTGTCATTGTCACGTTCCAGTATATTCCTTTGTTTACTCCACGACTGTGTTTTTTTGCCATGTTAAATAAAAAAAAACATTCCCGATAAACGCCGAGTCGACACTCGTTAGCATTGGACGCGTCACTAAACCAAAATATAATTGAAAAACATGCATTAGCAAAAATTTAATAAACGGAAGCGTTAGAAAGTGTCGTACTCATTAGCCCATAGGCGCCGAACACGGGTATGCCTGGCATACCCGGGCGAAAACCTCGGGTATTCGGCATACCCGAGAAACAGGCGTCAGTCATGTGTTATATGCTTTTTGCGTTAGTCATGCGTTATATGCTTTTTGGAAAATACTCTGACCAATGCGTCACAGAAACTCTTGAATTGAATCGCGTTTATTGTCTCACAATCAACTAATTGTTCGCATTCATTACAAATGTAAAACGGCTAATAGCTACATCACGTTTTTGCAACGAGCCAGTTAGAATTTTATGCAGCAGTATGTCTAAACGAATGAAGTTATCGCAAAAACAAATTTCAATCGAAAGTTTTTTTGTGAAATCCAAACCCAGTGATCAAACAACCGATCTAATATCTGGGACCAGGGGCGGCATTATGAACACTTCCGAGCTCGGTAAAGGAACTCGGTAAAGTATTTGGTATTACGAAGTGTCCTCGCAAACGCCTCGCTAAAGCCTGACGCAAAAACGAGAGAATGCGTCAAAATCGTAAGAAAAAAGACGTCTGACTCAGCGAAATCGTCACGCCACGCTATGCGACACCTTGCGACAAACAATTTTAGCCTGTCATTTATTCTGTTTTTAATGTAAATTTGCAATGTAACCTCAAAATGTTTGGATTACCTAATTTACGGAGAGTTTGGAAGTTGTTTATTTGATAAAGTTGCATAAGAACATCAAGAAACATTGCAAGAATTTATTGAAACGTGGACAACAGTTGAAATGAAAGTTTCGTATCATAGAAAAGGTGCAAAACATCTTTTGGTATATTTTTTGTGAAAAGAAAACGTTGGAGCTTCATAACAATACGGTAAGATCTGTGATTAACGTAAATTTGCACTTTATAAAATGATTTACAATTTCTAACTGGTGACTTTAGGGTGATTTTCATTTATGTTTAAACCAATGACAACTTTGTTATACCTAAACACATGTTTTGTACAACTTATTTTATACGGTTTTATGGTTTGCATCTTCAATTAACCATCCCAATATCACATATTAATTTTTCAATTACAGATTTAAAACAAAATAGGAACCAGTGTCCTCATTACAAAGAGACAGACCAAAACCATGATGCAGAAAGAGGCTTGCTGGACACACACACAAAATAAGTCCAAATTGGAGCATTGTGACCAAAATTACAGGTCAAATTTGACTGCTGTAAAGCTGAATAAAGTACAATCAGCCTTAGGCACTTAAAAACTACATTTTTATTCAGTGTTAATACTGTACATGGTGTTTGTATTATGTGCATTGGTGTTTCTGTGTATTACCTACCTTGCATGGTATATTAGAACAACTCATTTGTCAATTTGTTCAAAATTTTTGTGTTTTATTTGTTTTCTCATTTCAATTTTATTCATGTAATGCTACACTGTCACTTTTTGTTTCTAATAAACACAAGTACATGCTGTTTGAATAATCATGTTATTAAAATGGAATCACTTCAGTATCTGGCAATATTGTCATGCAGATCATTGCATTTATTGTGTTTGAGGTATAGATTTGAGACACATTACAAAACGGACAAGTACTTAAAAAAATAAAAAATACTTGACAATGTTATAAATTTAACACAAAATAACTACTGTGAGCAGTAAAAACAACCTATCTTGACACGTTCATCTTATAGCTAGAGTGTTGGAAGAAAATATGGAGGGTGTAAACAATTTTGAGTCACTACCACACAGACGGTTGGTACAATGGCTTAAATGTTTCTTGTTCTTCCAGCATCAGACACTTTTTACCGGATTTTTTGCAATTTATTTTAACTGGAAAATGTGTAAATCCTCGTGATTTGATGGCATCAATCCAATACAGTTATTCTTCGCAAACGCCATTTAAAAATTAAATTAAAACCGACATTTACGATTTTTTTATTCGTTTGTACAAACATTTACCAACAAAATATGTAGCCACAATTGATTTCCGACGTGACTGTGTGACTTTGTCAACAACAATTTGGCGTTAGCGAGTGGTCTGAGGTCCTCGTTAGTTAGCGAGGAGTTTAGCGAGGTCCGGTTAGCGAGACGGGGGTTCGTAATACCAAATCTCAACTTAACGAGGTCGTGCGTCAATACCGAGCTCGCTAAACTTAGCGAGATGTGTTCGTAATGCCGCCCCAGTTGTGACAACTATAACACTACTGTTAGATCAAACCCTGTCCTTGAAGGTGCTTCATCATCAACGTTATGTACAAAATACATACAAAATGATGCAGGTAGATCGTACCAAACAGCTTGGGAAGAAGAATTTGAGTGGCTTGAATATGACAGTTTGCTTGATGCTGCGTTTTGCTTTATTTGTAAATGGGCGACAGAAAATGGTTGCATAAGCATTAAAGCAAAACGTTTTAATAATTCTCGTGGCGGTTCTGTGTGGTCCTCAATCGGATTTTGTAATTGGAGGAAAGGTGTGGTGTCGATCAGAAAACACAATGACGGGCTGGTCCATAAGGAGTGTGTTGCCTTGAAAGCCGCGTCAAGTCATAAGGAATCTGCTTCACGACTGCTAGCAGATAAAACGACGAAAACCGTACAGGAAAACCGAAGAGCTTTGCATGCTTTTTTTTGACAGTATTTTGTATCTTGGGCGCCAGGGCCTTGCGTTGCGTGGGCATGACGACACTTCTTCAAACTTGGTTCAGGTACTGCGACTGTTGGGTAAGTATAACAAAACAGTTGAGGAATGGATACAACGAAAGTCACAAAAATGGTTGGGTCACGATATTCAGAATGAAATATTGTCAGTAACGTCAGGCGCAATCCTAAAAAAATTGATTGACACCATTAAGTCTTCCAAATGGTTTAGTATCATGGTTGATGAGACAACGGATATTACGACAAAACAACAAATGAGTATATGCGTCCGTTATGTAGATATTGCGTATAGTGTCCATGAAGTTTGTCTTGGCATGACAGAATGTCCCAAAGCGGATGAGTTGACTTTAAAACATCTGATAAGTGAAAATGTTAATTCTTATGGCTTAGATATGGGTAATTGTCGTGGTCAGGCATATGATGGAGCCGCCAATATGAGCGGCAAAATTTCTGGTGTTCAGGCAACATTTCAACATGAGTTTCCGAAAATGCTTTAGGTTCATTGTGTCGGTCACCGTATTAACCTTGTGGTACAAGAGGCTTTTCAGTCCACAAAAAAAGGGAAGCAATCGTTGTCATCACCCAAACGCTTGTCAAGTTTTGAATAATTTAGTCTTGAAGACACGTCTTGCAGTCATTCGCTGCGGCCTCTTGTGTCCAACAAGACGGGTTTTGAGACTTCCTGCTATTGATATCTTTTTGCAAAATTATGAAGCTGTGCTGAACTGGCTTGAATCCCTGCTGCGTGAAGATTCGAACGATGTCAGGACGAAAGATCGAGCTAGATCTCATCTTCATTCATTAGAAAATTTTACAACCTACTTTATGCTGCGAGTTTTACAGCATTTACTTTTGATAGTTAATCCAGTACAAACAGCAGTTCAGCCTAATAGGCTCTCTTCTTTCACTTTTTGGGTGTTGTACCTTATTTTTTTGTTTTCACATTTTTTTATTTTTTTTTCAACCCAATACCAGTTAGCAGTGTAAAACGAACTAAACATATATACATGAACATAACACAAGTAACACATACACAGCACTTTTTACATTTTAGTTTAGCTGTACTAATTCTTCCAAGTTAATTCCCGCTTGTTCCATTGCGTTTAAGAGAATGTCATGTGATGCCTGAGTTTCTGATATATCTACTTCTGTTGTGTTTTCGATTTCGCACATACACTGTGCATCACATCCTTTATGAATGCATCTTCTATTGTCACCCTGCCATTGAGCTGGCATGACTATGTTTTCTAGTAGTTTTTGATTTTTTTCTTCTTCTGTTAAGTTGTTGATTTCTTGTTGATCTTGTTCGTATTGTTTTCTTGTCTTAAATGGGACCCTTGGGTCTATTGTATCCCTCATAATATTTATGGGCTCACCAAATCTGTTGACGTACTCTTCTTCTTCTGACACAGACACAGCAGTTTTTTCTTTTTGCTGTGCTGTGTTAGTGATTTTAATTTTTTTGCTGTGTCTGTGCTTCGTCGTCGTCACGTCTTGGGCTATGTCTTTTTTCAGCCCTTTCTTTCTTGCTCCATTTCTTCTTCTTCGCTATCTTCCTCGCTATCTGTTGCGTTGAATTCGTCCACGATGTTGTTAATGTAATCCGCCATCGCGCATATGTCTGGATCCACCGGACTTTCCTTCTTTAATAATTCATCCATGATTTCTTGAGCTAAAACCATAACAATTTGATCAGTGGTAGATCCTTTAATTTCTTTTTGTGATCCAGTGTCCGGTGATTTCGATTCCTTATCCCAGTAAGCTTCCATGAAGCGTCGTTTCATGGGTTGGAGATCGCCAAGACTAGCCATTTTGATTATGGGATTTTTCGTATTCGTTGTGAGGAATGCGCATGTTGCCTTGTTGTCTTGGCGATCCCCGTGTGTTTTCGCCGACCAGTTGCTATGGTACATGAATTTTAAGGACGCGATTAACGCGTCATCAATCTTTAGTATCTTATGCTTATGGCGTAGCGCCATTTGACCAACGCCTTGACTGTCGTTGGTAAGGGTAGACGCATATTCCATTGGGAACAGGAATTGACCGAATAGCGTCTTACCCTTACCAGCGGCTGCTCCATGTAAGCAGAAATGCGGAGAGACTTCGATTCCGTCCTGTTCTGAGTTTCTGGCTTCCAATGCTGCTGCTATTAGTGCCACTTTGAGTTCGAAATTATTGAGCTCCACATTATTCCATTGGATTTTAGATGCCTCTTTTATGATGTCGTTGATTATTTTGCATGCCTCAGTTACTGTCCACGCTGCGTTCTTTTTTCTGTTAGCACGCCTGAATGCTTTCTTCATTTTCCTGTTGATCGAACCGAATTGCACGGTGTTATACGCTCTTTTTGCTAATAGTTCAGGGTAAGCAAAATCTTCGTTAAACAATGCTTCCTTGAATGTATTCATGCTTGGCTTCCCATCGAATTTTTGGGCGACTTTTTCCGCCACTGTTGCCCATCTGCTTTTTTGGTACGCGCATGTGTTTTTCCGATCTGTTTGGACTACTTTGTCGAGAAGTGACTGGGGAATTTCTTGAGTCGCCTTGAACATATAACGGCTGTAAGCCGCCATGTCCTTCACCGCTCCTCTGTAGCTGGCATCGATCCCTAGTGATTGTAATATTCGCAGCACACCTTTCTTTTTGATAGCATTCCCAGTGCGATTCCCATCTGGACTCGTTGAAATGTATACTCCATGACGGTGGGGAATCGCACTGGTACCTATTTCTTCGTCGCCGACGTATATTACACCGTGTGGTGTCAGAAAGATGCCGCTTCTTGCATTGGTCGATGTGAATGCCCATTTGCGGCATCGGAAGTCGTTGCTCTCTTCTTGTATTCCATTCATCGTGATATACTTCCACTAGTTCTTCGTAAAGTAATGCTTCTTTAGCAGAATTTTTAGCTTTAGTTAAAGTATTGTCAGGTTTCCTATAGTTTTCAACTATACACCTTACAGCTGTTGGCAGAGGAAAGTGATCGTTAGACATTTTTATTACAATGAATACAAACGCAAGTAACTCAACATATATACAATTTAATAACACAACTGACACAGACACAGCAAAAAAATCACAAGTCGGTGCTGTGTCTGTGTTAACGCGGGTTAGCCAGTATGAAGTCAGCGTTCATTGTATAGGGTATGACGATCCAGTTGTTTGTTTTCGTTGCGTAGCTGGCGTGTGAATGGTTGTATGCTGTTGCGGTTAAGGATTTTTTTATGGACTCCTCGTAGACGTGCAATTGCGTCAGCATCAGTTTTCCGGAAGGTGTTGTTCCTGTTGTTACGTCCCACCAGTCTGTTTCGTATCTATTTTTGACTGTTGTGTTTAAGGTACTTCCTCCTATTGCTGACGTTGTATGTGTGTCTCTTTGCACGAACATGATTGGTATTGATGTTATGTCTTCTCCCAATTGGTACCTCGTCATGCTTCGGTTGGATGTCAGCGGGAATCAGAGAGGTCACTGTTGAATGCCCAATGTTCAGTATTTCCTACATCGAAGTTGTCAGCGTAAGCCATCGTATCTTTGTCCCAGGCGATGTCTAGGTATATGATTGGCTGTGTTCTTCCGCTGTCTTCTTGTCTGTTATGTGCTCCACATGGCCATAGGTCTATATTCCAGTTTGCTGCCTTGTACATTTCGTATTGACTGTTTGCTACTATGATTTGGCTCAGTGCGCTTATGCTGGAGTCCAATCCTCTTGGTCCATAGACTTGCCATCTTCTGCCTCCATCTGTTCCTCTTGATTTTCCGAGGCATAGTTGTCGTGATATTACATCTGAATGTACTATTACTGATCGTCCGATCGGAGGCAAGGTAACATCCTCTGTAGCAGTTTGCGAAGTCCAGTTGCACCACGGTGCGATGCTGGTCTGTAAGTTCCCTTTATAGAACCATAGTAGTCCCTTTGTGACGAATGTGAATTTTGCGATGTTTGGGCAGGGTGCCAAATGTGGGATTGGTACTGTCTTTGATAGTGATCTTCCGCCTCCGGAGTTTCCACTACCGCCGTCCCCCATTCTCGATTGTTTAGCAGCGGGCTCCCCGAAGTCGTCATCTTCATCATATTCTGCCCCATCTTCTATTTGCATTTCGTCTAGCTGATTTGTTGGTGGACTGTTTGGTATGAATCCTCTTCATATTACTGTCTCGTGGTACCTGGGAGATGGAAGCCCGTTCCCCACCAGAAGATTGCTTAGATTTTCAATTGCTGTTGATCTTCGTAATACGTGCCCAGTTCTTTTTTGTAGGGGGCATACTGGGGAATAACGCTTTTTTAGATAAAAAAAGCAGAGCGAACAATTGAAGCAGCAACGCCAGTATGATTATCGATATTTCTAAGTAGACTATCGTCTGCAGAGTTGTACTTCCAGTAAGCAGAGGAACCGAGTCTGTCGTATTCTTGGTCGTGTTTTCTACACTCAGCATCCAATTCTGAAGTTACTTCTTCTCCAATTTGATTTCCTGGTCCACAGTGAGGGTGCCCTGGTATAGTTATTCCACCTGTCGCTAGGTTCCTTGTTGACTTTAACTGCATTCTGGCTCTCGTTTCTACTTTCACTTACCTTTTATACTTAAGTTTGGTTATTTTTTTGCATTGCAGCAATAAAAGTATCATGGTTAAAGAATTAGTCATTTCCTTAAAAAGCTTAAAGAAAACTTAAAACCTTATACAAATGATGAGGACAACGGGATAACATTACCAGCAACAACATTTCCATGTACCAAAATTGTTTGTCATTTCACACACAGAGTTTGCAGATTGAGTAATAGTGGTTGAAGAATTCATTAAAAATTTAAGAAAACCTGATGAAACCGGTGGTCTGACTTTCATGAATCAATGCTGTTGTCGAGAAAGGAGGGATTGATTAAGACATCAAAATCAATCGCTGAAATAATTACACAGGCTTTAGAAAATGGAACTGGATATCTCATTACACTTCGTTGCATACAATGTATTTTTACTGGTGAAGATTAATGCCCATTTACCACAAACGCCCTTTAATTACTTAAGCTCTTAGGTAAAAGAGATACAAATCCATCACTTTTTGAATTTGCTTATAATGCAAATGCCATAAAATGCAGGCCAAGTTTAAAGCCAAGCAATGTGCAACACAATGAAGGTAAATTTTATTTTACAACGCAATTTCCCATATTTCAAAAATTTGTTAAATGTAAACTTCAATTTTAGTTTCGAGGCACATTCGCCTTTGGAAATTACAAATAGTTGAATAACACGTTTTGCATGGCCATGAACTATTGTTACTACATATTTTATACGCTCGATGTTTCATAAACCCGGAAAATTCTTCACGTAATTTATTAAAATATTTTGTGCTGTTGTTTCCATTGTCTTAGCAGTGGTAAGACCCGGGGGGTCTTGGCACCAGCCTGAGGTTTTTTTTATCATAGCCGCTGGACGAAGCTGTGTGTAAGTTTACATCTTGTCATACATCTAATGTCGCAGGTCGAGATGGCTCTTGAAGAAGGACTCTCCGGATAGAACAATTTTACGGCGAGTCTGTTAAAAAACCAACGAAAACAAATAGCATCACTTTCACAACTTTTGCCCCACAATATATATAATCAATAAGGCAATACAAACTCAACTCCAAAAACAGTCAGACATGTGAAAAATAGACGCAATGTGACAAAAACAATTATGCACCATTATGTTTTGTTTTAAAACTTCCTGTTTTATCTTGAAAACAAACACCAACACCTCTTTATTAAAATATATGAAAACAACAACAAAAAGTAAATGCAAAAAAGTGATGCAAGAAAGAAGCGAAATTAATGAGTTTCTCAACTTGGCCACCACCTTATTCCCAAAATTAACAAACTCATCATTTGGTTGTTTGGTTTTCATTGCGTTTTATAATGGAGTCTTGACTTGTTTTTTAAATTGAAAGTAGTTGCTTATACTTAGGGCTACCATATTTTCATCACTGAAAAGGAGGACACGTTGCTGTCAGATCATTAGCAGCTGTTTTTCCTGTGCATTCGAAGCAAGCAAAGGTTTTGAGCAGTAAATCAGTGTATTCCAGCAGATTAATTATGTTAATGCACACAACTAAAACCAAATTTTCATTTATTTTTGCGCAGCCCACGCATATTTCTCCGTTCCCTTAATTTTCTTTAATAAAGTTGAATCACTTTTTACAATATCATAAAACTGATTGCAAGAAATATCACTAAAATTGTACATAAGCGTTAATATGCTTGAAATTGAATCAACTAAAAAACAATCTCTTTCTTTTGACCATTGTGGCTGCATCAGGGAGAAAATTCGTTCTACATTGGCATTATGCGCCATAAGGCTGAAGTAAAACTGTGCAACTTTTAACAATTCGCTGAAAGATTCACTAGTGCTGCAAGTTTCAAAATAGTTTGTCCAACTTTCATGTGCCATCATTTGGTGAAACATAACTTTGTTTGTTTCAAGCTGTTTTCCCATGAATTTAGAGAGGTTCTGGCATTGGTCAAAAAACTTGGCTTCATCAATAACAACATTTTTTTCAAGCAGATACTGCACACATGGTTCAATATCTTGCCATTTAGTTGTTTGCAAAAGTAGCATCCATTCGAAGCATTTAAATTCACGAAATAGGCCAGTCCATTTGTCCAGATATTCAACGCAAGATTCGTACAATACTCTAACATCTGACATAAAAACGTCACATTTACGATCTCTCCCTCTCTGAGACTTTGCAGCTTTGACTTTATATTGGTTGTTACGAACACCTGCTTTTGCCTTTCTTGAATCGTGGATTTTACACTCTCAAGACAAGCCACGACTTCCATAATAGATGCTTTTGAACGCTCGATGTTCTGAACTTGTTTGAAAACTGCAACAAACGATTGCAAATGTTGCAAGTAAAGAACACTCAAATCATTTTCATAAAATTGTTTCAACATAATACCGTATTTGCTCGATTGTAAGCCGCCCTCGTTTATAAGCCGCCCTCGATTGTAAGCCGCATGTTGAGGTGTTAATAAAATAATGTAAGCCGCCCTCGATTGTAAGCCGCACGCTGGAATTTTAGATACGATTGTTTCTTAATACATCTTTCTGTAGAAATATGGTATGACTATTTGCCCATATCTGTTAGTTACGTTGATAACTGTACCCAACAGAACGTATATCGACGTATAATCTGGACACGCATACATCTTTTGAACCCCAAATAATTTAAAATGTTGGAGTGTAGACATGATTTCGATATAAAATTAAAATATAAGCTGCCCTCGATTATAAGCCGCACAAACGGCAGCTAAAAAACAATATAAGCCGCGGCTTACAATCGAGCAAATACGGTAGGTGGTTTTTCAACAGAAATGAAATATGATTGTAAGGCTGAATACAATTGAAGCGTTCTTGATAAGCTAGGATACAGCGAAAGCCATCTGGTTACACTATGAGAAAGAAGTTTTTTATACTCTATGTCCACAAAAGTACAATATTCCTTTAACTCCTCTGTCCGCACACAATAAATTGAAAAATACTGAAAAGTTTTGTAGAGAATACTCTCAATGTCGGTGCTCATCTGGTTAGTTCCATGATGGACACAATTATTTAAAATGTGTGCCGTGCAACCAACGCCAACCAATGTGGGCACGTCCTGCTGCAAACGAGAGTAAACGTTGTTGCTATTTTTACGGGCCAAACCACCAAAGTTGGTGTTACAATTGTCACCAGTGAAAGAAATGCATTTTTTAAACAATCCCATTTTTGTCAAAGTTTCTTTAACTTCATTCGCAATCGTCAAAGAAGTTTCGTTTGTAGTAGGTTTAACTTCAAGTAATTTCGACTGAAGGCAAATATTGAATCACAATCGGGAAAGCTTGGTTGATTTATGGTTACTGCCATCCGTTGCTACTCCAATGTACATTATTTCATTTTCTTCCATACTGTTTAGCACATATTGAACACTCATAGGGGCAAGAACATTATTTACAATAGCTTCGACTTTGGTTCGAGCACACGCATACTTTCTGCATATTTTTGAATCTGGAAATACTTTTCTCATCAGAACTGATGTACAATCGTTAGATCGGTAACTGTAATGATGCTTGACGCTGTGAAATGCCATGGTGGCTTCAGCAACTGCAACATCATCTTCAGTTTGTGTACCAGGCTTACAAAAATAGTCTGTAACTTTTGCAGACGACGTTTCTCCTCTAACGGCTTTTTATGCTTCGTACTATCAACGTGCATATCTAAGCTAAGCTTCCCTTTGTTGGCTACTGAAACAAACGTGCCATATCCACAAGTCATACATTCTGCTTCACAATCATTTCGTCCTTTTCTAAAAAATGAATATTTTGTCTGTAGCTCTTCGGTAAATTGAGTCTTTCTCTTCGGCATAACCGATGTCGATTTGACACAAACCTAAACCCTCTTAACTTCTTACTCCGCTACCAGCTCTCTACAGTTACTTTCTGGTATATATCGTGAAACACAATTACAATGCATTTAACTGCGACGTCACAATAAACTTTGTTGACAATCAACCCTTTTTTATGATAAAGCTTTTTTTATGATAAATCATGTAGTTTTACTGTTTATTGCCTAAAGTAAAGGTTGATAACTTCTAAAATACATCACGTAAATATAAATGTAAAAAGGAGGACATTTGGGCTATTTTTAACGTCCTCGGAGGACAAGTTACTTTTTATCAAAAAGAGGCCTACTTATACTCCTTGTCATTAGATATCTTTCTCTTTTGGAAGATAATGAATAGGTGTTTTTTCAGGAACTAACTAAAAATTGATATCTACCTAAATATGTGTTATAATTGCACTGGGTACAAAAATCAATATTTTAACATAAAAAACACTGTGTACAACAACATAATTTAATTAAAAAAGCATACTCATCTAAACATGTTGGAAATTTCTCATCTTTCATACTTTACAAAGTAAAACATAGCTAAAGAAACCAGAAGGTTACTGGCGGTGTCTCATATGATCTGAAAGGAATGAAAAACTATACATCCACCCCCATCTTTTTTTTTAAAACTGCTAGCAGAACCAACTGCTTTCTGTGCAGTTTTTAAATTTCTTTCATACCTGGTCCTCAAACTTCGCCACTTTTTTTGCATGTGTCAACTAAAAAAAAGAAAATTTTCTATAAAAATTAAATGTGCTTACAAGCAAGGGAATTCGCAACTAACTATAACAAAACTTCCTCAACCTGTCGTATAATGAAAACAATGTAAAGAGAGTTGTTGACCTAAAGCCACCTCTAAAACAAACACCAAATTGTTCTAACACAATTTTGTGGGTCGAAATATTAAAATTCAACTTCCGAAAACAAAAAAAAATCATCCATTTTTTAACAAACAGCAACATGTAACTTCCTTCTGCAGCAAAATGAGAAAATAACATTTTGTCAATATTTACTACAAAACAAATTGCCAGCGAAGTGGAATAAAACGTATTATTCATTTTATTGAGCAGACGTTTCGACAAAATATATCTTCCTTCTGTAGCAAAATGAGAAAATAACATTTTGTCAATATTTACTATAAAACAAATTGCCAGCGAAGTGGAATAAAACGTATTATTCATTTTATTGAGCGGACCTTTCGACAAACACATTTGTCATCATCAATAAACATTTGTCTGCTCAATAAATGAATACGTTTTCTTTCACTTCGCTGGCAACTTGTTTTACACTAAAGCTACTATTTAAGTCCGTATCTTGTGTACCTAAATTTTGTCAATCATCCTCACAAACGTAACACAAGGAAATAAGACTAACAAACAGACACAATAATCCTATACTAGTTTGAAAATAACCTTTTCTTCCAACTCATCTGCTATTTTTGCCCAAACGTTTTGCCTAAATTATAGTTGTTCTGACTACTGTCGTATAGCACAGGGTGTACCCTTACTAGAATAATTAACTTTTCATTAAATGATATCATTTCTTAATTTTTCTGTGCACAAAACCATACCAAAATTACTACAGCTTTGAAACAAAAACTCGTTGTTTACCTACAACACAAAAAAGATCCTGGACTCGAAATCGCAGTGACCTCGGCAATGACCGCGATTTTGTAGACAGCAGTTGAATTTTGCGATTTTTGCGACAAAAAATCGCATCGTGTGTGCACCGGCCTTTACTTATTATAACTGTACACACAGAACAAGGTGGCTAAATGCCGGCTTCCACTTATTCCTTTGAAGCCAAGCTCGGACCAAACACAGTTAGCTTCAAATGCTTTCATGGTCCGTCTTGCCATATCTGCTGGACTTAAAACCCTACAAACAAGGGCGTCCGCAGGTTTTCGGTTAGGGGGGGGGGGGGGGGGGGGGTCAAGGTGGGTTCACTCTGCCCTTTCCGGACCCCCCTTTTTAAAAAGTTGTGCATAAATTAAATAGGCTCAAATCGTTTTGTTTACCGCTACAAGATAATTGGGAGTCGTTATCTTAAAGCGGCGAGGTTTTAATCTCTTGCATTCGCTTGTCATCTAACGCCAATTGTGACGTAACAAGGGTTGGATAAGGAGTTTTATGCGCTAACAATCGGAAAGTTACATTCCGGCTGGGACGCTGGTTGTTAACTGCACTTAATGCAACGTATCAATCATTTTGAAAATGTAAAATGAGTAAAAAATGGATAAAAACGTTTAATGTTGTATTGTTTCGACCCGCCAAACACGTAATGGTTTGGAACGAACATTAGATTGATGTTTATTGAATTTATGCCTTCTACAGTTACCAACTTTAGCGCATTCTTGACATTGTGCAACTTAACGGTAGCATTATCGCTTTAGAAAGGCGTTTAGTCCTTGAGAATCTGTTCACGTGTTTTAAGCAACGATTTCGATTACCTTACGCTTATCGCTTATCTTGCAGCTGCAGTTTTGCTGGGTAAGCTAGATGGCAGCGGCGAAATCAGGAAACTACAAAGCTGTCGCGAAAATTATTTGTTATTTCTGTCAATTGGACGGATAGAGAAACCGCCAAAGTCGGAAGTTGGATTAGGTTTCGGTCTTGTACCTTCGGGTTAAAGTGCTCGGGACAATTGAGTCGTAGTTTAGGCAACGGGAAACCACAAAATCACCATATAGCTGCATTTGTCAAAAAACTAAAGAAATTAAACAGAAATAATCATTTTTCATCCAACAATTTTCCAGGGGGGGTCAGCTGACCCCATTTGCCCCTATGTGCGGACGCCCATGCCTACAAATCTTCTCAAACATTTTATCGGCATAGAAATTATGCCATTAAGGGGAATCCCTGCGTTTCGTCCGTGGCAGTCTGGTGTCCGCCTCGGAACAAATGGTTGTCCGGCCGCGAGAACGCGATAGCTGTATCTTTCTGTCGAGAGTACATTTTGTCGAACACATGTTTTAGCTCCATGGCAAAGTTGTCCTATGTATTAAACATAATATTTTCATAAAATGAAAAATAGTGTAAAATAGGTGAAATATAATATAATGAACAAAGTGAAGCATACATTTGCATAACAAAAAACGAATTCGTTTTAATACTTGTGGATTGTGTACAAATATCCTGTGTTCCCGTGCGTTTTTGAATTCTGCTTCTTTTTGCTGGACTTTCGGCAAAAGATTGCACTTCTTACAAACAGTTATGGCGAAGGTACAGTTGAGTTGTTTATCTCACCCATCATTGCCTGCTTAATAGCATTGAGTTCGGTTGTTTGTTTTGAAACTTTTTTTAGACAGTATAGTACTCGTCCGTAATCCTTGTTTCACCAACTTTTGATAGGCCTGCATGATATCGTGTTGTTTACCGACTCTCTGGGCTTTCGGACTCTATATCGAAAGTGTTAGCATTTCAATTTCATTTTGAAGTGCTGTAATTTTGTGAAAACAGCTTTGAACATTCTGCATTTTTATTAAGAGGTCGAGCAACGATTTTTTTTTGTGAAACACGTACGTTGGGTATTTTGCATTGCGTCTTATGAAGCCGATTCTAAAATGTAATATTTCGAACAGTTTTAAGGTGTTTAATTTGGAAGGAAATATTATTACCCGCAAACAATTTTCCTAAATGCATTTGGTGTACATAACACTCAACTTGGCTTTGGGCTTTTGGTGGTAATTTTCGGAGTACGTAAATTCAGTTGAGGCTAAGTATGACGTCATTATAGCGTGTTTTGCATGGCCATTTCTCCAGAATAACGATCATACACGAGACTATATTTTGAGTTGAAATGCACTGTTTTTTTTCTAATATCAAGGACTGCATAAGTTAAACAGTACACGTTAACAATTTACACAATATTTGACCTGGCAGCACTTTTGACGGCATATGACTGTTTTTCTTGTACTTGAAGTGAAACATGTTTAGCTCTACCTTGCAGGCGCAGTTTTAAGTATCGCTTTACATTGCCAGGTTTACTTAATTTTTTAAATTCAGCAAAAGCGGAAAGTTAATTCTGCTGATTTTAGGCTGTTTTTATAACCTATTCGCTCGGAGCTCATCAAAAATTAGTGTGTGAAGATGACAGAAGCTTTACTGATGTATATGTTTTTTTGTAGCAAGGGGTAATTGCAATTTACGTTTACAAACTGCAAAAACATGTACTGCTGCAATCTTCTTCTTTTTCAGTTCTTGTCGAACTGCCCATCCTGTAATGCATGCCAGACCATATTGTATCTGATTTATAAAAAATCTAATGAAATTTGATTAGACCTCATTGATTTGGTCACGTTTGGCAATAGACTTTGGAAACAGTGCGCCGACTTTAGTCCCTTATTTTCTTGTTCCTTTACCAGTTTTTTAATCCAAAATATTGAAACCTAAATGTTACTTCGGATTTGACATAACACTGATTGTTTGACATTCAAACTGTCACAACCTTAGCAATAAGGACAGAGTACTTTCTTACAACAAACTCCGGCATTACAATTTCGTGATTAAGCAGGCTGTTGTGATGGAGTAGAGTTTTTTTTCCATCAATTGGATGTGGCACATGGTTAATGAAAATTTATCTGCATTTTTTAAATGTTTTTGCTGCATTATCACTTTTTACCCATCACATTTCGTTAAAATTCCTACCTTCTACATACCAGCTGCTGTTCACATACCCTGTTTCACACTGCCATACCACTAACAATTGCCCTGCCTGACATGCCAATCTTACTTAAAATTAAAATCAAGTTTTTAGCGACAGCCCATTACATTTTTCCATCTACTGTATTTACGGTCAAATAGTATGCTGTGAAACACATTTACACAAAAGTTTGGTCTTGTTTCCATTTGGTGCTGAGGCCGTTTAACATAAAACACAACACATGAATTGGTCAGTTGAACAATTGTTACTTTGGAAGGCTGGGGTCAATATATTGATTTAGAGTAGACCTGTGCTCTTCAACCGGTGTGCACGGTGCACCCTAGTGTGCACCAAAATATGCATGGGGTGCACCAATATGAAAAGGTATACAAGGGTGCATCACAAACTTTTTATGAACCATTAATATTTGACTTTCAAGATATTAGAAAAAGATGTAGGTTTCAACTTCTGCATAACCCAAGTATGCTTTTTCAATGGTTTATCCCGGTGTCTAGTTTAAAAGTGTCTGTGATACCTTCGGGTTATGTTAGGATATCGAGTGTTGTTGTTTTTTCGCCGATGTTTTTACAGAAAATTCGCGAACGTATGCTTGGAGTAATTGACAAGATGATATGCATAACGATTTTTATATCGCTTTATATCTCAGTTTATCTTTTAAGTAAACAGGGTGCATAAGTTCGTCAGAACAACTTTAAGGGTTCACCACACCAAAAAAGGTTGAAGAGCACTGGAGTAGACCAACATCGTAGTCAAAATTCCTGTACTTTACCGAGAAGTGGACAGCTTTTCTTCCTTGTACTTGGGTGGGCATTATGCAATTTTATTCCATTCCACTCTTGCTTGATGTCATATGCCAGGAGTCATGGCCAAAGGCAGAATCTTCTGCATAGGGTTAAGTAGGATAGAAGCAGGTGGTGAATGATTCCTAAATATTCATCTTTGAAGGCAAATATTATTTAATTTGAAAACAAAAAGAGGATTCGTTTAATCGACTTATATACCTCTTTACTCCAGTGGCAAAATTTTTGATTTGCTTCGTTTGTTTCTCTACAGCAGTGGTTCTCAAACGGTGCGCCCCAGAGGTTATCTAGGTGTGCCCAACAGCATTCCTAAAAAAGTATTCTAATAAGAAAAACAAAAAGAATAGTTACCATATTAGATCAATTTTCTTATCTGCTCCTTCCGTTTAACATCATCATTACGATAATTTCAGGCACGGTCGCAGACATTCGGTAAAACTTGTATTTCTATTGTTGCTCACAATAGCAATTGTCTATGTGTGTTTTTTGCCGTCGGAGTAGATTCAGAATGTAATTGTAAAGCAGAAAGAAATTGCTAGTTGCTGAGTTAGTGTTCATAGAAAAGGTGGTAGAGGTGTTAATAGTAGTGTACTGTAGGTAGTCATTAATGAAGTATAGTAGTAAATAACTGTAATGCGGATTTTATAGTTAAGAATAAATTTCGTTGATGTAAATATCTTTTTTTTAGAAAAATTTACTCTTACATATGGATCAGTTTCTCAAGAGAAAGCGTGACATTGATGAAGTTGACGCCGAAAGTGACCAAAATTTAAGCGTAAAAAAATGTACTAGTAAGAAAGCAAAACCACGACCGACTCGTAAATATGATGATAGCTATCTAAGTTTTGGGTTTTCCTGGATCGGAAGTCATGATAATCCTTTGCCTGTATGTTTAGTTTGCGGAATGAAGATGGCCAATGAATCAATGGTCCCTAGTAAACTTGCTAAACATTTTAAAAATAAACACTTTTATCTACAAGATAAACCCATAAGATATTTTCAGAGAATGTCTGAGCAACAACAAAAAACAGCAAGTTCCTTTAAGAGTATAGTGACTGTTTCTGATAAAGCTCAAATTGCTTCTTACCAAGTCTCTGAACTGATTGCTCAAAATATGAAAGCTCATACTTTAGGTGAGTCAATTATTTTTTGCCTGCTTGCAAAAAGATTGTCAGTACGATGTTAGGAAACGAAGCAGCATTAAAAATAAGCAAGATACCTCTGACAGACGATACTGTTCGCAGGCGTATTCTGGAAATGTCTTCTGATATTGAGAAAAATGTAAGTGGTAATAAACTCCACTCTTCAGATTTTGCTCTGCAAGTTGATGAAACTACCGACATTACCAACAAGGCACAACTCATAGCATTCGTTCGTTTTATTAACGAAAACGAAATAACAAAACAGTTTCTTTTTTGCAAAGAATTAAGTGTGACTACTAAAGGTGAGGAAGTTTTTAACATTCTGAATGACTACCTTGATAAGTGGCAGTTATCGTGGAAATCGTGTGTAGGCATTTGCACAGATGGAGCACCTTCTATGGTAGGTTGTATCAAGGGACTTGTATCTTTTATAAAGAAGAAAAACGAGAATGTTATTGTAACTCACTGCTTTCTGCATAGAGAGGCCTTGATGTCAAAAACCTTAGGAGAGAATTTAAGAGAGGTCTTAGATGAAGTTGTTAAGATGGTAAACTTTATAAAAGTAAGACCTGCAAAATCGCGGCTATTTGAAAAAATCTGTACCAATATGGAATCTCAACACAAACGATTACTTTTACATACCGAGGTGAGGTGGCTATCAAGAGGCAAAGTGCTTACTCGTGTACACGAGTTAAGACAAGGACTTCTTGTATTTTTTGAAGCAATGAAGCCGTCACATTTTTGTGACCTCTTGCAGTGTAAATTTTGGATTGGCAGATATATTTCAGCATCTCAATATTTTGAACACCAGTATACAAGGAAAAGGGAAAAACGTTCTTACATCCACTGACAAGATAAAAGCGTTTCAGAAAAAATTACACGTTTGGAAAAGTGCAGCGATTAAAGGTAGTTTAGAAATGTTCCCATTGGTAACTAATACTTGCAAAACTGAAATCCTTCCACTTGTAATTGAACATTTATCAACTTTAGAAGAAAAAATGAATTTTTACTTTCCATCACTTATTAACACTGCGCAATATGACTGGATTAGAAATCCTTTTTTAGAAAGTACCTCTGAATATAGTTTAACACTGACAGAAGAAGAAGAACTGGCAGCTGTGTCCACAGATCGTGGATTGATGATGAAATACAAAGAGTGGTCTCTTGAAGCTTTTTGGATTTCTATCAGAAAAGAACATGTCGCGATATCTAAAAAAGCACTGACTGTTTTATTGCAATTTTCAACGTCATATTTATGTGAACTTGGCTTTTCTACCCTCGCCACAATTAAGTGTAAAAAGAGAGGAACTCAGGAATGCATCGATGAGGAAATGAGAGTTTGCCTCTCAAACATAAGACCGAACATTGAGAAAATCTCACAGGCTCATCAAGCACATGTTTCCCATTAATAAAAAGATAATTTCTTTTTTTTTTGAGTTTTATTTATTTGACTTAATTATGACATTTTAGTGCATTTTTATATAAAGTGTGCCCAGAATTATTTGTAGTATTGTAAGTGCGCTTAGACTAGGGTTGCCATACGTCCGGATTTTCCCTGACATGTCCGGGAATTCACTGTTTAAATCTGCGTCAGGGAGAAATGCTAAAATGTACTTAAAAGTCCGGAATTTAAGAAAAAAAAAATACACAATATATATACAATTATGTCCAACACAAAAGTCAAAACTCCATTGCAGAAAAATGAGGGCACCCGTTTCTAGTAGTTAGCTGCAACCGCGTTTATACCGGGCAACGAAAAGGGAAACTGGCGGGGCGCAGGTTGACGCACAAGGTTACTTTTTTGTTGTGTGTGTGTGTGCGTGCGTAACAATACCTCTTGGTTACTAGTTGTCTAACAAAGAGTTACAGAAATAAAAATCCGCATCTGAAGAAAACAAAACATTCAATGCTACTTGGAAACGTGTAAGTTTCATTTGCTTTCACTGCTGACGAAAATAGTTTTCCAAGTGTAATATGCAAAAAACTAACTAACAATGAAAAGTCGAATATCGTGAGACATAAAAACGTTTTTATCGTGGCATTTGATTTCAAATTTAAGAAGGTCTTTGTGGCTCCCAGTGTTTTTTACCATGTGAAATTGGTCCGAAATTCGGACTCCAAATGGCTCTTAAGAGTAGTTAAGGTTGAGGACCCCTGATATATGTGCTTGTTGTTTTAAGAATAGTGAGAATAGTAAGTTTAGCCTAATATTGTCTACTAAACAGAAGCTGTGCAGAAAGTTAATTAACAAGGATCAGAGTATCGTATCTAACGTTTTCTCGTGTCGCCATCCGTGTGATACGTACAAAGCGCCAGCCGTTAATAAATACGTCGGCAAAAATTTTACGAGAACTTGTTTAGTGCTAAAATGCCAAGTTTGTTATTGGTTTATCGTACTGTTGCAGTGTTAAAAATGGCTAAGCGAAAGTGTAAATTTACGGATGAGATGAGAGCAAAATACACCTGTTTCAAAAAAGGTAGAAATGAATGGGAAGCAGAGTGTTTCGTTTGCAGGCCAGGAACATTTATCTCAGTTTCACACAAAGGTGGTGCAGATTTAAAATCACATCTCAGTTCTTTTGAACATAGCACAGCAGTAAGAGGAGCTTCTGCATCAACTGAAGTAACAAGCTATTTTGCCACAACAGGGAGTAAAACGGAAGATCAAGTTAGTGCTGCCGAAGGTACATATGCTTTCCACACAGTTAAACACCACAACAGTTTTTTGTCAATGAATTGTACGTCGTCTTTGCTAAAACAAACGTTCCCTGATTCTGAACTGGCACAGAAGTTTTCCTGTGCCCGCACAAAGACGGAAGCCATTGTTTCATCTGTGCTTGCTCCGTATTCGGTCGATTCTGCCTTGAAAAGTTTTGAAGAAAATGATATTGCTTATTGTTCTATTGCAACAGACGGCAGCAATCATGATGGATTAAAGTTGTTTCCAGTACTTGTGCAGTATTTTGACTGGAAGAATGGTGGTATGCAGTCTAAACTGATCGAATTTACAAGCCTAATGAGACCGCTGATACAATTGATACGTAAAAGAAACATTGGAAAAAACTGGTCTCTCAGAAAAGTGTGTGGCGTTCACAGGGGACAATTGCAATACAATGTTTGGAGGATTGAGGCGTAATGAACTTGGTAACAATGTGTTTGCAAAGTTAAAGAAAATGTTACGCACATCGTTGGTTGGGGTAGGCTGTCCAGCCCATATTTTAAACAACTGTATCCATTATGGAGCTGAAAGAATGAGCATCGACATTGAAAATATGATCAACAAAATATATCAATATTTTTCTATCTACACAGTTAGAACAGAACAACTGAAAGAATTCTATGAATTTGCAGAAGTTGAATACAAAAAACTTCTTTCTCATAGCAAGACTCGCTGGCTCTCTTTATTTCCTGGAATCACAAGATTGATAGATATGTTTATACCATTGAAATCCATCTTTTTGTCCCAAGAACGTCCACCTACAATCATCAAACAATTCTTTAAGAATGAAATGAGTGAGATATACATATGGCATATGCACTCACTAATGTCTGTCTTTCACACACATATTCAATCAGTGGAAAGAGCAAGCAACTCAGTTGTAGAAGTGCTGACATGTTTGGATTCGATTCAAAAAATTCTTGAAGAAAGAAAGAATCAAAGCTTTATGTGCCTTAAAGTTAAAGGGCTTCTTTCTCAAAAACGCACTGATGGATACGGAACTGAAGGTAAACACTTCCTTTTCGAAGTTGCTAATCTTTATGAAAATTGTTTGGAGTATTTGAACAAGTGGATGAAGCCATTAGAAGAGTTTAACTGTTTCATATGGATGTCCTTAAATGAGATACCAAGTTGGAACACTGTTGAAATTTGTGTAGAATACCTGACAGGGAAAGGAATACAGGTAGACGATGCGAAATGTTTTGACCAAGTTTGCAATTAAAAGTCATTTGTTCAAAGTTGCATCAGCGATGACGAATTTACTGCACTGCCAGCACATGAGAAATGGTGCAAGTACTTTCAACTGTCCAAAAATCCTGCATGTTACTCAGAACTGCTAAGGATTGCACAGTTTTTTTTTGCAGTGGAGCCACACAACGCAAATGTTGAGCGAATTTTTTCACTAATGCAGAGTCAGTGGACAAAAGAAAGAAATAAGATGACTGTTGATGCAATGAAAGGAATTTTAACACTTCAATACAACTTCAAAACCATGTCATGCGGGGAGTTTTATGTGTTTTTGAAGTCCAACAAGAGCTTGTTAAAGAAGATCAGATCTTCGGACAAATATGATTAAGAGAGTTTTGTTTAAAAAGTGATTTATATGTAGGCTACATTAGTCCTCTTCTAATTTCCGTTGAAAAATGTTGCAGTAGTTCTCTGATACCTTTCGTTTTAATAAAAGTTAATGTTTAACAACGTACTTCCGAATACTCTAAATTTATTCCGTAATAAAAGTGTGTGGATTATAGGCGGTGGCGGGGAGGCTTTGTTGGGTTTGTCAAGCACGTTGGCGGCCACCGTGGATATTTAGGTTTGTTTGTTGCGGTATGGGTAAGAAGAAAATCAGTAACGATTTTGCTTTCAAACAAGCGTGATGCGTAAAAACAACAAAACATGGCTTAAAACTCTAACCTGTTTAGGTTATTACCTTGTTTATGACGCCAAACACACAATTGTTGCCAGTCAATGTTTAGCCATTATTGTGAAAATGCAATTGTATTGTAACAAACGGTTATTTTAGGTAATACAAAGAAACAACAACGTGACAGCAAAGTGTTTTGAATAAATATTATTTCAAAAATTCTCTTTTCTAAGATTTTGGCAAACGTTGCATTCTATTGGAAGTTAATTGGGTTCTGAGTTTGTCTTGTGGTTGCATACGCGTGCGTGACGTCATATTTTACGTTCGCAGCATGTGGTTTGGATCGCAAAAAAAGGTCAACGCAACTGAGATAAGTTTGTCAGGGGTTGTGTATCATAAAATATGGCAACCCTAGCTTAGACTGTAAAAAGTTTGAGAACCACTGCTCTACAGGCTTGGTTAACCATTCGGTGCATCATCAGTCAAGCTTGGCTTGGCCTTAGTAGTCAACTTTAGCCTCTTTCCCCAGCATTTGTAACAATCACAAACTGGTTGCTTTTAAAATGCATCGAAAAGTGTGTACAAGTTTTGTTCAGAAAGTTGTTTACCTCACTCAGTTTACTGTCATCATTTGGTCTCCATTGACTTCACCAACAGTTAACAAGCAATTTTGTCTTCATTCCTTGTCATTAAAGTCTAAAATCTGTGTAACTTGCTATTTCATCGTTATCTGAACAACTTGGGGCGTCAAGTGGGCATTTCAATTAACCTTTATTTAATATCTTGTTTTGCAAGCCCATGTGAGGCGAGACCTATTTGAACCTTTAAAAACTGTGTCGAGAATGAGCTTGAAAATAAAATCTAACGGTATGTTAGTGAACAGACTTCAAACGTTGCCATATGGGAGCTGCCCAATCTCTTGTATTGCGGATGTAAACACGATTGAGTCTGCGAGGCTGAATCGTATGTGAAACTGCCATTTGAATGGGCCTCATCGGTAAACGGGGGTTGTGTACCGTGGGCAACCCATGCATGGTGGGATGCATCATGTGGTAGTTTGTGTTGTGTCCTCCAGAGCCTTGGCCTTCTTCAGATATCAAAAACAATTCCGAAACCCACACAGGTTGTGAATTGTATCGTGTTGCTTGCCTCGGTTTTGAAAGTAACGCCAGGTTTTTTTTCTTATAGTCTACTTATTGTAATGCTTATTCAAATAGAAACATAAACTGAGATCATTAATAAACACAGTCGCAGTACATATACACAACTTTTTTTACCAGGACCTTCGCAGATAGCCATATTTTTTGATCAGGTGCATGAAGGTACATACATGTAGGTCAGCAATCTCAAACTGCTTTGGGGGCAAAAACAAATAAGCCGAGGGCCGAACTATCGAAACATTTGTTACAGTGTAATGTCAACAAACTTATTACCACAGGAAATTTTCACTGATGCCATTAGCTTTGTTAAAAAACAATGTTGTAGTAAATAGCAAACTAATATACAGTGCAACAAAGTGAAAGAGTCAACTGTGCTTTTATTGCTTTGTGTGGAAAAATGCCATACAGTGACACAACAAATGCAATTGCTGATTTCAAAGATGTGGTATTTCGATCATGCCATTCAAACGTATGTACCACTACTAGAGAATGACTATATTGTGTAAACTCACTGGTTCGACAAGGTATTTCGCTTGAGTAAAACACATTAAAAGTTACTTCGCGGGCCGCACAAATACCCTTGGAGGGCCGCACCCCGAAGTAGGTCTTGTATGGTGTAGCTAATTATATGGTATAAAATGACACATCGCATTAACTTTTTTTGTATTTTTGAACAAGTATAAATAACATAAACATGAAACAAGAAAACAGCAAATAAAAAACAACAACTCTGTACAATTGAGATGCCTTTTTTAATAAAAGTTCCATTAACAAGTTGGTCCCTTTCATCAACAGAAATAAACTTACCATAAAAAGTTTTTGCTATTGTTGTGGTTTTAGAAATTTTATGGTTGGTGCCAAGTTTGAGCAAGTGGAAACTTTGTTAGTCAAAGTTTTTAGTTTGATAAAGTGGAAACTTTGTAAGTCCTGTCTTAAACCACAACATACATTATATAACACAGGGGTGTCAAACTCGTGGGGTTCGCGGGCCACATTGCAGTTTGAAAATTATGCCGTGGGCCGCATGTGATTTTTAATCTAGTTGTATACACTTAAACAACCTTTTCGCTACGACGACCGCATCTCAGATCCTTATTTCACCAACGGCCGCCAATTATCTGCTGGTTTTTGTTTAAAAATTACAAGAAAAAGGTTTATATCATATATATACCACCTATTGACGCCCCAAAAGCCCAGATTAATTTCCAACTTAATGTACAGAATAAGCTCCACAACGTGCAGACCAGCAGTTTTAACCCTATTATTACGTCATAATCTATATTGTGACGCTTTTCGCACCTGTCGCATTGTTTGCACACAATACGCCTACAAAAAGTCTGTCGCAGATGGCTACTAGGCAGGTAATACTCTTTTCAGTAACACAAAATCTGTTTAGGGCAGTTTGAAAATCAAAAGTTTTGGCAAAGGAGTTTTAATTACATCACGCCTGCCAGTACATATATTTAAATGTGGCCGTACGGCCGCGGGTTACACACCCTTGACTGAAACTTTAAGGAACGGTTTAATTACTATCGTTTCTATTCATAACATATGACTTTGTATGTATAAGTTAAATTTCGGTAAATGTCTGTTTAAATAATAGTTTTTGACTTGAAAAGTAAGAAAAATTTAGTGTAATTAGATAAAAATCTGACAAAATACTGCAATTGTTGTTGACTGTTCGTGGGCCGCATTGGAGGGCTTCGTGGGCCGCATGCGGCCCACGGGCCGCGAGTTTGACAGGCCTGATATAACACACAGTGAATATTTATTTTGTTCACATACCCACAGACAATGTACACAAAGTAAATGTGAAAGAAAAACAAATTCTATATGCAACTGAGTGAAGTGTATGCAAGAAGTATGGAACTGCAGATGACAGCGACAGCATGAAATCTGGTCAGTTGTTACTTTTGTTACTGTAGTTCAAATTTGAAATTTCCTGAAATGGTTTAAAAAAGTCATTTTCTGTATTCTGTAGATGAACTGGATCCACTTTGCATACATGCAAACATCCACACCACAGCTAGTGTAATCTGGCTGGAAGGCGTGTTTTAGTGCTGTGTGCTGTGACAGAAAAAAACATTTAAATCTGCAGTCATTGAATAGCTTTCATTTGGATCTAAATAAATTAGAATCTGATTGACAATATCTACAATTAGAAAAACCTAATGACGTAGAGTTGGATTCCAAGGAATGAAATGAAAAATTTGGGTTGTCAAGGTGATTGGTTGAGTTGAGTTTGTTTCGCTTGGTGAAAGACAACGCAGTGACGACATCATTGCACCAAAACAATCACCAAGCCGGAAATAGCTGAGCAACGTTAAAACGTTATGAAGCGCAAAAAAGTGTCGGGCACAATTGGTGGATAGTGGTACAACGCGCTGCAGCTACATCGTATTATAAGGCTATGGTGGATGATGCATACAGGTGTTGCATAGCATCCATAAAAAACATTGATGATTTCGTCATACAACCATCCACTTTGAAACTGGTAGTCCATTGACTCCAAGGTTATTTTCGTACGATATGTTGACTTCAATTGCTTGAATTTAAAGGTAAGAGATGTGGTGTGGTCCTATTCCTAAACCGATTTCGCGGAGGTTTGGTGGTGCTGTCAGATGTGTGATGTGAAAATGTAGAGCCAACGTTTAGCGATATGCCAGAAACTTGTGTAAGGGGTTTTCATCATGTTTGCAAACTTGTCACATCTTGCAGCAAACTTGTTTTTTTTTGGGGGGGGGGGGGGAATTCTTCCGGAAATTGTATCAAACACTTGGTAAAAGTGATTTTTTTCGTTTTCTGTTTCCTAATCCTATTCAGCTTGATTTTAAATGTGCAATCACGTTTTGCAAGTTACATTTTGTTTCTGAGAGAACATTCTGTGTTGGCACGTCATAAATTAAAATTCTGATCTCTTCCAACATCTCAGTTATTTCCTTGATGTCTTGCTTGGTAGGTGTTTTTGGTTTTGTAATGTCTGACTCTGTATTTTCACTTTCACAGACAATGCAGGTTTTTAACTGATGTGTGCTGGACATCCTTGTTGCTACTCTTAAGTGATTCAACTATATCAGGATCCAAGGTCATGTAAACAGAATTCGCTTTCACAGAAAAAGCAGTACATTCAACTGATGTGAGCTGGACTACTGTTAAGTGATTTAACTATTTCAGGATCATGTAAACATTATTGGTGCGCCAATCAGGCAAGCTGTTCCAGTTTACGCCAGGACAGTGCTGGTTTTTGCATGGTAGGAAATGTTTGCTGAAGTCAGGACAAGAGCAATTTGAAGCTAAATGTTGATTTCTAAAGAAGACAGAATACTTACCTGAAAAAGATGCAATGGAGAAGGTATTGTTGCTGTTGGAAATTATGCTTTGCAGTTGAATATCATCCGCTGTCAAAATTCGCGTAAGGCAGTCAAGTGTCTCCGTCAATCCGCGTTGGCAAACTATGCAACTACTTAACACCACAGCATTAATGCAACCGCTGTCCAGGTGTTGGTGAAGGAAACGGATTACCACAAGCGAGTTGTCCTAGAGTCTTGGAACATCCATTAACACGCCAACTCAATGAACGAACAGAAACTATCGACCGCTATGACACCACCTAGCTTGTTTTATCACTGCGTTGGTGCGAGTTTGCAACCGCGCGATCTTCTTATCGCTGTTTTTTTGTGTGTTTTGCATTTCATCGCTTTATTGGAATTTTGTCCTGCAAGATATGTCATTATCCTGATGGAGGCGTTCTGTATGGGGCGTCGAACCGTAGATTGTTTACAATAAAACTGCTGGAAGGGCAATGCCTGGCAGCAATAGTCGATTTCTATATTATGAAGATTAGGAAACAAGTAAAGAATTTCCAGTTTCAAAAATTTGTACGTAGTGGTTTCTAGTTTCTACCTTGTCAGCTTGTGGCATACTTAAGTTTAACGTTGGTTAAGTTTTTCTTCTATGACCCACACACGGCTCCGTATTGTAATACGATAGTCGTCGTGCATTATGATTTTCCTTGTTTAACATCGCTAAATACAAATTTGTTTCTTATCTGCAAACTATGAACATTTCGCCGGAATTTTTCAAACCTATAAATGTATTTCACTACGCTCTTGTGGTAATTTTTCCAAAACAAAAACAGTTGGCAGGTAACTGACGCCCTGCCGTAGTGTGGAATGATTTTGTTACGAAGCAATTGGGACGCCAAACAATACACATTTCATATTTTTCATGCAACGTAGCTCGGCGTGTTTTTTAACCGGAGTGTCTTGAGAGATGAACAAGTCTGTCGCAAAATTATTGTCATGTGAAGAATGCACCTACTACCAAATATTTCAAGGCTTATTGACAAACACAAGGACCTCATTTTATTTATTTAATTGTTACCAAAATTACCGTCATCTACACGCCACATTTAAAAATATTCATAAACCTTTTGGAAAGTGAAGTGTAACGTAAAAAATTGCTTTTACAGCGCTAATATTAAGCCGCAACAAATTTCAAATAAAGTTGTGGTAACAATTGTCCTGTTTGCCATGTAACACAGTTGCTTGTTTTCATCCACTGCCTTCTTTTGTGTATGACTTGAAAATAACAATGGAGAAGCTTTTAATTGCCAGTCATTATCTAGCTTGCGTATCATTTTGCGACAAAGAGCGTATCGGTTTCCTCAAACTATCTCAGATTTTCACAACCATATGTTGTTCCATAGCGGCGAGTTGCCATTCGCTTGTAAGCATTCCCAAGCAAAAATTTATGATCGGGCCGTGTCCAAATTCGTAGTATGGCTTACTGGTGCAACCAAGTCTGGGTCGGACATGACAACCGTGTCTCAACCTTATATAAATGTATGGCTAAGGGTTGACATTGAAACACCCCCATGCACGGGGCGTCCGTCAGGATTACGTTTGGTCCATGTACGTTCCGTGCCAACGGCCATACAACGGTCCCCTTGCCTGGTCCATGGCTGACAGTCCCTGGCTTGTTGCGTCGTTACGCCACACTTTGCCTAACATGCCCCGAACACCCACCTTGCTAGCTTTTCTATCGGCTTTCCGGATGAGTCCGGACTATGACTCACATATTGCTGTTATTTTAATTTTATTGCCACAAGTACGAACGGAAAAGGGAAAATCATCAACATCAAACGTACGAAAAACTGTTGCTCAACGTCGACGCACAATATTCGCGCTGCAGTCGTCAATTTGTCAAAAGACAGCGGTTGCAGTTTAATTAAGGTTTTAGAAAAATGTCAATCGTTCACATCTTTACTTCCCCCGATGAACTGAGTTTGACGTGCGCCCGATGAAGATAGCTAAACAAAAAATAAAATAGATATAATCGATTTTACAAAACATGAAAATGCGCAGTATTTTGTTGAAACTGTTTACGGTTTAAACACCTTTCGCTTCAAAAAAAGATGGCTATTGGCTAACATGCAAACATAGAAAATTTTATGGTACAAATTAAGAGACAACGAAATTAATAGGGCAACAAGTGCTTACCTTTTCATACACAAATAAGGCAATAAAGTATATTCGTGAAGTGTATCCGAAAAATAGACTTTTACCTCAACAACTTAACTTTGCAAATATATAAGCTATTGCTGCCAGGCATAGTATCAAGTTTAAAGAGCTCTTCTGGCAAATCTTCGGGATTTTTAATCCGACGTTTCGACGTCCTATACAGGTCGTCTTCATCAGGGTAAATAACACTACTGAATGCGACTAGTACAGTGCACGATAAACAAAGGAAAAAAGAATAGAACGCAAGCACGTAACAACGCAACGAAAACACCGCGCGATAACAAATGATTGACCCTCTAATCTTTAAGCAGGTGCCTGTAGCACGCTGGAAGCATCACGTCTGTTTTGATGTTCATTGTGTTGACCCGTTGGTGAATATTCCATGACTCAAGAAATAGTCTTTTCCTGTAGTCAGGCTCCCGGGCCACAACAGAAGCCACATTGAAATCAATACGGTGGCCTTGTGATACCGCGTGATTGGACAGGGCCGACTTCTTTGCGTCGCTGTTGGCAACATCCCGCTGATGTTCTTTTCGGCGGGTGTTGAGTGACCTTCCAGTCTCCCCGATATATATTAACGGACACTCGGCGCAGGGAATAGAATATACAACACGACGTTGTTCAAGGGTGTCGATTTGATCTTTCGGGTGACTCAGTAGCTTGCGGAGAGTATTGGCAGGTTGAACGCCAACCGCTACGCCGAAGTCACGCAACATACGCCGCAGAATATCCGTCAATTTCGGTATGTACGGAAGTGTCACAAAACCCTCTGTTTTTGGATGGGTCACCTGTTTGGGACACGTTGCCCGTCCATCACGGAGAATCCAGTTGGGGTAGCCGTTGTATTTCAAGGCTTTGCGAACCTTAGCCAGTTCCGCCTCGCAGTCGTCGCTATGAGTGCACAAGCGTCGTGCCTTATCTTTTAGGGAACGAACCACCCCTCTTTTCTGGTATGTGGGGTGATGAGATCGAAAATTGAGATACCTGCCGGTACTCGTTGGCTTGTGGTACACTCTCGAGGACAAGACGCCGTCATCGGTTCTTGTGACTTGAACGTCTAAAAATGGAAGACAGTTTACCGATTGGAGTTCCATGGTAAACTGAATGCCTGGTTGCGCCTCGTTGAGATGCTGTAAAAATGCCTCAACCTTGTTCTTAGCAATGACACAAAAAATGTCGTCAACATATCGCCGCCAGAATCTTGGTGGGTTGGCAAATGTTGATAAGGCTTTTTCATCAAGCGCTTCCATTGTCATGTTTGCGACAACCACGGAGACCGGGGAACCCATCGCTGTGCCTTGAACCTGTTGGTAAAAGCTTCCCCTGAATGTTAAAAAGGATTGCTCCAAGCAAATCCGCAAACCGTCCACAATATCCAACGGGACCCATGGTGTTCTGTCTTTAAGGCTATGGTCGTTCAAAATCCTGGATGACGCGATGTCCATCGTCTATCGTACTGGATATGTCGAGTCAACAGGCTGGTGGATATTCACGACCATGCGGCAAATGCGCATTGTGTGGTTGTAGAAAGGGGTTCAAAGCTATGGTTCCCTCCGTTTCCTGTGTCACCACCCCCTCCAACCACTCTATTCCTCTAAGGCAACAACTGACATGCAAAAATTATGGCATATACGTGGCCACCTGCACCACATGCAAAGAATAATACGTCGGGCAAACGAAAAACCGTTTTAGCACAAGATGGAATGCACACAGATCAACGTGGCGAACAGGGGACGTAACAGACAGCAAGAGCGACAAGATGGCGTTGGCAAAACATTACCGGACATATCAAGGTGTTTTTCGGTAATATTTGTTGAAGAGCCGCCTATGCGCCGGTTAGATATTTGTGAGCGACCTAAAGGCGTCCATAAACATACAACCAATGATTTTGCCACGGGTAAAGTAATCAGCTTTCTGACACCTTGTACGCACGGCCCCTTATCACTTAAAGACGTCATTGCCTTCTAACGTGTGTTAGTTTTTTCGCTTGCTACCGGCGCCTTTATTGCCACCCCTTTTTTAGCAGTCAGTTAGCTTTGGTGTTTGTTGCAGACCTTCTCCATTGTTTTTCATCGCTTTAATCTGATTTTGCGGCTGTATTTTACCGTTTTAGCTTTTATGTGCTTTTATCGTTCTTTTCTTTTTAGACGGAAACTGACGATGCCCAAATAGGCGAAATTAATATTTCTGTTTTTCAAAAATAAAACATTACACTGACGCTGATCGTCTGCTGCTCTTTTTGAGTACATTTTGTATATATCTGATAAGTGTAGACAGATCCGTCGGTCACCGCCCTGTCACACAGGCTGATTCTTGTAGTTGCTATGACATTACACTTACATCTGACATGGAATCTAGAATCCCTGATCTGTGCAAGGTGGATCTATCAAGACCAAAGAAAAGGATAACCATCATCACCAAAGCTGTTTTCTTGCGAAAATGCTTAAAACACAACGTCCTACTCCCCTCAAACCTACGAAGGGGTGTAGATTTCGATCTTCTGCTCATTCAACAGAGACGGAAAATTACTAAACAACTAGCTCCGTGCAAAACTCTAACACTTCCTCAAGTTTTGCCTCCCTACCTTGGCGCTTGCTATCGCAGCTACAAAATCAGATATGAGCGCAAATTCAATTGGTTATGGTTCAAACAAGCTGAATCCCGCAAGCGTTTTAAGTCCGCGCTTCAGGGGACGCACATTCCACCAAACGTCGTTTGAAGAACAGAAGCGACAGAAACCGCTGCATCCGACGTAAATGTAAAGCTAATGCCACTGTTATGAACCAACAAGCCGAAGATTGTATTCTGAATAAATCTAGTGAGATTTTATCACATACGGACAAATTGCTCCTCTTGAAAGGCTTAAACTTTTCCCCCACACCTGACTGGACAAAAAAAGAAAAACATTTGGAATGGTTAAATGCACAATCCCACATTCGGAGAATAGAATGGGACAATGTTTTTGGAGATGATTTATCACAAGATGAGCATCCAATGCTGCCACCCAAACTAAAAATTCCGAAATTTTCAAGGCCTGACCCCAGCCTTCTTGACGAAAAAACTCTTGCCTATACAGAAAGTGTGAGGGTGAAAATGCGCACTCTTGGTTCTTCTGTACACCGTTTACATGGGACTAGAAAAAACTTAAACCTAGAATATCGCTCAAGCCTGCACAAGCTTAAACGACTTGTCGCGAAAAACGTCATAGTCATTTGTGAGACCGACAAAGATGGGAAAATCGTCGTAGTAGACTACTCCGACTTCTGCACTATTATGAGAAAAAGCCTAATGAAGTTTTCCAAATTGCCAGTAAGCCCTGAGGACTTCGACAGCTACCGAAGGCATATTTACCTCGAGTGCGAAGCATTGGTAAAAAAACTACACATGACCGATGTCATAGACATGGACATGCTGTTCCACACCGTAGGTATAAAAGCGACGGGTTCTACCTATCACCATGTTTCAGGACCTTCAGCCAAGTTTTTTAGCAACATCAAACCGGCCTATGCAGCTTGCCAAGTGCTCAGATATCCCGGTGAGATTAGTACATGCGGCAGGAAATACATCTCTGTCACGCATTACAGCACTACTGGAGTACCTTCTCAAACCGGTCAGCCAAGCCTTCTGCAAAAGTACTGTGAACGAATACTGCAAGGACAGCAAAGAATACCTTTTGGAAATTGAAAAGTGGAAAATGGATTACCAAGCACACGGCCACACGGATAGTTTAGTTATTGAGGCTGCCGACGTAGAGACCCTTTATCCAATCCTGGACCGAAAGTTGACAGAAATAGCACTGGTCCATGCCTTAAAAAACCACACTAAGCACAGCGTCACAGGCCGACGCCTGCTAGTCAAGCTCACTATGCACTGTTTGGAAAATGTTGTCACCCAATTCGAGAACAGCTTGTATTCACAAAAGACCGGCATCATCACCGGCGACAATCACTCGGTTTCGGTGGCAAACAAGCTCTACACCACATTATTTATAAATGCGCCTCAACCATACAAAATTACACGATGGTATTTAAAAGATATATTGACGACATTATATGGATTTCAAAAAGTGCAGATGATGCAAAAAATGTACAGGACGAATTAAGAAAAACTTTTGCCAGTTTCGGCCTGTCCCTCACCTTTCGAAAGATATGCACAGCTGCACCTGGAAAAGAATTGGAGTTCCTCGACGTTCTCCTTGTAACGTCCGACACCACCGCAACAGGTTTTACAACTAAAGATTACGTTAAACCTACGGCTGTATCCCGTCGTTTTTAAATGGATTTTCGCACCATCCTCCTTGCGTATTCAAATCAATTGTTTTTTCGGAAGCAGTACGCATGCGCCGCCTGAATGAAAATGATGCCGACTTCATCCACAGCCTTAAGAGGTTGCAGCAAAAATGTATACTTTCTTGCTTTCCTAAGAAAATGACTTCGGACATAATCACACTAGCTTCCACCTGGAAACAACGGTTTGGACCTAAAACTACGCCGCAGAAGCCACACAAAAGAAAGGGCTACAAATTTTCCGAGCATCCTTCACCTGACAGGCAATAAAAAAGCGCTGAAACCCGGGGCTTGCATTACGTTCAAACGTCCCAAAACACTGGGCGCAATACTATCAAAAAAGCACGTACTGGATATGTCGAGTCAACAGGCTGGTGGATATTCATGGCTATGCGGCAAATGCGCATTGTGTGGTTGTAGAAAGGGGTTCAAAGCTATGGTTCCCTCCGTTTCCTGTGTCACCACCCCTTCCAACCACTCTATTCCTCTAAGCTCTAAGGCAGGGGTTCTTAACCAGGGGTACATGTACCCCTTGGGGGTACGAAGCACCAAAGCAGGGGGTACGAGATGCAGTGTGAAAAAATGCCCTATTTAATCATATTGTAAAGAGTGTGTAGCAAGTTACGTCTAAAAATGTCTAAAAAACGTAAATGGAATGAAGACTATGTGAAATATGGGTTCACTTGCACGACGGAAAAAGATGGAACTGAGAGACCGCAGTGCATATTATGCAGCAAAGTATTCGCAAATGCAAATCTCAAACCTTCAAGGCTTAATGAGCATTTCAATAATCAGCATGGGGGTGAAAAGTCAGGAAATGATTTAAATACTGTGAAGACCATAAGGGCACGTTTTCATCAGAGTGGTACCTTACCAAAGCATGGATTTTTACCGATTGAAAAACCATTGTTGCTAGCATCTTATCAAGTTGCATTTCTGTGTGCCAAAAATAATAAGCCACATACAGAAGCAGAAGAGTTAGTGAAACCATGCGCAATGGAAATGGCAAAAACAGTACTGGGGACTGAAGCAGAAAAAAAACTAAGTTTAGTACCATTGTCAAATGACATCATCGGTTTCAGGATTCGTGATATGAGCGAAGATATTTTGCAGCAGGTGATTGCCGATATCAAATCCAGTCCTATCAAAGTGAGTCTACAGTTGGATGAGTCAACAGACGTCAGTTGCTGTAGTCAGTTATTAGTGTTTGTGCGGTATGTGAAAGATAAAGAAGTAGTGGAAGAATTCTTATTTTGTGAACCATTGACAACAACCACAAAGGCAATTGACGTATTTAATATCGTCAAGGAGTTCTTTTTCAATCATGAAATGACTCTTGACCTGTGCGGTTCACTTTGCACCGATGGTGCACCTGCCATGCTTGGAAACAAATCAGGCTTCGCTGCCCTTGTGAAAAAAGAGGTATCTCACGTCACAGTCACACACTGCTTCCTACATCGGCATGCACTTGCCGCCAAGTCATTACCAGAACCACTTAAAAATGTGTTATCAATTGCTGTGAGTGCAGTCAATTACATCAGAGGGAATGCCTCGAATTATCGTCTGTTTAAAGTTTTTTGTAACGAACTTGGAGCTAAACACAACGTACTTCTTTACCACACCGAGGTGAGGTGGCTTTCCCGTGGCCGAGTGCTTACACGTGTTTTCGAACTGCACAAAGAAATTGAGCTGTTTCTTGGACAGAAGGGTTGTGGCATAGTAGAGCACTTTGAAAATAAGAATTTCATTTTGTCCCTGGCCTACTTGGCAGATATATTCAGCCACTTAAACGACTTGAACACCTCCATCCAGGGTACAGGGGTAAACATAGTCACTGCCTGAGAAAAGGTATCTGTCTTTACTAACAAACTTTCAATCTGGAAACAACGCATTACCTGTGGAAACTATGCAAATTTTCCAAATCTTGATAAAGTTTTCAATTCAACAAATTCATTTCCGGAACATTTTGCGACTGAAATAAAAGAACACTTGCAAGGCCTCAGTCAGTCTTTCCAGGGATACTTTCATCATGGAGAGGTTTCTGTTTCTCAGGGATGGATACAAGACCCATTTATTTTCAACCTGCATTCTATGGATGATAATGACCAAAGGAAAGACGATCTTATAGAGATGAAAGCTAGTAGTAAAATCAAAATGGAGTTTGATTCAATGCAGTTGGATGCCTTCTGGTGTGCACAACTCATAACATTTCCTCAGTTAGCAAAAAAAGCTCTAGAAATCCTTGTGCCTTTTGCGACAACCTACCTATGTGAAGCTGGGTTCTCAACTCTTGTAAACATCAAAACTAAGCCGAGGAATCGCTTGGACCCAAGAGATGATATGCGTGTGTCCATTTCAAAGAAAAAACCTCGTTACACCATGATCATTGACAAAAAACAGCAACAAAAAAGCCATTAGTAAATAGACTGATTGTGTATGTGCTGTAAATACACTAAGTTATTCCTATTATTACAATTTTATTCAATTCTGTCGGCCTTTGTAGACAGGGGGTACGAGAAAATTTCATAAAATTTCAAGGGGTACGAGCGCTAAAAAGGTTAAGAAACACTGCTCTAAGGCAACAACTGACATGCAAAAATTATGGCATATACGTGGCCACCTGCACCACATGCAAAGAACAATACGTCGGGCAAACGAAAAACCGTTTTAGCACAAGATGGAATGCACACAGATCAACGTGGCAAACAGGGGACGTAACAGACAGCAAGAGCGACAAGATTGCGTTGGCAAAACATTACCTAATCTCCCATCCCTGTCTACAAAAAAACAAACAGGACATATCAAGTTGTTTTTCGGTAATATTTGTTGAAGAGCCGCCTATGAGCCGGTTAGATATTTGTGAGGACAAATGGTTGACCGACCTAAAGGCGTCCATAAACATACAACCAATGATTTTGCCACGGGTAAAGTAATCAGCTTTCTGACACCTTGTACGCACGACCCCTTATCACTTAATGACGTCATTGCCTTCTAACGTGTGTTAGTTTTTTCGCTTGCTACCGGTGCCTTTATTGCCACCCCTTTTTTAGCAGTCCGTTAGCTTTGGTGTTTGTGCAGGCCTTCCCCATTGTTTTTCATCGCTTTAGACGGAAACTGACGATGCCCAAATAGGCGAAATTAATATTTCTGTTTTTCAAAAATAAAACATTACACTGACGCTGATCGTCTGCCGCTCTTTTTGAGTACATTTTGTACATACTCATCTGCTAGCTGATATTTATAAGACTAAACATAGGTTTATCACGGCCGAGTTCGGGCTTGAATTGGGCCTAAAATTTCAGCCCGGCTTACAACTCTGAAACAAAAAACAGATTTGAAAATTAACCAACGACATGCATGACTTAATCAGGTTATCTTATTTGCACATGACTCCAATTACGAAGAGTACGTGTTTCACAAACCACTAATATAGACTACAACGAAAAACGGGCACAAATTTGCAAGCTGGTAAAAGGACAGAAAATACGAACTGTAGATTTGATACAGTGCAGTTTTTATAAGCGTTTAAAAAACTTGTAGCTTAAACCTAATTTCTTTTTGCAATTTTAAACAAAACTTTACAAATTTCTGCTTTTTGTCACATGGTGTCTTTTTCTCGAATGTCTGACTGAATTTCGCAACTATTGTCCGACAACAAAACTTCTTGACTCAGCAAACATTACGTATTTCGCAATGGTTCAAACTGACAAGTGCGCGCGTAAGAATACCTGTTTGTTATTGGTTGTCTAACAATACACGTGAAATACCGAATAAAAATCCGCGTCTGACGAAAACATAGCATTTGTACTGACCCAGTGGGTAGACAATAAACAACACTGCCGTATATCTGACTCCTTGTATAAACAAACTAATGCTGCTTAACTAAACCTAAAAAGACGCAAAACTAAATTAACGTTCCCACATTATATTTCAATAAAGCATGCCACGAAAGCGCCAATTGCGGCTAAACACGCAGAACAAATATCATAACGCGCCCCGAATCAACAGTCAGATATCGACTCGAATGCAAAACCTAGTCACTTATGCACTGATCTTAAATCTAAATTGACGCGGTTTATATAGCGATCAGGTCAAATGTTGTTATGCAAGCGAAGTTGTAAAAACGTACGCCCGAGAAGGTAGTTCTAAACCGTAATTATTCTTTTGGTTGATTTTAAAAACGTCATGTTAAACAGCCTTTTCTTTGGATCAACAGAAACCCTTATATTTAATCACAATTCAAGTTCAACACTTATTCAAATAGAATAAAGAACATAGTTAATAACAAAGTACAACACATAGCAAACAATTCAATAACAAGTTGACACCAGACTAACAGCTCAACTACTAAACACTAACAAGGTCAAGCTCTAAACTTAAACATCTTGGCAAACTGCCACATGTCAAAATCAATCAAGCATAAAATTAAATCACTGATGCATAAAATAAAATTACTGATGCATGCAATTAAAGGTAAGGTGACTTAAAGGGAACATACAATTTATTCTAACATATAACATGGCTGGAGGCCAAGTAATACGTGGGTTACTGTTAACACGTTAAAATCGATACAACAATAGCCTTAAGCCAGTATATGACCAGCGTGGTGATTAGAAAACAGGTTTAAAAGCCGGTCAAGCTTTTGAGTAGAAAAAAGGTGAGGTTTGACCGAGTTCGACTGACACGACAATTTCACGAATTAAAATGTTTTGAATTAAAAAGTCCAAAGTCCGATATGTTTTGCATGAAAAGTCCAAGGTCCGATACACATTCATTGCTACGTGGAAAGTTTACTTTGCTTTCAGTGCTGACGAAAATGGTTTGCCAAGGAACTAACTAACAACAGACATGGCGTGAGACATTAAAACGTTTTTACAGTGGCATTTTGTTTTAAATTAAAAAAAGGTCTTTGTGGCTCCCAGTGATGTTTTTTACTATGTGAAATTGGTCCAAATGGCTCTTAGAGTGGCAAATATTGGCGAGTCCAGAAATACGTGCTTACAGTTTCATGGGTAGGGACTGTATTGAGCTTATTCTAATATAGTCAACTAAACAGAAGTCTACGCAGAAAGTTAATTGACAAGGATCGGAATATCGCATCTAACATTTTCTAGTGTCGCCCGTCCGTATGACTTTCGAATATTCTAAATTTATTCCGTAATAGAAGTGTTCGGATCGCAAAAAAAGTTGTCAGTTGTCAGGGTTGTCAATATGGTAACCCTAATCTAGCGCCCAAACAAAACATGAAATACCTTTGGAATGCTATAATTCACTAAAAGTCCAAAGTCCGATATGTTTTGCATGAAAAGTCCAAGGTCCGATAACATATTTCCAAAATGTTTCCGAGTTCGAACAACGGGGCTTTTTAAGCCAATCACAAAGGCGAGTTTTCCCGGGTCATGTGACTTTTTAACCAGTCGATCTTCCATGAGGTACTGTATTTGAAAGTGAAGGTTGTGCGTGGTTTTATAACTACATTACTAAACAATAATCTTTTTTAAAGGTTTAGTTAATAACTCTTTCTTAAAATAAACATATATCGTTAAAATGGATTCCCTGCAGCAAATTGTGGAACTTGGTGGAAAAATAGTAACAAGAGAAAATGAAGAAATGATTTTTAGACTTACCTTACAATCAGCACAAGAATGGGACGAGTGGCTTGAGTCTTTTTGTGTAGTTTCTAACACTAGCTGGAATGTGTACAAAACATTTCCCAACCCTAAAAGATATGTTGTTAGGAAAACCTTTAAATGCCATCTTAATCAGTTCCGCCAACATGAAACCGGTGCAAGCAAATCCAACACTTTGTGCCCTGTGTCTATGGATGTTAAGATCAAACTTAACACCAAGGCAACAATTCGATCAGATAAATTAATTTCAACCCATCCATGTATAGTAAGTGTGACAGGTAACCACAAACCTCGGTCAGCTCAAGATCAAGTGAATCTACAAAACAGATTTTCTTTTTGTATTTTCAGCAGGGATTGTCAGTGCAGTCGCTAACAACTGCCTTAATCCAAAACCACGCTCTGTGTACTATCTCTGGGATGAGTGGCGTAAATGTAACTTTGGGGCATATAGTGGTTTAAATTTGTTTTGTGCTATACAGAAGTATGCTGAAGAGTCTGAAGCTAAGATCTGCCTTGAGCAATTTGAAGGATCTTATGTTTGTGCCATTGTAAGTCCGATCATGGAAAGAATCCATAAAATGATGTTACAATCTTCTGAGATTGTGTTTGTGGATTCTACATCCAATCTGGATCAGACTAATGCCTCACTAACAGTCCTGTTGTGTGGTAGTCCAATTGGGGCTCTGCCACTCGGGGCCATAATATCTAGTGGGCAAGATCAACGGTGCTTTACAAGAGGTACAACTTTTATTATACCTTTTTGGGCAATGCCTGGGTATATGTAAACTTTAATTGTATGTATTTTAGGCTTTCAACTGGTCAAGACCATGCTGGGAGATTTTGGCTTTCACTACACCTGTTCACCGAAAGTCTTCATGACCGATGACTGTGCAGCTGAGACCAATGCTCTTCATGAAGTATGGCCAGATTCAAGCCTACTTTTATGTATATTTCATGTTTTGCAGGCTGTGTGGAGATGGTTGTTTGCTGTCAAGAATGCCATTCACAAAGATTTAAGACCAATTCTTATGAGGGCATTCCAAAAGATTTTGTACAGCCAAACAAAGGAAAATTGTGTAATAGCATATTCAGATCTTGTCAATTTATGTGAGAGTCGACAGTGTCATTTGTTTTTGAGGTATGTAAAAAGTGCATTTTCCAAATGATAAAGAAGCTTAACTACATTTATATTATAAAGCATTATAGCATTTTTGTGTATGTGAGGAATGTAAAATGTTTCGACACATTTGCCATTAAGGTATGTTGATCACTGGATGGCTAAAAAGGAGAAATGGTGTCTTGCTTATCGCAATGGCATATTGACTCTCGGGCAAAACACCAACAACTGTTGCGAGTCAACCATCCGCATAATTAAAGACATCGTTTTTAACAGGTTGGTAAAATGAACATTTTAAATGTACAATATTTTGTAAAAAGTAAAAATTTGTGTTTGTTCACAGGTGCAAAGCTTACAATGCCTGTCAGTAGTTGCATTTCATCACAGAAGTGTATAGCACTTACTTTGTCAACCGCATTCTAAATGTGATTCTTAATCGTAAGAAAAAGATCACATTAGAAACACCACCATTGGACATGGATAAGATCAGTCCAACAGATACGCCAACGCTGTTCACTGTCCGTAGTGAACGAGATGATAATTTATCTTATGTGGTTGATGTGGCATGTGCACCTGTCCTGTCGGTGTCAGCGGAGATATGTGCAAACACCAAAAAAGTGTAATTCTCCATGGTCATCTCCATTCTGACCAGCTGTATCAGGGATCAGCACCTCAGAAGCATATGTATGCAAGCGTTGCTTTGGGTCAGGAGCGGGCACCATCTGTGAAATTCTTTGGTGAACTGGCCACCACATCTACACAAGATCATGGTGGCTGTTCAAATGCCATGGAAACCAATCCACCCACTCCATTATCTGATAGCATTGCTGGACCCTCACATGAACCAGTGACTGAATGTCCAGACTACACTGCGGAGAACATTTCTTTAGTTAAAGAGTGTTCTGAGCTTTTAACGACCAAGCTCTCCAGTGACTTTCATTCAAAGGAAACTAATGAAGTATTAGAAAGGTTTAAGAACTCTATCTCTTCTGCTCGTTCTGTTGCACAAATAAGACCCACTGCCATTGCGCGCCGCCGATTAGGAATTAGTCGGACTTCAGCCCCACTTGAAAAAGGTTGACCTCCATCTAAGCTCAGTCGAAAAACAAAAAGGCTAAAGACAACTCACCACAAACATTAACAGTAACCTTCCAAATGCCACAGGCCACTGACATTGAAATTATTGCTTTTTGGTACTAACATTAAATTTATTTTATTTCCTTTTGTGTTTTACTTTTTTCCCTGCAGCTTTTCCTTATTTTTTTGTATAATATGGTAAATGATAATGGATAAATTTTTTACAGCTGGTAGATATCAAATTACTTATCTTTACCATCTAATTTGATTTGTAGATTGGGGCAATTGGATTTTCATCAATTTATTGGACTGTAGGTTGAGCTTTTAACTATTCCAGAACCCAAATGGGTACATAATCAATTTTGTTGTTTAACAATTTGAATTAGTTTTTCTATGTTTCATTGATAACAAATAGCTTAGTGTGCCTTAAGCCACCAGAACTCATGCCTGTATCTCAAGGAAGAGCCTCTGCGCTGCCAAAACAAATAAAACCTTGAGAAAGGATGTACTACAGGAAAAGGCAGGGCAGATTGGAGACATCAAGCACTCCGAGTTAAAAGGCATTTGCTTGACAACTAGCTACTACTAAAGTTTTTGTACTGGTAACATATCGACTATCGTGGAATGTTATACCAATGGATAATTACCTTTGGATCTACTTGATAGAACTGTGTTGACTGATTATTTTTAATTGTGGTTGCTGCATGTATAATAAACAAAATTTTAGCAGGACAGTTGAAATGAGTAATGTAATGTTTTAATTGAGGTACAACTGTTTTGTTCCATATAAAGAGTTGCAAATGAACAACTAATGTAAACCTAGAACAATGATGCATAATACGCTTTGATTATGTCATCCAAACTGGCTGTATAGTGCTCATCATATACATAGCACAATTTTGGTGTTGGTGGATTGAATGGGATATGTTGTTATCCTAAACAAAAACATATCATTTGAGAGAAAAAAAATCGGCAAAAAAGCTATTGCAGACTTAATAAAAAAGTAGTAGACAATTTACTGTCACAAAGCATATACTGCACCAAAGACATGCTACACGAATGAAAGAAAAAATATCGAACAAAAGCTATATCAGACTTAACAAAAATTATAAGTGTATAATTTATCAATCATAAATGACTGCTTTATTTACTGCTATTCATAACCTAATGAACATTACCTTCAGTTCCCAAATGCATCAGTCTTTATCTTCTTCTGACCAGCAAAACGTATTTTAAAATCTAAACTGACATAAAACTTTGTATTTTTGAAAATACTGACGTTAAAGTAACCACTTAGCAACCTAGACGTGACGTAACGACAACCCGCGGATTTCCGCTCTTGTGATTGGCTTAAAAAACCCTGTTGTTCGAATTCGGAAACATTTTGGAAATATGCGGTCCGATACATCACTCTCCGTCCCGTGAAATGTTTTCCGGAAGAGATTCTCCTGGATGATGTTTACCAAATTAGTTTGTTGTCCGTTTATTGTTCCCGATTTGACGCTTCGTGCTCCAAAGTCAAATGTTGATTGTGCCGAAATGTTTTGTCCATTTGATATTCTTGCTTGATGGATATCACGCTGTGTGGTGATAACTTGTTCATAGTTATTGATGAACTCCCGTCGACGAAGTTGCTTATATTTCCGAGCGAGATCATGCACGAATGTAGTTGTGACAGAATGTTGATTGTTGAGTTTCGAACAGTTGGCTCGGTGGGATTCGAACAGTTAAATTCGTACGTTGTTTTTCGAACGTCTGTAATCTAAACTTAACATTTCGCGCGGCAAATTTTCACACCAATGATTATATAAGGGCATTTTTTCCAAGGGATACAATGATAATTAAGTATATATACAATACGATTAATATGGCGCAAATTCTAAGTACTATGTAGGTTTGTGATATACAAATAAAAATAGTTTTGACATTTGACAAGTGTTTCTGTTTCGAATTATTGTAAGAAATTAAACGAGCTGCCGTACTTTTCAGAGTTTTGCTAAGTTTTTTTACGGTTTGACGCGTAGCTATGCTGGCGACTTGATTTTACATGTGAAATTTGGCTTTGCAGCCTCCCACTTGTAAGGGTTTTGCAGTGCTTCAGCAATCTGCGGTTGTGAGTTGGTAAGTCGCTTTTTGTAGCATTACTCTCGCCATTTCGACCCGACAGGCCAATCTGTAATGGATTATTATATTTTCGCCCTGCCGTCGAGGCAAGGTAAAGGTTTTTAGGCAATCAATCTCGTTTGAGTTGCAATTGCTTTATAGGCGGTATTTGGCCTAGCGACTGAGCAGCAGTGCTGCTTTGAGCGAAGCTCATTGAAGTATAAAGTTCAATATGAACCAGTGGCTTGGCGTTTAATGAACGCGTGCGCGCGGCGGCGCTATAGTGTCAAGGCCATTTGCATTTGCTTTTACATCTTTCCGCTTTATTACTGTATCATTCTCCTGCATTTTTCCTTGGCACGTTTAATTGATTAAACACAATTTCATATTTATCGTTTTGGTTTCACTTATAGTCATGTCAAATCTAAAATTATTTTTATACAGGGTCAACCTATTAGGTACTTAGAACGAATGTTATGATCGTTTTCTTTTAATATCAATGTAGTTGTTAGAACGGACAATCTACGAGGTTTCTATCAGACGCTTTTGGTTATATTGGCATGAGCGAGGCCAATGTGATTTGGCATATAAAGACGATAATGTACTTACTGCTTGACAAGTCGTCGTCAGTATCGGTAGAAGTCGTCTGAACCTCATGTAGCATTGATCTTTCTGTAAAACTACACTCAAAAAAACAAAACATTAAATCTGCAACATTGCGACGCTAACTATTTAGAGCAAACAAACTGCCATGTAAGAGTATTAGTAATAAACCAAACAAGAACATGCTTATCTATGAATGATAACGGTCTGTAAACTTTCTATGCCCTAATGACCAACTTTCGCTTGTTTGTCTATGGCGAGAAGCAGTCAATTCCTAAGGTGCAAGGACTTACAACCTATTGGGTCAGACATGTAGTGAGAAGTAGTAAAAATGAAATAATTGCTGCCTTAGGCGCATGCGGCCCCAATTACCGCAACCACGTACGAGAGAGACGAGGATTTCTAATTAAGTACACAAGTAGATTATTATTAGACCGTATCAAACATAAAGGTGACATTTCCCAGTAAAAATTATAGTCATGACATGTACAGTTGCTGCATTTTAAGATTAGCAATCGCAAGGTAGAGATTAAAAATAAGGGAAGTAGGCAATATCGTAGTGAGGGAATCAAATTCGTCCGTAAACAATAGTCAATCAATAATTATACTCACCTGCTATCCGATTCTTAGATCGCCCACGGATCTAAACAATCCGGCAGTTCGTCTGACGAGTTGTTGAAATCGGCACGCGTCGACAATGACACTTTTATTGCCGGCGACAATTGTGTCCTTTTCGGTCACTTTTATAGACTGAAAGTTCGTTGGTTCGCTAAACGATGCGATTTCATACGCGTTTTCAGCCAATGCATCAATGGACAAACCGTAATCAGGCGCCAAAAACGACTGGTTCAACGACTTTTTGGCGACCGGTTCTAGATCTTGGTTATCGTCCTGGGGAACCAAACTATCAACAGAGACACTAGGGCGCTTACTTTTCAACGAAACATCGGGAAGCGACTCATTTACCTTAGCAACAGGGTTAACGCAAAAAGCCTTTATCAGAGCCTGTTTTAGATCGTCATACGAAAGACAACCACCAACAGCACCTAAAATGACGTGGCTGACCTTTTGCGCTTGTTCCTGGTTCAACACAGAGACAATTAAACAGAATTTCTCAGCGTCGGACGTTACCTGGTGGCTTTGGAAAATGTTTTCCACCGTTGTAAACCAAAATTTTACCGTATCCGTCCACATTGGAGGTAAATTAAGTTCACCAACTTCAAATTGCGCAGAATTAATTTGATAGCGAGGTGTAAAATACTGTGCATCACACGGTGCCTGGGTGCCTGGCTACGTGGCAAAAACGGCGATGCTGCCTGGTTTCTATCTGAAAACTTGACAGAATAATTTGAGCGGAGCTCAGTCTCAGTAATACAATACCGTTGGTGACGTCCATGCAGACTGGACAGGCGTATCATAACAATGCGTCGCGGCGCTTACAGAAACGGGAACGAAACTAGCAATTTTCAGCATCATTAATTTAGGCGTTCTTAACAGCGATTTTATCAGAAGGTTAAATGCGCGACAATCAATTTCATCACGTCGGGCTCACCAAATTTGTACTGACCCAGTGGGTAGACAATAAACAACACTGCCGTATATCTGACTCCTTGTATAAACAAACTAATGCTGCTTAACTAAACCTAAAAAGACGCAAAACTAAATTAACGTTCCCACATTATATTTCAATAAAGCATGCCACGAAAGCGCCAATTGCGGCTAAACACGCAACACAAATATCATAACGCGCCCCGAATCAACAGTCAGATATCGACTCGAATGCAAAACCTAGTCACTTCTATAGTCACTTATGCACTGATCTTAAATCTAAATTGACGCGGTTTATATAGCGATCAGGTCAAATGTTGTTATGCAAGCGAAGTTGTAAAAACGTACGCCCGAGAAGGTTAACTAAGTTCTAAACCGTAATTATTCTTTTGGTTGATTTTAAAAACGTTATGTATAACATGGCTGGAGGCCAAGTAATACGTGGGTTACTGTTAACACGTTAAAAGCGATACAACAATAGCCTTAAGCCAGTATATGACCAACGTGGTGATTAGAAAACAGGTTTAAAAGCCGGTCAAGCTTTTGTGTAGAAAAAATGTGAGGTTTGACCGAGTTTGACCGGGACAATATGACATGACAATTTCACTAATTAAAATGTTTTAAATTAAAAAGTTCAAACTCTGATGTGTTTTGCATGAAAAGTCCAAGGTCCGATACACATTCATTGCTACGTGGAAAGTTTACTTTGCTTTCAGTGCTGACGAAAATGGTTTGCCAAGGAACTAACTAACAACAGACATGGCGTGAGACATTAAAACGTTCTTACAATGGCATTTTGTTTGAAATTAAAAAAAGGTCGTTGTGGCTCCCAGTGTTTTTTACTATGTGAAATTGGTCCAAATGGCTCTTAGAGTGGCAAATATTGGCGCCTCCAGAAATACGTGCTTACAGTTTCATGGGTAGGGAGTGTATTGAGCTTATTCTAATATAGTCAACTAAACAGAAGTCTACGCAGAAAGTTAATTGACAAGGATCGGAATAACGTATCTAACATTTTCTAGTGTCGCCCGTCCGTATGACTTTCGAATATTCTAAATTTATTCCGTAATAGAAGTGTTCGGATCGCAAAAAAGGTTAACGCAACTGAAATAAAGTTGTCAGGGTTGTCAATATGGTAACCCTAATCTAGCGCCCAAACAAAACATGAAATACGTTTTGAATATAATTCACTGTGCTCGGCCTATAATATCGACGTCTGAAAACCCAGAAAACCTTGTGTAGCCATTCGATAACGCATTAGTAAACACGAGTGCACTGACCTGTAACCGAAAGAAAAAAGGGCAGTCCTACAGCTCGTGTCAGGTTTCACTGTGTGAAGTAGACAAGGGAGTGTTTACCAAACTAGATCACCTAAAAAAAACGTTATCACAGCAGGTTAGTTTTTTTTATCTTATCGCCATGGATTAGTTATGTGCGAACATTTGTCATGAGCTTAGGAAAAAAGTAAAACCGGATACTTCAGTCGTAAATTTACCTTGATAACGCATTAGTAAACACGAGTGCACTGACCTGTAACCGAAAGAAAAAAGGGCAGTCATACAGCTCGTGTCAGGTTTCACTGTGTGAAGTAGACAAGGGAGTGTTTAACAAACTAGATCACCTAAAAAAACTTATCACAGCAGGTTAGTTTTTTTTTATCTTATCGCCATGGATTAGTTGTGTGCGAACATTTGTCATGAGCTTAGGAAAAAAGGAAAACCGGCTGCTTCGTCAGTACTCGCATGACGGAAACGACTAGGGTCATGCTTTGTGGACATAGTGCGTCTGTCAAACTTATCCAAGCGGCATGTGGAAGTTTGTTAAACACATAACAGTGTTCAACGAGTAGTAGCTGGCTATTCACCAGTAACGCGACCGTTTCAAAAGGAAAAAGTAATTGTATGTTTAATGCCACAACTTTCGTGGCTGAAGTAAGTTTTACAGCATATCAGACTTTTGGTCCTGAGCAATGTTTGCTGATGGCGAAAAAAACGAAAGGTAGATGCTGAATGCAAAATTTTCGCTGAAAGATTAAGTAATGCACAATTTTTACTGAAGTTGGAGGTAAAGCGGCGGAGTATTTGGTTATCTGCACAATAAAGGAGTAGTTGACATTATAAGACGAAATATAAATTTGGTTTAATAAAGAAAAGGTGCAGATATCAGAAGTTTGCTAGCTCAGATACAAAAGTATTAGGATGCTGCAACCAACACTAGCTTTGTGATATCCCAAAAGTATCTAAAAACATAAGCTTTTATGAGAGGAAAAGTTAGCAAAGAATGTTTGATGGTCTGTGCAGAACTATCGCTCCTTTAATAAGAATCCTAACAATTCCCACTGTCCGCACGACAAAAAAACAATGAGAAGACTGTCCGGACAGGAATTGGATTACAGATTTCGAATTTACTGTAAAGGTTATGTTTTGCACATACGAATCAGCTACACGCTAATCGACAAGACAAAGTCATTTGCGTTTATGAATCCCTTTATGAGAGCAACAAGCTTACTCAAGTGCATATTTTATAAGAATGTCGACTGAAATTGACGAGATTAGAAACGTGCTCAACGCTTTACTTGCTAGTTTAATTGATTCATAATGGAACTTAAATTGCAAATATGTATCAAGAAATTTTTTTGCGTGTAGTTGTGTTTTAAACTGGACGCTTGTTTCTTCCGTTGTCAGCTCAGATTTGTGTTGTCGCTTTTATAAAATGTTATTTAAGTTTTCTCGGCATTTTTCTCACCAACGACATTCTGATTGAATTGACAATTTTATTTAATAGTTGATTAGTTGGATGCAAAGAAAGACGATTCGGAGTATTTGTTTATCTTACCTTTTAAAAGGAACAACCTTATCAATGCGGCTGATGTGGAAAATACTTCAGTCGTAAATTTACCTTTTAAACGTCACATGATGAATCACACTGGAAAGAAACCACACCGATGCGCTGTTTGCGACAAAGGGTATAGTCGAGTTGGATATTTGAAACTACACATGATGAATCACACTGGAGAAAAACCACATCACTGCGTTGTGTGTGAAAAGAGGTTTATTCAACTTGGACATTTGAAAAGACACATGCTGATTCACACTGGCGAGAAACCACATCGATGTAATGTTTGTGAAAAGAGGTTCAATAATGTTGGACATTTGAAAAGGCACATGTTGATTCACACTGGCGAGAAACCGCATCGATGTAATGTTTGTAAAAAAGGGTTTCGTCAGGCTGGATATTTAAAAACACACATGCTGATTCACACTGGCGAGAAACCACATCGATGTAATGTTTGTGAAAAGAGGTTCAATAATGTTGGACATTTGAAAAGGCACATGCTGATTCACTCTGGTGATAAACCACATCGATGTGATGTGTGTGAAAAAAGGTTTTGTCGGGCTGGATATTTGAAAACACACATGCTGGTTCACACTGGAGAGAAACCACATCGATGTGAAGTTTGTGAAAAACGATTTGGTAACGTTGGAAATTTGAATGCACACATATTGATTCACACTGGTGATAAACTTCATCGATGCAACATTTGTAACAAAAGTTTTAGACAAAGAGTAGGCGTAAAAATGCACATGAGGATTCACACTAACGAGAAACCTCATCAATGTAATGTTTGTAACAAAAGATTTCGCCAAGGCGTACATTTGAAATCAGACATGATAACTCACACTGTTGAGAAACTTTATCCATGCAATGTTTGCGAACAAAAATTTAGCCGAATGGCAGTATTAAAAAGACACATGTTGACTCACATTAAAGAGAAACCACATCAATGTAATGCTTGTGGCAAAAGATTTGGTCTTAATGGAAGTGTGAAAAGACACATATGTTGACGCACACAAATGAGAAAACTCATGGATGTGACACTTGTGAAAAGACAGTTAACGTGGCGAACAACTGAAAAAACACATGTTGATTCATACTAAATAAAAAAGGAAAAGTAACGAAGTTACAAGGAAATAAAGAAAAACTTACAAGGAAAGTTAAAAAGTGTGCAGTGTTGGGTAAATAACCAAACGCAATCGACGGCTCCACATTAAAATTCAAGTGCGCTTTTGACACACCCACAAATTGAATTCTGTAAAACGCATTGATTTTTGTAGTGAGTCCTTTATTACGATTTCGCCTTTCTTTACCAAATTGATGAGGACTGTTGACGAATCCACTGAGGAAAATAAACAAGCTAACTGATCACGAAACTAATGACATTGATTTAGAAATTGTATTTCAAACCCCAGTCGACGTTTGAGATAATAGGGGGAAGTCGCTTGAAACTTGCTTAATTTGCGAAAAAATATCTTTTAGATAGCTAAAAGATAGCCTAAAAGCCTACCTAGTTCCAAGCTGGACGCTGTGCTTTCAGTTCGTTACCGACGGAAAAACAAAATTTGCAATTTTATTATTTTTTTCCAGGATCAAAGTATTTTTTGTGCAAGAAGGTACCTGAAGGTATTAAGGCCCCACCAATTATATTTTTAAATATGGGAGAAAAAAAAAACTACCGCTCTCATCGGATTTAAAACTTTACACGTATTTACAACCTTGTGCGAAGTTAAAAGTAGTTGTTACGACCAGTCAAAATCTTTATCCTGTGCATTCGCGACTTTTTATCGGTCCCCTTCCCTGAAGGGGTCACATCTTGATTTAACTGTTTTTATTTATTTCTTTTTTATCCGGTGAAGTTTGTCCATGCACTTTTGGCATGAAATCTTTGATGGATTTGGATTAAACTTTTACAGGTGGTAGATATGGTCATGTAGATGTGCCCTTTGGTTCGTTCAACTCGATAGCCCCAGTGCTACCCCACTAGCCCCAAAAACCTAAAACGTTTTTGTATGTTGCTGCGCACCACAAACGAAAGATTTCTGTGGTGTCACAGTATAATATAGGCAACAGAACATATGGTACTTATGTTTGCACAAAACTTGCTGGACGGTTTTGCACCTGTCAGTTATGGCAAAGAACCCTAAAACGAGGAAACTAGTGTGCGTTCTTTTATTACATTTTCCTTCGTCACGCTTGAATGACACTTCATTAAACTTACCGGGCTTACATTAAACTGTACAGTAACTTGCAGCTAATGTAACACTATCGTTTTTTTGCAGAACTTCGAACAAATTAATGAAAATGTTTGTGGTGATGTATAATTTTATTTAATGTTGTAATGGTATCACTAATGACACTATTGTGTTTTAATAGAATGCAGAAAATAAAAATGTTAAGTTTTTTGTGATGTCTAATTTAATTTCATGTTGTAATTGTACCACTAATGACACTATTGTGTTTTTATAGAATGTAGAAAAAGAAACTGTAAGTTTGTGTTGATGTCTAATTTAATGTAATAATGTAATGGTACAACTAATGACACTATTGTGTTTTTATAGAATGTAGAAAAAGAAACTGTAAGTTTGTGTTGATGTCTAATTTAATGTTGTAATGGTACCACTAATAACATTATTGTGTTTTTTAGAATGCAGAAAATGTAAGTTTGTGGTGATGTTAGACAACTAATCAGTGGCGGCTCGTGCCTAAAATTTGTGGGGGTGCTGCCCCCACAAATTTTAGCCTTTACTTAACATATAAGTTATAAGTTGGCAATATATTGAAAAGCTACATTTCTAGTTTTCCAGCCATTTGTTTTGTGTAGAATCTGTAGAAAAACAAGTAATACAAATCTTAATTAGCAACTCCATAGTGACGTAATTTTTGTTACGCAATAATGTACACGAGTGTAAACAGCAAGACGGCATCATTTGTGTATTTTGTTTACTTGCACTGCGACGGGCCAAACACAATAACGTTCAGTAATAATGTGAAAAACAAAAACACACGTGGCACAGCTTCGAAAGGAAGCGGTTGTAAACACGGTAAAACACAACAGGAATACAGAAAAAAAATTAATAGAAAAAATAGATATAAATGAGTCGAAAAAGGTCAACGTATTTCAGTTCGACAACAAAAATTGTCATGTTTCATTTAAGTAAATTTAGTCACAGTCAGCGTTTTCAACCTATTCTATGACACTTCACAGATTATTGTCACACAAAAAAACTAGCCATACAGCTTTTTATTGGTATCATAACTAACAAATTTAACAACCACATTACATTGGTTTTAGAACTTGTTCATTTAAACATCTTTCTTGAATTTTTGTGTACAGACTATTAATTGTATTTTAGTTTCTTAACTGCTATAAGTGCTGCTTGCTGGCAAATAGCTTATAATTCCTTTTTTAAGTGCAAAACGCCTTCAAGCTTTAAAATTTACAACACTCTCACTTAAATTTAAACCAAATTATTAAATCTTGTGCTTCCTTTTTCCAACCAAAATGAATCATGAAGTTATAGTTTGGGCATGATAATTGATAGCTTCTTCCTTAATCCCAAATGATAACTAAGAAACTGTTTTTGTACTTAGTACTAGCACTGCAAGTGCAAGTCTTTTGGGAATATTGGTGTTCCTTAGAAAAATTGGGATCTTTTTCAGTGTTAAAAAGAACTGTTTTGCCTTTGAAGGAATCATGGAAACAGCAAAAAGGATTTTTCATCCTAGTAATTTAACTTGTCAAATCATCATCTCTAGATTAATTATTTTCAAAGTAATCATGAACATCAGATCTACAGAAACATTTTCATATGAGTAACTAGCTTTTCTTTGTCAACAATAAGATGTGCTTGGTGTCACTACTATCTTGTCTGTAGAATGTTCAAACACTTCCTGTGAAGCAATTTAGCAGCTACTGTTTAGACAAACAGTACATGTCCATTATATCAATACACATGATTGCACTTGGTTGCAAATACTGTCCACATGGTGTGTTAAGAAATCCGCACTTTAAATTGTCTTCACTTGTTTTTTGTCTTCATTTCAAAATTCCTGTTGCTTGCAGTTGTTTGATCTGCATTTGATATTGCCCGAATTTCAGTGAGGCATTTAACTTCACAGTCACAAATTTAATTTTTCTTTGGTAGCATTAGGAACTAAAACTGAGTATTTCTTGTTGTTGCCTATTCCTGCATGACATTGGAGTAGCAGATGTTTTGTCCCATACTTTCATAAATCTTTTTTATTCAGTTATTTATTATAAAGGTTAATTGTGACTTTTAAAGGTGTTAGATGACCTTTTTTCTTTTTCAAGGTGTTAGATACACTTATTTAATTCAATGATAACTGTAAAAACTGAAACCCACTTACAGTCATCTTAAAAAGTCACGACTAACAGTCAAACAATAAGTTTAATGGTAGCAAAATAATTATTTAACTGCACTCACTGTCGAACTTAAAAACACACGGGTTTGGCTTTGGAGCTCACTGACGCGAAGCAGACAACACAACTAGCGCTACGTCACGGGAGGGGCTGCGCGAGCCACAGCCCCCTCTCGCCTATTTCGCCCGGCATGTAGCTTTTCCAAGTGCGCATGCGTACAACTGAAAACGTCATGAAACGTCACGAAACTGGAGCTGCAGCTCCGCCATAGATAACTTATTATTTTTTTTTTTATTTTTTTTTAAATAATACAAATTTTTTATTAATTTTATTTTAATAAAATGGCGATTAATGCCATAAAAGTTATTCTTAGTATACACTGATCAAACATAAATACTATATGTAAAGATTGTTTTGTATGACAACTTGGAATAGGAATGTCAAGTAAAAATACTGGGGGTGCTGCAGCTCCGCAGCCCCCTCGCACGAGCCGCCCCTGCAACTAATGACACTATTGTGTTTTTATAGAATGTAGAAACTGTAAGTTTGTGTTGATGTCTAATTTAATGTTGTAATGGTACCACTAATAACATTATTGTGTTTTTTAGAATGCAGAAAATGTAAGTTTGTGTTGATGTCTAATTTAATGTAATAATGTAATGGTACAACTAATGACACTATTGTGTTTTTATAGAATGTAGAAAAAGAAACGGTAAGTTTATGTTGATGTCTAATTTAATGTTGTAATGGTACCACTACTAACATTATTGTGTTTTTTAGAATGCAGAAAATGTAAGTTTGTGGTGATGTCTAGTTTAATTTAATGTGGTAATGGTACCACTAATAACACTATTGTGTTTTTTATAGAATGCAGAAAATGTAAGTTTGTGGTGATGTCTAATTTAATTTAATGTTGTAAAGGTACCACTAATGACACTATTGTGTTTTTGTAGAATGCTGAACAGTAAAAAGGTTTGTAAGTATGCATAGCACATGCACCGTATTACAAATGTATTTTTGTTATTGACCTGTTTTTTGTTTCGCAGAAAAAAGAAATACAAGTTTCGGAAATTGCTTATGGTGTTATTATGGGTCCCCTTCCCTGAAGGGGACACATTTTGATTTTACTCGATTTGTTTTTGTTTTTTTTTCTTTGTTTTTCTTCCCTCAAGTTTGTCCACCCCACTTTGCCAATAAATGTTTGAGGGATTTGGATGAAATTTTCACAGATGGTAGATATGGTTATGTAGATGTGCCATTTGTTTTGTTTGACTCGATAGCCCCAGTGTTTACCCCACTAGCCCCCTAAAATGGGTAAATTTTGAACAATGTCCGAATTGGATGAAATTAGGACACTTTGTTCATTGTGCCATTTTAGGGCATCGTTTGTTGTGTTTTACCCTGTAGCCCCAATATTTACCCCACTAGCCCCCTAAAATGGGTGATTTTTTAAACAATGTCCGAATTGGATGAAATTTGGACAGTTTGTTCATTGTTCCATTTTAGGGCGTCGATTATTGTGTTTCACCATGTAGCCCAATATTTGCTGCTTAAGCCACCTATTGTTTATAAAACGTCCGATTGGGATGAATTTTTGATAGTTTTTTTAATTTGGCATTTGTAGCTGTCGAATATTGTGTTTCACCCTGCAGCCCTAATATTTACCCTACCAACCCCCCAAAATGGGCGTATCAATCAACAATACATTTTGACAGTTTGTATAATATGCCATTTTGAGATGTCAGTGTTTTATGCTATTTAGGCACACAAACTTATAACAATGTCTCAATTGCATGAGATTTGGACAGTTTGTACTTTACATAACTTGTTTTTTTAAGTAACACTGCCTATCACTGTGTTTGACTTTATAGCACCGTTTCTTATGGTTGTCTGTTTACAACTTTGCGGTTTTGGGGACCCATGAGTTTCTGCCTGCAGAAACAAATCAAGATTATAAAAAATGTTGGCTAATATGGGACCCAATATAAATAAATATAGAGAATATATTACAGTTTGCAGAATAGTTTATAGTGTATATGCTATAGTAAAATGTGCTAAGCCACCCTTCTAGTTCTTTTAGGTTCATGCGAAAGAATTAACACTTATTAGCACAAAACTACATGGCAGTTGATGACAGTTTAGGGCAGAAATAGTTAACTTTTTTTGCTATTGCTAATGAAATAATATGAGAATTCCAACCACACCCATGAGGCTCTCATGACGCCTCGCCAGTAGCCCTATGAAACTTGGAGTTTGTAGTACAACCACACCTGTTGAGCGTTCAAGCCTTTAGGCCTTATTACCAGCCTAGGCTTTTGGTTAACCACACCTTTGGAGCGTTCAAGACTGCAGCAGACTTCTTGGTTAACCACACCGATAAGGCGTTCAAGCAAAAATGCTTATTGGTTAACCACACTCAGGCGTTTGAGCAAAATTGCGTATTAAATAAAAATTTAACAACTACACTTTGTTTCTATCTGCTAATGTTAGTTAAAGCAACTTCACTTTGTTTTAATGTTTGTACATCAAGTATTTTGTTTTAGTTTCTTAAGCTCAAATAAAGAACTTATCTACAGGACAAAACTCCTCATCCTAAAATTTACAACATTCCTACTTACATTTAAAGCATACTTTTAAACTTTGCTTTCTTTCACACCCGAATAAAAGCATATAGTTGTAGCAAGATCTAACTATTTAAAAAAAAATCCATTCTTCTGGATTTAATTTGGGCAAAATAATCAATAACTTTCTACTTGATATCTAAATGACTACTAAGCCATGATAAATTTCAATAGCTCGAGTAATTTGCAATATTCATGAATATCAGATCTACAGTAGAACACATTTAGTTCAGTTGCCAGCTTTTCTGTGTCAATGAAGGGATAAGTTTCCGGTCAAACAATCTAGCAGCTACTATGTTTTCAGTGGAAGAGGAGTATCTGTCCGTAATATCAACACATATACAGTCACATACTTTCCTAGCTTCTGCCTTGAGTGTCCTTAAAGGGTTTTCACAGTATTTCTTATTTTAGAAATAGCACACTTAAAATTTGTTATATATTCACTGACCTTAAAAGCTTCAATATCTCGAGATTGCATTTGATTGTAAATCAGGGGTGCAAAAACTTTTTCAGAATCTGGTAGCGCGCCGAAAATTTTAGTAGCACATACGTTTTTGTGTATGTGTCTTTCTCTACCTAATGCACATCTATTTTGTTACTAAAAGCTGTATCACAGGTTCCTATTTTACAAACGGCTACCAAATGTCTCAAATTGTTTAGAATCTAAAGAATTTTGATTTATCTCACAATATAGTTGCTTGTGCCTAAAAGTTCCCAGTTGTCCCAGTTGCTTGTGCCTAAAAGTTTATTCCTAAACTTTTGAACTGAACAGTTTGATGATCGGTCTTAATTGTTAATGACGTCACTATCTAAATTGTTACGTTGTTTGTTGCCTGTCATTTCGCATTGTTTGCACATAATAGCGTACAAAAAGTCTGTCATGTATTGCCACCGAGATCTCGTTAGTAGCCCCGCAAAATCTATTTATACCAGTTTTACTGTATACCCTAAAAAAATAAGTTATAGCCTACATCCATACAGTTTCGCGGCCGCACTAATTTGTCTCTGAGTACGCACATGGCAGTGTGAAGTGACTGTTCGCAAAATTGTAGAAATAGCAGGCTAAAGCACGTTTTACTTGTTTATAAATGTATCGGAAATTTGTTCCGATGCCGCTTAAGTGTAGGATGAGTAGCGATGCCACACATAGCATCAGGTAAGACAGTATTTTTTGGCCAACCATAAATACAACAACATGTAATGATTTATCAAGTTTGTAGAGCTCTTGCAAATGTAATTTTATTTCGACGTTTCGACGTCCTATATACGCTGCAGATTTATGTTACGAAGACTGTAAATTAAGACCTCAGTTTATTTTTGTAAAAATCTTTATTTTGCCAAAATATTGCGTCGCTACAAATCCAATAGCTACAAAGCTGTTGTAAATGTTTGTGCGACGTGAGTGTAGTGTTGTTGAGTGCATGTGCGTTACAAATTCTTTTTGAGACACACGTGTGTGCTTGCCTCATACGTACGACGATTAGCATGTGCCATCACATTTGGCCCCAACGTGTAAGAATACTGATAATGAGAGTGATGTTCTTTTTAGGTTATAAAAGAGTGTGCAGAAACCACTACTTCAATTGATGACAGTAATAGTTATGTCATATCAATTGATGAAGGCACCTTTTACACAGTTACCGTAGCTTCGCGATAGTGCCTCATAAAATATGCGACTAACGTAATTCGGTCGCGGCTTGATCCAAGCGTGTTTTTCGCCAAAACAATATTGGTAGATCGTTGCCTAATCTTTATTTTTAGCTAGTTGTGCTACTGCATTACTACTTTATTATTATTATTCTAAGAAAATTACTTAAAAATATAGACCACCTATAAGCGTGACCACAAATTGCAGTCGCGCACGCAAGTTTGTTGGTCGCGCGACCGTGCGACAGCATTTTTGCACCCCTGTTGTAAATAATTTCGACATGGGGCATAATCTGATAAAAAAGCCCCAACCAAAACTTAAAATTATCGTCAGTCAAGTATTTTAAAATGCCTGTTGCTTCTGCAGTTGTTTGGTCTGCATTTGATGTTGCCTGAATTTCAGTGAGGCATTTTTTTAAAGGTGACAAGTTTTCATAAACTCTGACTATGGTCCGAATTTTGAAGTTCCACCTTGTAGCAGATGAACGTGGAATTTTGGCATCCATATGTTTTTTAAAAATGGTAACAGGTTGTGGTGATCTTGAGAAAAATGTTGGAATAGCCAAAACGTTAGAAAAAAATATTCTTGCATTTCGACTAATACTTGCTGCACTATACACTGCTTTTACTTTTTTCTGAACTCCTGATTTTCTGCCTCTCATCACATTTGCACCATCATATGTCTGAGCTATTAATTTTTGTCCATTTCCTTGAAGGATGAGGTCCAATTGTTCAAAAATACGATTTGATATGCCATCAGCTGCTTGATTTTCTGGAGTAAAAAAAACCCAAAAGCGCTCGTGTATTTCTCCATACAAAAAGTAACGCAGAATAAGGACCATTTGTGTAGTTTCCGAAACATCAGTTGTATCATCAGTCATGACAGGGACAAATAAAGGTCTTCCAATTTCGGCCCTTATCACGGTAAATTCGTGGAAGACAGTCAAGTATTTCATTTTGAATTGTTTTAGAAACCCGGGTTTCTAAGTGTTTTTTTTTTAAGTCTGGATCTAACTTAGATGCAAAATTAACTAATCCTTTAAATACTGTAACATAAATGATGTAATATTCGCATTGACGTCATGGGTAGAGCTGCCATGACTTGTAACTTTTCCATTACGTAACTTTCATATGCTACGTGACTTATAACGTGGGAACCACAAATGGCTATGTCATGTAATTGTTCGCTATCGGTCATTTCGAGAGTTGGTGGAATAACCGTATTAAATGGAGAGAATTTTACCGTAGACTTAGGGGTTGACGTTTTACTCTTTTTCTTACCAGCGAATGGTAAAAATTTCTCCATACACTAGATGCTTTGGTTGAATGTTACCACAGTACAATAATACTAATACTTATTGAGTGACAAAACTATTTCACGTAATATAATGTTTAAGATTGGTTGCAGTGACTCGTAGTAAAGAAAAGTTATTGGCTTACAATGACAAAAAATAAGAAAATTTGCATGCATTACCGATGACTCGTCGATTCGTTATTTCCACCAGATGATGCGGTTCCACTCCTGTGATTCCACTCCTGTTGTTCCGTTGTTCCGTAATCCAATTGTAATAAACAGTTTGTGTTTCCGATCTCCGTACCTCGAATAATGTGATTCCCGTACGCGAATTTAGTGCGATCTCCGTAGGCTAGGCTACCTCGGATAATGTGAATCCCGTACACGATCCGATATCCGTACCACGAATGATGTGTGATCTCCGCACGCGAATTAGTGCGACCTCCAAACCGAATCCGTCTCCGAACGTACGCGAATAGATAGTGTCCTCCTCAGTGGCTCGAGCTCGATTGAGTCGTCAAGAAATTGAAAGCTCGTGCTCTTGAATCCTTGTGGATGGATTGATTGATTGATTGATTGATTGATAGTAACCTTTTTGGCAAGGACTACGACGAGTCGACGAACACTAGTGCTTGTTCGTCGACTCGTCGTAGTCGAAGCGATGCTTGATTGTTGCGGGGTCAAATTGTACTGCTTGCTTGATTGTTGCTTGACGCTTGAATGGATCAGAAGGTTATTTGTAGAATTGTTTAAGAAGAATTATCTTCATTTAGATGATGAAAGATCTTCCGACCAAAAAGTACAACTGTTTTGGTACTCACGGTCACAGTTGTTGTTGTTGTTTTGACGTATTCTTCTTCTTGATTGCAATTCGTTGCTGGAAGCTATCGAAGTCGAGGTCACCAGATTGTAGGAAAACGTATGTGTATTACGTGTTGTTTATTCGACTTGCGCTTCCGATTGTGCTAACAGCAATAGTCCAGCCGTTGGTTAGTTTGTTTTATTATAACACCAACAGTAATGCTATGTAAACGTGGCTTGACGTAGTGTGATTCATACGCCCAACCGAAGTCGAATAAAGTCACTTCAAAACCACAGAGAATATACACAGATCAAAACAACATAATTAGGCATACGTGAACAACATCCCGCCACTGGTACGGATGCCCACAACGTTCTCATCCTGTCCCACGCAATAACGAACAATTACATGACATAGCCACTTGTGGTTCCCACGTTATAAGTCACGTAGCTTATGGAAGTTACAAGTCATGGCATACCCATGACGTCAATGCGAATATTACATCATTTATGTTACAATACCCATGGATTAAGAGCATCATCTTTTTCATCATGTCCACGTAAGGAAGTTTCAAAGTTTTCACAGAACAAAATGCAGTCTATAATTTTCACAACTTTTTTTGTTGTGTTCAATAATTGAAAGTCTATACGCCTCACTAAGTTTTTCCTTAATATTTACAGTTCCCAAAAGTGAAAGTGAAACATCATTGTCCACATGCTTCTTTGACTTTTCATGTTTTTCTGCTTTCTCACCTATTTTGGCTACATTTGTAAAACCATCTTTTGTCCAGCATTTTCCATCACCTCCAAACAGCAAACATGGAAAACAGAACAGTGCATTTTTAACTTCACAACCACAAAACCATTTTTTTTTCTTTTGATACCATTCAGAATTAAAACGTATATATTTCTTGTTGTGGCTCATTCCTGGCTGACAAAGTTGAATATCAGGCGTTGGACGCCCTTTTTTCATTATACTTACCTTTTCAGAACTTGATAACTGCGAAAACTTAAGTTGCTGAAGCTCACTTACAGTCACCGAATGAGAATCTTAAAAAGCCATGATTAACTTTTCAATCAAAAACTGTAAAAATGATTAAAAAAGAATAACTGTCGTACTGTACTCATTGTCGAACCTGATGGTACACTTGATTTGCTTTGGCACACAATAAACGCGGAACAGACAACACAACTACTTTCGGGTGCCCATGTCACACGCTACTAGATTGGTGGAGCTGCGAGAGCCGCAGCACCCTGGCTCCTATTTCGCCCAGCATGTAGCTTTTTAAAGTGCGCATGCGCAGAACCGCAAAACATCATGAAACGACACGAAACGTCAGAAAACTGGAGCTGCAGTTCCAGCATAGGTATACATTAGTGTTTCCAAAAAAAAATTGTTAATGTAAAAAAAGGTGATAAGGTCGAAAATTACGGAATAAAAAATTAAAAATAATGAAAGTTATTTGTAATATTATGATAGGGGTATTAATTAAAAATATCTAGGGGGTGCTGCAGCTCCGAAATTTTGTTGGCAGCAAAAACATATCTTTTTCATGTTTGTGTGCAGATGCTAAAAATACAATGATTCATTTTGGTAAAAACTAAAAATTGCCGGAATTAAAGTAATCCTGAAACAAGTTGCTTGTATTATTATGTGAGAGTTTAACAAAATGACAAACAGTAACAGTTGCCACTATGTTTGAAAAACCTAATTATGACTCACCAAACAAAATGGGATAAAACCTAGGATGTAACTTTGGGGTTCGACCAAATGCTGAAGAATATCGTAGGGGTTCGGCCGTTATCAAAAGGTTAAGAATCACTGATCTAAATGAAGTGATAGATCGTGAAGATTCTATTTGAATAAGGTTGCTTAGGTAACATTATTTAAATATAAAAAAAATCTGATTTGCAGAGAAATTGTGTGAAAACTTGAGGATTATTGGAAAGATGTCTCAATTGAGAAAAAAAAGGACGAACAATCTGTGGTTCTTGAAAGGATAGAATCCCTGAGGGATGAGGTTCGGGAGAGTAAAATCTCCACCGACTCAACCCTAAGATCCGCAAGAGCCAAACTTTCTTGCAGGAACAATATGATAAGGTACAGACTCAGCTGGTAAACAACGAGGCTGAGATGAAACTTCTAAAAACTGAAAATAGGGAACTCAAAAAGGCTGTAAAAGAACTACAAGTGCAAACAATCTCCAATGTCGAGAGCTTAAATAATCTCGAGCAATATGGTCGAAGACCATGCTTGGATTTCAAAGGCCTGCCTTATTCGGAAACGGAGCCTGACATCAGTATCTCTCACCGACTTAGGCGAGTCTCTAAAGATCCTCCCCGTCCGGTAATCATTGCTAAATTTATGAGCCGCAAAGTGAGAGATGCCATTTACTCCAACCGGTATAGGCTGAAACAATCCAACAAAGGCGTAGCCCCTGGGAACCAAATTTTCATCAACGAGAGCCTGACAAAGAAGAACCGTGAGCGATTTAACAACTGTCTCCGGTTTAAGAGGGAGCACCAGTACCATCACATCTGGACTAGGAACGGAGCGACATTTCTGAAGAAGAATGACAACAGCAACATTATTGCCACCCACAGTGACAAAGACTTGGTGAGGCATAAGATTTGTTAATACTTGTTGTATTTTAACCCACAAACTTTTACAACTTCTCTTCCACATGAAATGCAACAAATGTGCAAGTAATCTTCACAATAACACCCCATACTTTTGTACCCGATGCCTACTGTCCTATTTACTATTCAGCAATGTTAGTAACTCAGAGCTAGAAAGTGCTATTTCACCAGTAAAATCAACATTTTCACCCTGTTTACTGGCCAACATTGATCACACTCATTCATGTTATTATGATTGTGTATCTTTGAACTATGCCCTATAGAAACTTAGCAACAAAGATATCGTCAGTGGAAAACCGAACTGGGCTCTGTCCATTTTTGAGGTTTTTCACTTTTTTGCATATTCTTTGGTTTTGGACATAGCTCTTTCTTCCTGTCTATTTACTGTCTGTGTGTCTTATAAGATTAAGCAGATAGCAGTGGAGCTATGTCCATTTTCAATGGTTGCTTTGAATACAAAACGGGTCTGTTTAGAATTCAAATTTTTAACAGGATCTGCACTGCAACTAAGGACATAGACCTTCAAAAAAAACTTCAAGAAAGGTGTCTGTGAAATTTAATTGTTAGTTAGAGTTATAAGACCCTAAAAACTAAACAATGTATATGTATACAGATCAAAGTGATTGTAGGTGAAAAAAGTAAATAACAAATTTACTACATTATTGCATTTTATTACTTAGATATCTATGTGAACCTGAAATAAGTGACTATGTTGTCTATGGGAAGTTCCCTTTGTGGTTGAAACAGTGGGAGGGTTTTTTGTTTTTCTGTTAAACAATTTATTTAGAAATTACATGTTACAATTATTTAGTTGAACTTATGTGTGGTGGGAATATCAAATTTTTTTTTAGTTGAAATGTGAAGTATTTATAAAGTGTATTTATATTATTGAAAAGAATATTATTAGGTGTATAAGGTATTTTCAGGCAAGAGATGCATCGCATAAGAATTAATTCAGCAGTGTCAACAGAGGCCTGGCATTTTGATGCAAATACCAGTGTAACAGAGGACAGGTGGTCTTATTTGAAATTTGGGAAAAACTGGAGAGATGCTCGTTTATATGGAAAGGTTACAGGGAGGAGTGGAGAAAAATGGATTGTTCACTGGGAAATTGATGATAGCAAGAGCAGCATTGAAACTCATAAGTTGTTTTTAGAAGATACTTGTAATGCTACTCCAGTTCAAACCGAATCAGAGAGTGTTAGCGAATCTGATGTTTCTGTCTCTGATGGCAGCGACATCGAATATATACCAGAAGTGTCAAAAAAAGAAAAACGTAGGAAAATTCTTGAAAGTGACAGTACCGAAAGCTCAGAGACAGATGATGTAGCCACCACAAGTATTGAACAAGATGGAAGTGAGACATCTCTCACAGAAGGAGAAGAAGTTTATCTCTGCTTAGAAAATTCCAAAAAGGTATTTAAAGCAAAGTTTTCCAAGACAGATGGTAATCAGACAGTACATGGACACCTTATGCAGAAAGGTGATGAAAGGTTTTTTATATGCACTGTTTTAAAGAGCTGTCGTGAGTGGGCATCATTTGATGCAGATATTCATTGCATAGGTTCTTCTGTTCTATGGAATATGAAGTTTGTTACAAAAATGTCCGCAACAGAATTTAGCCAGTTGGGCTCAGATGCAAGGAAACCAAATGCGCTTCAAAATAGAAAGCGCAAACGTAATGAAAAACAGTGGGCAAAAAATGTAAAAAAAATAGAATTAGAAAGTGGGTTAAGAAAGTTTGGCTGTTCTGTAAATGAATATAATGCACCTTGTGGAAATCCAGGACCCACCTGTGAATGCAGAATGCAATGTTCAAAATCATTTACAGAAGATGTGAGGAAACAAATAAATAAAGACTTTTGGGATTTAAAAGATATAAATTTGCAACGCTCCTTTATCACAAAATTTGTTAGTAGTGTTCCGAAGAAAAGGACAAGGCTCCGCGCCACAGCAAAAAGTGGGAAGCGAAGGGAAAAAACAAATTCTAGGCAGTATACATTTCTTCATCCCGAAAGTCATGAGTGTATAAAGGTTTGCCAAGTTTTTTTTGTCAGCACACTCAATATCAATAAGAAGAGAATCACAACAGCTTTAGGCAAGATAACTGAAAGTGGAACTGTGTCAACCGATGGTCGTGGAAAGAAGGGGAGTCACAATAATGTTACAGAAGAAAGGGAAGCTCCTGTGATCAAACATATTGAACAATTCCTAACAGTTGAATCACATTATGTTAGGAAAAACTCCGCTTGGCAGTACTTACCAGAAGAGCTATCGGTTAAAGAAATGCATCGCATGTATATAGCGTGGTGTAATGAAAAAGTGTATGAAAACCAGTGGCGGCTCGTGCCTAAGCCTTTACTTAACATATATAAGTTGGCAATATATTGAAAAGCTACATTTCTAGTTTTCCAGCCATTTGTTTTGTGTAGAATCTGTAGAAAAACAAGTAATACAAATCTTAATTAGCAACTCCATAGTGACGTAATTTTTGTTACGCAATAATGTACACGAGTGTAAACAGCAAGACGGCATCATTTGTGTATTTTGTTTACTTGCACTGCGACGGGCCAAACACAATAACGTTCAGTAATAATGTGAAAAACAAAAACACACGTGGCACAGCTTCGAAAGGAAGCGGTTGTAAACACGGTAAAACACAACAGGAATACAGAAAAAAAATTAATAGAAAAAATAGATATAAATGAGTCGAAAAAGGTCAACGTATTTCAGTTCGACAACAAAAATTGTCATGTTTCATTTAAGTAAATTTAGTCACAGTCAGCGTTTTCAACCTATTCTATGACACTTCACAGATTATTGTCACACAAAAAAACTAGCCATACAGCTTTTTATTGGTATCATAACTTACAAATTTAACAACCACATTACATTGGTTTTAGAACTTGTTCATTTAAACATCTTTCTTGAATTTTTGTGTACAGACTATTAATTGTATTTTAGTTTCTTAACTGCTATAAGTGCTGCTTGCTGGCAAATAGCTTATAATTCCTTTTTTAAGTGCAAAACGCCTTCAAGCTTTAAAATTTACAACACTCTCACTTAAATTTAAACCAAATTATTAAATCTTGTGCTTCCTTTTTCCAACCAAAATGAATCATGAAGTTATAGTTTGGGCATGATAATTGATAGCTTCTTCCTTAATCCCAAATGATAACTAAGAAACTGTTTTTGTACTTAGTACTAGCACTGCAAGTGCAAGTCTTTTGGGAATATTGGTGTTCCTTAGAAAAATTGGGATCTTTTTCAGTGTTAAAAAGAACTGTTTTGCCTTTGAAGGAATCATGGAAACAGCAAAAAGGATTTTTCATCCTAGTAATTTAACTTGTCAAATCATCATCTCTAGATTAATTATTTTCAAAGTAATCATGAACATCAGATCTACAGAAACATTTTCATATGAGTAACTAGCTTTTCTTTGTCAACAATAAGATGTGCTTGGTGTCACTACTATCTTGTCTGTAGAATGTTCAAACACTTCCTGTGAAGCAATTTAGCAGCTACTGTTTAGACAAACAGTACATGTCCATTATATCAATACACATGATTGCACTTGGTTGCAAATACTGTCCACATGGTGTGTTAAGAAATCCACACTTTAAATTGTCTTCACTTGTTTTTTGTCTTCATTTCAAAATTCCTGTTGCTTGCAGTTGTTTGATCTGCATTTGATATTGCCCGAATTTCAGTGAGGCATTTAACTTCACAGTCACAAATTTAATTTTTCTTTGGTAGCATTAGGAACTAAAACTGAGTATTTCTTGTTGTTGCTTATTCCTGCATGACATTGGAGTAGCAGATGTTTTGTCCCATACTTTCATAAATCTTTTTTATTCAGTTATTTATTATAAAGGTTAATTGTGACTTTTAAAGGTGTTAGATGACCTTTTTTCTTTTTCAAGGTGTTAGATACACTTATTTAATTCAATGATAACTGTAAAAACTGAAACCCACTTACAGTCATCTTAAAAAGTCACGACTAACAGTCAAACAATAAGTTTAATGATAGCAAAATAATTATTTAACTGCACTCACTGTCGAACTTAAAAACACACGGGTTTGGCTTTGGAGCTCACTGACGCGAAGCAGACAACACAACTAGCGCTACGTCACGGGAGGGGCTGCGCGAGCCACAGCCCCCTCTCGCCTATTTCGCCCGGCATGTAGCTTTTCCAAGTGCGCATGCGTACAACTGAAAACGTCATGAAACGTCACGAAACTGGAGCTGCAGCTCCGCCATAGATAACTTATTATTATTTTTTTAATTTTTTTTTAAATAATACAAATTTTTTATTAATTTTATTTTAATAAAATGGCGATTAATGCCATAAAAGTTATTCTTAGTATACACTGATCAAACATAAATACTATATGTAAAGATTGTTTTGTATGACAACTTGGAATAGGAATGTCAAGTAAAAAAACTGGGGGTGCTGCAGCTCCGCAGCCCCCTCGCACGAGCCGCCCCTGATGAAAACCATGAGACATATGATTTTTACCGCAGAACGTTTACCACACGCTTCAATCTGAAAATGAAGAAACCGAAAAAGGATATTTGTGATTTGTGCTCATGCTTTGACAACACACCAGAAAAGATTAGAAGTGAGGATCAAATTATCTGTCACGAAAATCACATTAAAGAAAAAGAACATGCAAGGCAGTTTAAATCCTGTTTAAAGGAAAGTGCAAAAATAAGTGCAAATACAGTAGTAGCAGCCTTTGACTTTTAAAAAACGCTCCTATGCCCTTTTGGCCAAGCATCATCTTTTTATTTTAAAAAAAAAATGTGGGCGCATTAGGATTATGAAACAAAATTGGTCAGACATACTACATAAAGGTTCTGAATTATACCAAGTTTGAAAACAATAGGTTGTAAACTGTGGAATATAAAAGTACTTTGTACAAAATAAAAAATGTTTTCGCCGTTTTCTCAACAAACACATTTTGGACATAACCCACTTTGGTTTTCCACCGACGATATGCACGTGTGGCAAGTAATTAAGGGAAGGCAAAGTCTTCCTAAAATAGAGCCTGTGACGTCTAAAATTTTAGGACTGCCTTCGTTGGTACCATCATCAGGTACAATGACTCAGTAATTCACAACTGCCCTCGCCCCTCTAGACTGCACAAACTGTCGATTCTAACTGCCCTTTTGGAACACGGTGTGGCTAAGTCCAAGCACATTTTAGTCACAAGAAGCACTTAGAAAAGTAGGATTGACCCAAAACTAACAAACAACAATACATTTGGGAATAGACGTAACGCATGGTTGCACTTGGGAAAGGAAGCATAGAAATCATATTAAAATATTGTGAATTTGTCCGTTATAGAGCCTCTCTGAATGCATTCATACTTGGCTTTAAGTGGAACTTTGCCGCACATTTTTCTGGTATTGTTGCCCATATCGACTGCTTTGTATTTGCATGTTGTTCCTTCTCGTTTGCGGAACTGTTGATTCTCTTCTTTCACACATTCCTAAGTAGTAGGTTCTAATACTATTTTCAGCAGTGGTTTTTTAACGGATCAGGTTTATAGTTATTACAAACTACTGACCAAAAGTTATATATATTATATCAAAACTTGCCAATCTAGTTAATATTTTTAAAGCTACAAAGAAGAGATATAGTTGTACTTGATTTTATCAACGCCTTAAATGCGTTTGTGCCAAAGCTGGAAGTGAAAAACTGAGGAAGGAAATTTTGCAATGAGGCCCGTTCATCTGTGATTAAAGGTGAACTTGACATCTATCGACTGAAATAGTACATCTTCTCAATCTCCGGAACGATTTTTTGACCTACTTACTTAAATTATCTCCTTTAGATTTGGAGCTGGTGAGAAAGCCTTTTGCAGCAAGCATCCCACTAATCCTGTTTGAAATAAGTTCTTTTGTTGTTGTTGTTCTGAACCAAGTTTATAGTCTTTTTATAGAAAGTTTATAGAATTTTTGTGTGACGAACGAAAAAAGGTTAAGAACCACTTGCCTAGGCAAATGGTTGTGCGTTTTTGGTAACGAAAGTCATCTGTCTTGAACATAGGCGCCGACATTGAATTTTTTCCGGGTATGCCGTATTATATGACGTCATATGCCGAATATATTTTCTGCGGATGCATATGGTAACACAACGTAATTCCACCGCCAGGCCCTTTTGCTACTGTTGCAATTTAACGACCTATTTGCCGAAATTACAGGTAGGCAAAACAATCAAGATAGAAAAGATTTAGTTCGACTGTCACCTAACATACTTTGCCGTGCGTCGCAAATTACTTTAATGTTTAACATTTATCTTCTCTGTAATAACTATAACAAAAATGCTTAGTTTTCACGCAACAAAGCGCACACACTTCTGGCCTAGCAATTACAACGTTCGTTTTAACGTCGCTTGTTTCGTTTACAACGTGTCGCTTATTTAACGCAGTGAGTCAATGTGACGCATAATTAATTTTAAAGTTCAGTGTACTTTGTTTGAACGATGTTCTGCCTGCCTGAAACTTTCGACAACGTTAATTTTTGTAGGCTAAGTACCAACCTTACGTTTGTGACGTAACATTGGGTGTTAATTGTGTTTTTTTCGGTTGAAACTAGCCTGTCGTTGTTCTTGTGGTGGTGTAGGCAGTTACAACAAAGGTTGGGCTGTATTTTTACAATTTAGTTCACAAACGGTAAACTTTTTTTATCACGTGGTTGTTGACAAAATACCCGGGGCAGCGGCGTTTCTACCATAGGACAGCGCCGAATACCTTTGTTGAGCTATTTACCTGTTTTTAATGTTTAAATTCCAATGCTTCTCGAATACGTTTTACAACTGTAATGAATGCGAGCAATTTAATGGTTGTGAGCAACAACGCATGACTAACGTTGGTCCGATTCTTGAAAACTTGAACACACAGCTGCAAAGAATGGCATGTTCAGGGGACTTTTTGTTTCTTTGACGGTGAACTGCTGCCATCATCTGATGCAATTTGTGACATCAAACAAAATAACTTGCACGGATTTTTGCTGATTGCAGTGTGATAATTACATCACGTGATGTTCATACATACACGAACCACAGCGAAACAAAGATTCGAGAACTAACAGAAATTGCTTTTTCATCATCACAGAATTTTTAAAACTTTAGCCCAAAAGGTCTTTGGCCGCCTATGTCAACTGACTAGTCACTGGGACACTCGAAACTTCCTCCGCTGACTCTCTTTTGATGATATTTGGGCTACTCCTGCCCTGTGACCTTTTGAAGTAACTTTTTAGGTTTTGATTTGCTATTTTTTTCCTCTGCGTCTGTCAAAATTGACCAATGCATTAAAATGTGCCTGCGCTTTTTGGTAATGACCTTCTTGCTGGGCGGTCATTTCTTGTGGTGCATAGGTTTGTATTACCCGAATAAGACCAGCAAGCCTGTTTGTATCACCTGAAGTACCCTGACTGTTTATCATCCAAGTCCTCATTTATGAGCTCACTATCTGCAGAAATATTTTATCGTGGGTTTAGAAAAGGAGACTCCTCCTGATCAATCAAAAAACCTTTGCATCCTTCACATCAGAAACATTTTTTTTTTGTAATGGCAAAGGCACAAATTTGTATCATCTCATTGTGTACAAGATGTATCTGTATTTTTTATCGCACTGCAACCAATCTTTCGAGTAAGTGTTTTTTTTCTAAAACATTAATTAATCGCATTATGTTGTAGTTGACGTATGCGTGACCTCGATTGCCAAGCCTTTTCGTGTTAAAAACACTTTTCAAAAAATTTTTTCGAGAGGATTGTAATTGCATTCGTGATGTTTTAACAGACCAGGCTTACCTTTTTTCTAATTGTTGAATCATTTTTTTAACCTTGACCTTGCAAAAACTTTGGTGAAGCTGGCCAACTAGGTTATTTTCGTAGGCACATTTACAGACCTTACACGTCAGACTATCATTGAATGAATCATAAGCAATCCAATGAAACTCTTCAATCGACCATACTGGCTCATTTTTTGCGCGACTTTAGCTACTAACACTTCACTGTTATTTAAGTTAAGTTTGCAAGTTTGCCACTATTTTTTGATACCTCAAATTGGGTATAATCATATGTGAATATTATTGAGCAATGCACTAGATGAATAAAAAATAGAATAGTCTTTGGAAAAGAAGGGACAGCCACAAAAAATGAAACGCGAAATGTATGTGGCAAGAATAGAACAGAGTAATTGGAAAATGATCCAGGTAACACTGAGTACCAGTAATATCACAGTGATATCAGGGCTTAATTCTAGTACACTGCTACAACGAGAATCAGGTTTTTGTCATTTTGTGACGTCATATAATATGGCATACCCGGGAAAAATTTAAAGTCGGCGCCTATGCCTTGCTGGCTGACAAGTAATACCTTCTTTTCCTGCGAGCATCTTATAAACTGGACGAACAACGTCAAAATATGAATACAATTTTCGGATGTCGTCCAACCAGATTTATGTGCCAACGCCAAAGGTCCGCTTGCAAGTACATGACATGCGTGCTGAGTTTTGTCTAACTTTTGGAACTTAGGCACTATTTTTTGGAATCATTGTATGTTATATGATACACAAATGTCATTTTTTTCATTTCACAAACAATGGTTAAATTAAAGTGAAATTTATGACAATTAATATACATCTAGAGATGATGTTCAAAGTAGGAAATAATTTAGGATCAAGGGGGGTTGTCTTGGACCTGCCAATAGTGCATAACACAAACTCCCAACTTGATACTTGTGGTTCACTTCCGGTTTCCCCGACTGTTGTCTTCCCTGAGCTAGGTGAGCTGGAAAAGGGAGCAAAGTATCGACTTTCGTTCGAATTTTGTCGTCCGCGACGTCCGAATTTCTATCAGCTGATGAATATTTTCGGGTTTGTCGAGTGTGACATATCAGTGCCACCTGAGAAGTACGAATATTGTGAGGGATTTTCACCGATATCGAAGTTTGCGCGACGACATCGATCTAATGCGGGGGAAGTACGCCTTGCAATATTATTTCTTCAAAGCATCGCTGTTTTGTTGGGGAAGGCGAAACGTTCCTTCTGGCAAGCGTTTGTTTTGATCTAGATCGGCAGCGACAGAAGTAGAAAAAACGTAACCAGTACCTTGAACAGCAATTACGCCACAAGCTGAGGGTTGTGAATTGCCTGGTGAAGTCTTGCTGTTTGTGCTGAAACAAATGGATGTACAGACACCCTATGTGTAATATCAAAACATGTGGTGTAGGTCTGTATGAAAAAGTTACCCATGCCTAAAAATCATGTCGTTTCCGCCTATTTCAGTGCCGAAACAAACAAAAATGCGTTTAACAATATGTAAAAAAACATGACGTTTCGATAGCAACTTGTGTCATTCTCAAATAAATGTAAAAGCAGCAAAAAGGGGCGAGAAACAAGCGCAAATGCTGTACAATGATGACAAAGCACTAAGTTTGCCATCTGAAGTGATCATAGACAAAAAGTCGTTATTTATTCTGTACATTCTTCTAAACAGGTGGAGGACAAGCGGCTAAGAATTGACATTGACTCAATTCGAGAAATGGTGTTTTAAAAGTGTCAATATTCGGTAAACATCAACAGAAGAACAATTAGCAGACTGCAAAACTAAAAAACTTGTGTTGTACTGGAAAGATGTATGATACTCAAAAAATAAAAATAAGTTTTATGCGATGCTTCATTGATTTTGACAGTTTGTCAAGACGTTTCAGTTTAGATCTTGACCTTGTGTTAAGTATTCAGTTGTAGTTGGTGTGTGCAATTGTCTATAACAAATGCTTGCCAGACAGACTCGAACAACAGGATACATCCCACCTCCGCCATCACTCCCGCCATGTATGGGTTTGCTCAAGATACACAAACCCGGTTAACCAATGAGGCCCATTTTCAATGGCAGTCTCACAGATTTACAACAGCTACCTTGCGTTGTTGACTTTTTTAAAAGTAAAATAAAGTCTATTCGTGTGTTTTTGCCGTTATTCTTGGTCGTGCAAAACTTGTTTACAATCTGCTGACTGACTTACAAGAATGCTCAGATGATTATAAAAAAATCCCTTGCTAGATTTCATCCTGTGAAGTTTGATTTCTACGATTCCCATCACAGCTCACGCCTTTGGTCAAATCCTCCTGAAATTCATTGGGTGTGTTGAGGGTCTAAATCTTAACAGCTGCAACCTGAACTCAGAATCACAGAAGATGATTTGTAAAAAAAATGTAATTTCGCACGTAGTTTGGTCTAAACATTGCAGCTAAAAAAATGGCAATAACTACCATAGAAATCCGTTTTGTCCTTAATATTTTTCGACAAACAATAAAAAACCTGGAAGTGTGATGTATGTATTTACTGCTAGATGTCGTTCCTGAGTTATGACGTCACGTTTCGTTTTAACCGTGTACCGCGTCTTAAACGTGGCAGTCAATACAGGTAACCGCTTAAAGGTGTGTGCGCTTATGACATGGTGTCAGAAGTGGTTTTTCAAATAAAATGGAAGGTTCGTTCTCACTGCCGGAAGCTATGCAATGGAGTGGCAATGTGTCACAAAACTGGGTTAAGTTTATTAGGGGATTTAGGCTTTGTTTGACAGCTGTTGGTTATGACGGAAAAGCTGCAAAAGTTAAAACCTTCTATGTTGCTCCACGTGTTGGGAGAGCAAGGTCAAACCATCCACTCAACATTTAAATTTGAAGAAGGACAAGAAATGCACTTTGAAACTGTGGTCAATACCTTCGAAAGCTACTGTTGTCCGAGGAAGAATATCACCAGATACAGGTTTTTTTCTAGAAATCAAAATGATGGTGAAAGAATAGATGTTTTTATAACCGATTTAAAAAAACCTGTCTAAAAGCTGTGATTTCGGTGAACTTTGCGACTCATTAATCCGAGACAAAATTATTATTGGTATCAAGTGTGATCAACTTCGTCAAAGTTTGCTGCGGGAAGAGGAACTAGTCCGTCCCAGCAAAAAAAATCCATTTGCACTCAAAAACAAACTACAACAGGAGCTACAAAGAATGGAGAAAAAAGAAGAACCAACTAAGTGGGTGAACTCTCTTGTATAGTAGAATCCGCGAGATTTAAATAAAGCAATTTTGCGTGAGCATTTCTGTCTTCCGACTAGAGAAGAAATAATTAGTCAATTTATAAATGCTAAAGTATTTTGTAAACTCGACGTTTTGTCTGGGTTTTGGCAAGTAAAGTTGGATGAAGATAGTTCTAAGCTTTGTACGTTCAACACTCCGTTTGGACGGTACAGATTTTTGCGCATGCCGTTCGGCATTTGTTCTGCGCCAGAAGTGTTTCACAAGTTGGTGTACATGATGTTTGAACACATGAACGGCGTTGTAACGTCTATGGACGATATTGTGGTTTGGGGTTCAACTAAGCAGGAACATGACATGGGGCTTAAAAATGTGTTAACGGTTTTGCAAAGCAATAATCTGAAATATTGTGGTTTGGGGTTCAACTATGGAGGAACATGACAGGAGGCTTAAAAATGTGTTAACGGTTTTGCAACGCAATAATCTGAAACTCAATAAGGAAAAATGTGTGTTCGGTGTAGACAAGATTACTTTTCTTGGTGAAGTTGTTGGTGCTTCAGGTGTTCAACCTGATCCAAATAAAGTTCATGCAATAGAGCAACTAAAGCGCCCTCAGTCTAAGGGTGACTTGCTGAAATTTGTAGGAATGGTCACGTACCTAGGTCGTTTCATTTCCGACTTGTCTACTAAAACATCTTCTTTGCGTTTGTTATTGCATAAACGGAGCAAATGGGAGTGGACGCAAGCACACGAAATGAAATGGAGGAATTTAAAACGGCTGGTCACAACTGCCCCAGTACTTCGGTTTTTCGACCCCAAGAAATCGATCAAAATTTCGGCAGACGCATCTAAACATGGACTTGGAGCTGTAATTTTGCAACAGCATGACAACATGTGGCAGCCAGTGGCTTATGCGGCAAGAGCTTTAGCAACCGCTGAAACAAGGTATGCACAAATTGAAAAAGTATTGCTTGCTATCACGTTTGCATGTGAAAGATGTTATCAGTATGTTTATGGTCAGAAGTTTGTGGTAGAAACTGATCACAAACCTCTCCTAGCGTTGTTTCTCAAGGAGTTGTCCGTTGCGCATTCAACCTAATGATCCGGTTGCAAAGATTTCATTTCACCGCAGAGTTTACTCCAGGTAAATTCATGCACACAGCTGATTTGTTATCAAGATGTGTGCAGAACAGTGTGTCCGTTCAATCGCTTTCTTGTTATAGTGTATGTGAATATGTAGATCTAATTGTATCCGCTATTGCTTGTATGCCATTAGTTAAACAAAAGTTGCAAAGTAAAACCATATGTGCCGAACAGTTGCAAATTGTAATGCGTCTTGTAAATAATGGTTGGTTGGCCTTTACATAAGCGTGCTTGTCCTGTTTTAGCAAATTGTTTCGTGGATCTCGAATAGTTGTTCCAATGTCTATGCGCAGTTATTTTTTAGAACGTGTGCATGAAGGCTATTTGGGTGAAGTAAAATGCAAAGGACGAGCTCGGGAAAGTATATATTGGCCTGGGTTATCCAACGACATATCTGGTTTGGTTTCTTCCTGTGCCATTTGTGCAAAATTCAGGTCACAGCAACAATGCCAACCGTTAGAACCTCAACAAGCTCCTTACCCGTTTCAGAAAGTGGCAACTGACCTGTTCTATTGGAACCGGAAATGCAAAATTCGCTGTGGACTGGCTGAGAGGAGTGTCAAGACAACGAAGCAACTACTTAAAAAAGCTCACGCCAGTGTACATGATTTTAACAACAGTTTGTTAATATTTAGGAGCGCTCCTCTCCTTTGCGGAAAATCACCTGCACAACTTCTCATGGGTCGGCAAATCAGACACACGATGCCCCTGGATATCGAAATGTTAAAAAGTTCAACTAGCCGTCCGTTTGGAAAAGAAAGAAAACAACAAACGAAGTATTATGACAGGGGAACAAGAAACATGCTGCAATTACAAGTGAACACTCCTGTAAAACTGTACAATACTCAAAACAAACTATGGGATCAACAAGGAACTGTAAAAAAACAGTTATCTCATCGCTCCTATCTTGTAAAAACTAGTGGTGGTGTATTGTATCGGCGTAATCGTGTTCATTTACGTCTATTGAATGTTATTGTGAATCCTTACCCTTCGAGACGTCCGTAAGTTCAATTTAAACGAAGGGAAGTTGTGATGTATGTATTTACCGCTAGATGTCGTCCCTGAGTTATGACGTCACGTTTCGTATATAACCGTGTACCGCGTCTTAAACGTGGCAGTGTGTGCGTTCATGACAGAAAGTAAATAAAGTTATAACAAATTAATGCTAGAACTAAATCACGGATCACGTGACACTTCAAACATAGAAGTCAGTCTTGCCATTTTAATTTTTACAACAAATAATCTTGCTCAGATGAAATTTTCCAACAGATTGACATGTGTTTTACAAAAACGTAAACATGAGGCCAAATATTTTTCTTTGCATAGTATTGAATTTAAATAACAAATATTAGTCATTTATTTTGCAGTCAAACAATTTAACTCCCGTAGATACTTTTAAATGTTTTGTCAACGAAGAAATAATGAATATGCTTGTCATACAGACACGAACCTGTACAGTGAAACTAGCTCGTAAATGTAGTCACGCAAAATTGGTTCCGAAATAAAGAAAAGAAATGGAAACATTGTTGCATAACGATCAGTTTTCGTAATATCGCCTAATTGTCAAAAAATAGAAAAATTCTTGGGTATGCTTTTGTGGATGGGATAAAAAGGAGACGATCTTATTATAAAACCACATTTCTTAGAAAATGAGCTGCAATCGTTTTGAATAACTTTTAAACTGCTTCCATTTTTTCCAACAATAAGGAAATAGGTCAAAAACTAAAGAAGATGCGGCTCTTATTAGATCTGCTTAGACATTTTAAATCTATTCATACTCCAGGAAGTGCAAACGCAGAAACGCCTCAACAATCTTGCCATTATGGTAGAAGCCACATAGTCATTAAATTTAGATGTGTCGCGCACGCAGATACGACGCAATCGCTTCGGGGCCAACTAAGGTAGAATGTGGAACCAACTAAGGTAGAATGTAAAGCATTAAAAAAATATTGTTCAACGTGCGTTTTCTAAAATAAACGTGATCCATCACAGTACCGCAGGACTGTAATTTATATATAGCCTGTTTACATGGCCATTTCAAAGAGGGCCGGCCGGAAAAAGTGGCTAATTTTCGGCCGCTTTCGTGGCCAGTTTACATGAAAATTTGGCCATGGTGGCTAAAAAGAGGGCCAGGCCACCTTTTTAGCCACTTTTAAAGTGGCCATGTAAATAGGCTAATAGAGTGTGCCGTGATCGTTGGTTTGATCCCAGCTAGGAATTTATGTTCACCTCAACTGAACGTGATGCATTGTACTTTTTGTCGTCGAACATTATTTCCTTGTCTACTTCATACAGTGGAAACCTGGCGCTTAACGAGCTGCCTTTTTTCGTTCGGTTACAGGTCAATGCACTCGTGTTCGCTGGTGCGTTAGTGGGCGACATACAGAAGTTTTCAGTGCTTTTACTTGTACTTTCAAAATATTTTTTATTTCCACTGCGGGTGTAAATTTTAGGTCATCTTAAGATATTCTACGTTACATGGTGTATTAGAGTGCTCGGTTTGTAGAATAGTGTTTACCAAAACAAATATGTATTCGTCCACTTTAGGAATTGTGTTGTAGTCACCCACGTGTTTAAAGTTTTACTGTAACAGAAAAGAATAACGTACAGACTTAAAGAACTTTGGTCTGCAGCAACTATATTGCAAAAAAGAATCGATTTGTGAAACATGTTACAGTCGGAAGCAATTCAGTTTTCCATTTGTGACCACTCGCAGTGCCGATCTTTCAGATTTAGACGTTGATAGCTCTGCTTTGTTTGAACCTTGTGTTATATTCTGTACCAAGGAGATATTTTCAAGGTGTTAAGACTGCATAACATTATTAAGGCAATTGTCAAAACATTTGATTATTTAACTAAAAGCTTCGCTGAGTATAGATAATCTTTTGCAAAATCCAGACGAACTACTGGTAAGCGTAGAACTGGTTTAAAATGATGGTGAATAATTGTCATCAGCGAACAGACAAAGTAATTTGCTTCATCCCTCATTGTCTCATAGTTTTTTCTTGTTGCACTTATCTAAAACCTTGCATACCCAACTGAAGCTAGGAAGTGTTCAAAATAGTTTCAAAGTTTGCTCTAAAGTTTACAATTACAGGACATATTGACTTAAGATATTGCCGGTTTCTGTAGTAAACATCAACTTCACTTAACATCACAGGCTAAAATATACTGATTGAGGGTTCTAGTTGATAAAAATCAAACACGTGCAGTTCGCTTTTGCAATGTAATTTTGCGCAAATGATTGTTGGCTATGCATTTGGTTTGCTTTATGTTGAGTAATTCAGCTGTGGAAACCAAAATCTTTTCAGAGAGCAGTAGAACATAATAAACGATTTTGTTCTTGCAGATAAACAAAAGTCAACTATGGCTACCCAGGAATTAAGTTTGGAGCAAACCGATCTGCAATGTACAGATGCTTCGGATCTGCTTCAACTATACAAGAGATCCGAAGTACAACAACTTTCCAAAATAAATGAAGGAGAGCAATTTCAATGCCAATTTGCAGGGATTAGCACTTTTTCTAAAGAGGTTGCCTTCAAACGAAACAAACTGTCTCCCACCAATAAAACAATCTTTCAAGGTGATGTATGTGAAAAGTTGTTCAACCGCGGCACAGGCTTGAAAAGACACATGTTGACCCACACAAAAGAGAAACCCCATCGATGTTATGTTTGTCACAAAACGTTCAGTCTTCGCGCCGATTTAAAAAGACACATAGCTATTCACTCCCCCACGAAACATTATCGATGTGATGTGTGTGAGAAAACTTTCAGTCAAGGTGGAAATTTGAAGAGACACAAGTTGACTCACACTAATGAAAAACAACATCGATGTGATGTATGTGAAAAAATGTTTAGCCGTGAAAAACAACATCGATGTGATGTATGTGAAAAAATGTTTCGCCAGGACCAATATTTGAAAAGACACATGATAACTCACACAAAAGAGAAACCACACCAATGCTGTGTATGTGAGAAAAGATTTGGTGCAAGAGGAGATTTAACAATGCACATGACGACCCACACGAGAGAGAAATCCATCGATGTGACATATGTGAGAAACCATTTAGCCATCGAGGACATTTGAAAAGACACATGTTGATACACACGAGAAGTAGAGGCACCGCGACGTCGAAATGAAGTTAATATATGGTTCGGACCAGACGTCCTTTGCACCAAGATTTTTTGGTCGAAAATGCAACAAATTTTAGGAATTTCGACGTCTAACAACGACGTTGATTTGACGAGTTTTGTTGACGTAATATTCGCGCCTATTACTGACGTCTTTTTTGTTGTATATTTACGTCGAAACTGCAACAAATTTTCTTCCACTTTGACGTCTAACAACGACCCTAACGTAACTAAATTATCCTCCAATTACCTGCACAATACACAAAAGTTAAACCAAATAAAGAATTTATTACAAGAAAAACTACCAAAAATCACAATAAGAAATTGTAGTTGTCCGGGGACGTTCGGGATTTTCCATGTTTGAGATATTTCTCAACTTTATGAACCAGAGTTGCTTGTTGCTTCTCGCACGAACTCCTCTCTGTATAAAAAAATTCATTAATTAAAAATATGTTGCATTGGAAAAAGTGCATTTCTCGTGTAGGCTACTCGTACATACTCCATTTGCCATACATTTAGAAATACAATTTCAACATGAAGAATCGTATCTGACCATGTACATGTGTATTCTACTTGCAACATTTAAACCAACTTTCTCGAATCACATGAGAAAAACACGGTTAGACTTTAAAACAATAGGCCACTTTTGGGAAGGATCCTCATGACAGTGATACAAATAATTTACCTTGCACAACTTTGAAGAGATGAGTTGAGCCAATGCGAGCTTGTCATAAATCCCTTTCATTAGTCCCACGTTCATAGTTGACATAAAACATTACATGTTTACTTTAATTCTTCTTTGTCGTCAGATACTGAAGAACTCCAAGAATCCTATAAAGCCTGACAGCCTGTAATATGCAGCCATACTCCTGCTCGTCTTTTTGACTCACTGCTAAACTTGCGTAGATTCGACCAAAATGACGAACATGCCCTTTGCGCTTATTGGATCCTGTGGTCACATGACCCTTGCGCGGGAGAACAAAACTAAAAAGGCGCGAAAGCATTAGCGCAAAATCGAATGTATTAAAACTGACATCAAAGTGAACAGCGGGAGTTAGAACACCCAGTCCGACAACGTACCATTGTTTGGATCCCATGGGAGAGCGATATCAGGAAACTTATAAAACTACCGACATATGAGCCTTATCGACAAAGACGCGCCGGTATTGTTTTGGTTACAATTACAATCTTCTTCAAGAATTAATTTGGCTAAAATAAAACGTCAATATCTATGTTTTTCTTAGAGTTATTCAAAAATTGTGTGCTTTCTTCTTTTTTTTGTGAAAAGAAAGACGTCGCAATTTAATCCAAATTACGACAAAGTTGCAAAGGCACTAAATTACGACATCGAATATTAACGACAAATTCAACGTTTCCTTCACGTTCGAAACATGTCGTAAAATAGACGTTCAGAAATGGTTTAAACTTTTAATTTTTACTTGAGTTGTTTGGCCTGTTCTAAACATTGAAATGTGGTTAATTAATAATCCAACAAATACCTTTACTTATCCGACGCTTAAGGGGGCACTTCTGGTTAAAAATATTTTTTTGGTGTTTTTTTTGTTTTAGTTGATTCAGAATCAAAATTTACTGCTGATTCCAAATATGTAATTAGTTTTTTGACATTCTAACGCCTTTTTACTTGAATTTGATGTTTTTGGGGGACACCTCACAAATTTGCAATATTTCTTGCAGTTTTTTCAATGGCGGTTGCCCTTTTCTTTGCACAAACGGTAAAAAAACAGTTGAAAATAGCGCCACCTGTTGTGTTGTAACAACAAACAGCTTGAAATAAGGGTTTTAGTTGCAGATTTCCAGATTAATGAGATTATTGGCTGTGTGCTATGTAAACAGGTAAAGTTGAGGCAGTTTCATTTGAAAAGAGTGTTCTTAGTTTGTTTTTTTTGAGTAGTTTACACTTGTTTTTGTTTCTTTAACTGATGACAAACATTTTGTTTGCTAGGTTTTATTGTGGGTTGTCAACTATCTTTAATGCTTTCATTTTTGACAGAAAAAATTTGGCTGCCTGTTTTGAAACTACTGTAGTGTCCAGAAATGTTGAAAGGTTAAGTTTATTAGTTTGACACATCCAGGTAACAGCTTTTACACACTAAGCATCAGACAGTCTTATCAGCTGAACCTGCTGTGATGGTAAAAGCTGACAACAAAAGTAAACATGTTACAAATGCTTCTGAAAGAAAGCTTCATAACGGTTACTTTTCCAAGTGCACAGTGCAGATAGCATGGATTGTACATCTCAACCTAAGTACTGCTGTACAAGTCAACAGAGTACTGGATACCAAATAATTGACCTTCAGTGTCTTTCAGAAGATTGGGTTTCTAAAGTGTGTTTGACAAGCTTAAACTGTCTTCAATTATTGGCAATACAACATTACTTTTCAAGGACAAAACAAAAATGAGTTTATCTAATCACTCTGCTTTTGTTAAAAAGCATGAAGTGAAAAAGTTTCAACAGTCTCTAGGGACATGTGTCTTTGTACCTGGGAGCTGCTAATGCACAGGTAGTTAAAAACCATTCACAAAGTGATATCACACAAGAAATGTGGAGATGGATGCTACAATTACCTTGCTTTTCAAATGTAGTTTTTCAAATGCGTTTTTCTCAAAATCAACTTTTTGATGGTTAAATTGTAACTGCTCCACACCTGCTTATTGGATTTTGCTAAAATTTGGCACAATTGATATTTGGGGTGTCTTCTATTGATTAATGCAGCTTTTTGTAAAAACTTTGTTTGTAATTAATGTTATGCCCACAAGTTCACAGAAAAAACTAATTCTGTAGGGTCGCTTGTAAAAATTATATTTTTTTCAGGTGGGATGCCTTGTGTTTAAAATCCCTCCATTATTTTGTTGACAAAGGTCCATACTTTCACTTCACCCTTTTTTTAACTCAACAGCTTCAAAGCCTTTTGACTTTTAGGGATTTCTGTTGAAATGTAACAAATATTATTTTTTGTGTTTGAGTGTATATTTTTCTAATGTGTGTGCCAATAGCCCAAATTTGATGCCATATTCATGAATAAAATTTCCTGACCTTTCCAGCAATATATGGTTTATGAGGCTTTGTACTTATGTCTTAGAAGTTATGAACACATAAGCGAACCTAAGTAAAAAAAAAATTCTAACCAGAAGTCCCCCCTTAATCGACTTTATTTTAACATCAATAAATGCGCATAATTTCAACGTAAAAAGAAAGACGTCGAATTTGAATCCAAATTAGGACAAAGTTACGAAGACACTAAATTACGACGTCGAATTTTCACGACAAAATCAACGTTTCTTTAACGTGTCTAATTTGTCAAAAAATCGTCGTTTATTAATAGTTTTGACGTTTTAGTTTTACTTTGGTTTGGTTTTTGGTCGGATTTCAACGTTGAAATGTGGTCGATTAATAAACCGACATACGTAGTTTCATCGACGACGTTTAGGCGACTTTATTTCAACGTCTACAAATGCACATAATTTCAACGTGAAGAGAAAGACGCCGAAATTGAATCCAAATTAAGACAAAGTTACGAAGACACTAAATTACGACCTCGAATTTTCACGACAAAATCAACGTTTCTTTAACGTGTCTAATTTGTCAAAAAATCGACGTTTATTAATGGTTTTGACGTTTTGGTTTTACTTAGGTTTGGTTTTTGGTCGGATTTCAACGTTGAAATGTGGTCGATTGTTAAACCAACAAACGTAGTTTCATCGACGACGTTTAGGCGACTTTATTTCAACGTCGACAAATGCACATAATTTCAACGTGAAAAGAAAGACGTTGAAATTGAATCCAAATTACGACAAAGTTGCGAAGATACTACATTACGACGTCCAATAAACGTGAAAAATTCACGTTACTTAAACGTGCCTAATTTGACATTAAATTGACGGCAAATACCGGCTTTTGGGACCTTTAAAATTTTGACTAATTTTCGACCTTAATTTGACGTCATTTCGACGTCCTATTTTTTCCCAATGGTCGATTTTTGTCAGAAAAACGTCGATATGGAATTTCGACGTGAAAATGACGTTTATACTACGCCCGGTGCCCGCTGGTATACTACACCATACAAATGTTATTGACAATTGCTCATAAAAACTGCACACTGTTCGGAGACCATCGTTCACGAGTTACTCATTGGCGTGCTTTGATTGAAATTGTCTCATTTGGGGCTAAATCTCTGTTGCCTGACTCAAAAACATCCTCAGCCAAAGTAATGCTTGCCAAATATTGATCACGCCGCAAGGTTTTTTTTTTGATTCAGCGCGACGCGAACCTTTCAAGGGACAAGCAACAACTGTATTCATTCGGTGTTTTATTTTCCCCTTGTACGAAACCTGAAATTCCTTGCTGTCTAGGTCTTTTAAATCAAATCGAAATGTTCGCTGACAGGTATCAAACCTACACTTTCCTTTACACGTAAAAACAAGTTTCGAATTGGATGGTTTGTTCCAACGGTGCGATTCAAACCCAAAAGAACAGTAACTATTTAAAGCCTTAAGCGCGGTTCCAACGATGTCAATCCAATCTTTGTTTTTGGCGTAACGACCTTCTACTGAACCGTAAACTAAGTCCCATTCTTTTTTAGGCAAAAGATACACCGCCGAGTCGGTACATTTATGCAAAGGTGACCAATATCGAACTTCCTGACTAACCTCATCATTTTTAAGCAAAGTTTTCCTCAAACAATGTGTTGTTTTCGACGCGGTTTTGTGAAAACTAAACTGGTCTGCTATCCGAAACAACGGTATCCGTCACGCGATTTACCTCACATGAATTATTGGCTGAAGAAACATGCTCCCCATTTTTACTCCAAAGTTTTTTTACACGAAGAATGAAAACTTTTTGTTGTTGTTTTGAAAATTTTATGCCAAACAAACGACGAACTACCATTTCCCACGATGCCATAGGAATTATTTTGGTTTTGGGATTTCGGTTATGAATATTCGATAGTGTATTAGTGCTGCGTTTCCGTTGCTAGAAGATCGGGTGATGGCTCATTTTGAAGGTATGGATGTAACGAATTAAATTTGTAAATTTCAATGCACTGCGTTAAATTTTAAGGCCGGCGCACATCGGATATTGTTGGGGGTGAATATGGCGCATTGTTATTAATATTTCGACTTGACTCCCCGTTGCTAGATCATTGTGTTTGGGCTTATTTTGAAGCATGTGCTTATGAGAAGACTCTGCAAGACATTTTATGGAGTACCCCTGGCGTTATGACGTACATATCGATGAATATTATTTTTAACATACGCGTATTCATAACTGGAAAATATTTTTTTTCGAAAGTTTGTGCGCTGAAACGCTCTAAAAGCGTAGAATATTGAGTGAAATTTCAGTACCGTATCTTTTTTACTTTTAGCGCAATAGCGATTGCTGTCTAGCTTCACTCTGGTTATAAAATCACAGAAAGCCAGGACCATTGAAGGTGTACCAAAATCAGCCGGGCACCAAGCATTCGAGTCCCGGAAAGACTCTGGAAATCCGACCCGAAGTGAAGGCTTCTGAATTAGGGCCGAAATGATGATTTCAATTATGTACCGTAGTGTTGTTACTATAAGGTGCTTTGCTTGTGATATGTACAAGAAATATTGGAGCCACAAACCTTTTGTTATGCTTATCAGTAATGCGTTATTTACTTGGTAGTCAACTCTGGACATGTACGTGGTAACGCATGCCGGTATATAAAAGGTCCTATGGGACCATATATGACACTATTGTTAATTGTAGTACCATGATTTGCAGCGGTTGTGTATTATGATCAAATATAAACCCTCCGATCTACTCGTTGGTAAGTGCCAAAAAATTAGAATGTTTGGATTATGATATGTTTCTGTTTAATAGAATTACGTTACCATTCATAATATCATGCGGTGTTTACCAACGGATCTATAGCAGAAGCGTACAGGTACGCATTTGTATTCTTCACTTGTGTGAAGTATGCTGCCTCCGTTCAATGTTGTTTCGCGTCAGTGCATTTACGAAACGTATAACGCCGCGATAGCTGGTTAACAAACAGGCGAGTATGATCAAACAGTGCCAGCTTGGTGTTTGTGTTGCAGTTTCAAGCGGAAGCACAGTTTGCTCTTGCCAGTATTTCTTTGGGTTCACGTAGCGGTCTCTAACATTCGATTACTGTATTCTTCTATATCTGCAGCGACCAGGACTAGCTGCCCTATTTCACTCTCGTCTTATGTGGCATATTTGTTCATTGTGTCTTTAGATGTACCTCGAATAAGCACTTCGCTACGGATTAGCATATTTTGTTCTCAAAGTACTAATATGCGATACTTACATTTTTTTAAAGTAGCAAAAAAAAACTTTACATCCATTGTCCCAAAAAATTAAATGTACCGTCTGGTGGACGAAATGTATGCTTGATATTTTAAATAATTGTTTTCGATTCAAAAGAGTGAACATTAAACGATTCGATTCTAATTTGATCCACAAATTGCAAACATTAACTTTATTTTAAATGTCAAATGCTAACTTATCCCTTAATCAATCGGCGTTTGAACAGTGCTTGCTAACCGTAGTACCTCTGGCCAACTGAACGCGTCATACCGAATCAGCCACCAGGCATTGCAACATGGCAATGCGCCGGCGTAATGTAGTTGTGCAAATTGTGCGTTGCAAAGGTATGTAATCTTGATATTCAAACTTTTTTTTTACGTAATGATGTATACAACCAAATGACAAACCTAGTTAATGTATTGTAACAAATAAAAATGTATATTCTTAATTGAATTCATGTACTATTTTGCCCTTTTTACTAGCTCTGATATATTCATAGACGAATCAGGTGCTACGGTTTTATGATTTTACATGTACATCTTCTCGGAAAGTATGAAGGTAAATTATGATATTATATTTTCCTGCAGAAGAAAGTTTTAATCCCAAAAATGCATCTTAATTAAACATTGTCACAGTGAATACCAAAAAATATTTTCTATCATTATCCTTAGTCTGGGATAAGCAAGTCGACTTTACGTTGTAACAAACAACGGATGCCCAATCGTTGCTGCTGCGTTTGTCTACAAGATGGAGGAGATAACAGAACCATTTTAGGTTTCGCCATCACACTGAAGAGTTTTTAAAGTCGACAGGCTAATTAGATGACGATGTTTTACACACCAATTGTTTCCTATCAGTCATTTGTTACAACTGCGACAATATGGCGTGCGCCCTTATACCTCCATACTGACTGCAATACTGTAGTTGCTAAGTATAGAAAGATTTTGTTAACGGTTAGAATTTATCAATAAAAAAAAACTTTGTCGGGCAAAATGGTGCAATGAAATCATAACTGCACAGTAAATTAATGTCAATAAAACTGGAAATAATAAATGCATACAAATATACAGATCATTACGACTTAGTTTTACTGTTCGTTGTAATACGCTCGTTGTAATACGCAACTGTTTTTGTTGTTCACACAGAGGTTTTCTTGCTTTTGTGTGACGAAACATAGATCACATATTTGTTGGAGATTTTTCACCGCATGAACAAAGCAAAAATATTTGTCACGCAAAAAGTTTAATACCTACCGCCTTTACACTCACAACACAAGAATAGCAAACAAACCGCAATGTTGATCAACATTTAAAATTATGCTAGCTTACAAAAACATAACAAGTCATACAAATATATTTTAATCATAAACATTACTGCCAAGGTGCTAGTGTATATAGAACAATACATCGTTCAGACGTTTTAACAATCTCTGTTGTCATCATCAGTGTAGGTTGTCAATCAGGTTGTAGAACACGGTATATAAAGCACTACACTCAGTAATGTTTATGATTAAATTACTTTTCAAGTCCGTGTATAGTGTTCCTAAACATACAAATATATTTTTAAAAGTTTTCGCTGTGGACTTCACTTGTGTGTACTACGGTGATTACGGCCACCTTCGTTCGCCCTTCAATTGTCCGTTCCGGTCTACGTGACAGCAAACAAAGCTTCTTAGCAGCATCTATAAGATATGCAAATACGTTTGCGGTTACCGCGAGGTCATGAGTTTCCCGTGAACTGAAGTGAACGGTCACTGTTTTGTTGTGTACATTAGAATATCTTGATGGAGTTATCCGTGAACCAATGTTTTTACTTACTCCGTGTCGTTTGTTTTCGAATTTGATTGCAAAGTTAGTCAACAAAAACGCTAAACAAAACTAATCAAGAAATACAAGTAGCGTGAAGATGATATATCGATCAGATGGTATAATTGTAACAGATGATATAATTGTAAAATTTTAGCTACTTCAATATAGTTTACAGCAACGCGATAATTCCATATTTATTATTTTCCAGACTGATCTAGTCATTTCTTAAAATTTTTAAAGCACATTCATTAAATCTCTTGAGGACTTTAATTTTTTGCTACACTGCATAAATCCACAAATTAGCGATGCAGTAAACAAGTGCCACGTATTTTTACTTCAAAAAGTAAGACTCAGATTTTGAGTAAAATCAAGTAACGAAATAATGGTAATTGCTGTGTTTCAACAAAAAAACAATGCGTATACGACAACGTTCAATAATAAATACTCACAGCACCCACGTCATGTTGATTTTGTAAACTAATTACTTTAATTGTTGCTGTTTTACTGCAAAAAGTGCTACAGACGCCAACCATGGCAAACTTTGAACGCCCTCGGGTTCATGTCTTCTCATTTCAAAAAGGAAGTAAGTTCGGGGTAACTCAAGTATTTATAACTTAATAGGAAGGGCGTTTGCGATACAAAAGAGGCGACTTGGACATTCCAACTTTAAAGTTGAGTTCATCGTATCATGATGTTTGCATGTGTAACCAGCTAGAGAAGGTGCAAAGCTTACAAAGAATACTACATAATATATTTATACTAGATGCTGAAGTCTGCATGCAGCATATTGATTATGTAATGTATATTACAAACATTTGTTTTTAGATCTTTTTTGAAAGGGAGGGTTGCATTAGTCGAAAAATCTTGATAGCTCGCAATATTAGGTATTTAAAAAGAACTAATCGTAATTCAACACGAATCTTGTAGTAGCACACTCTGTTACGGTTTCTGATGTGCTGTTTTACAAAGTCGGTAAGCTAGTAGACACAATCAAACATTTCGGTGTAGACAAAATAACACATTATTGTTTGTACTTACGTTTAAAACGTATCTTTGTAAAAATTTCAGTAAACAACGGTGATTAAAGCCACCTTTACTTGCCCCAACCGCCATTTCCTGCCTGCGTGACTGCAAGCGTGGTTCCCTATTTCTGTATCGTGCACTGCCAGGAAAAGGCAAGTAAGTGTTTCGTAATTTGCTGGTGCTTGCGACATACAAAAGAGAAGAGTGGAGAAAACATATTGCGGGAAATATGAGATTTTAAGTTTCATGTAGGCTTTGGTGTTGGGAAATGGAAAAATACAGTACAAACATTGGTGCAAACGAAATATCAAGCAAAAATGTACCACCAAAAATACAAAAAAAAATTAAACACAAACATAAAGTGAAACGCAAATAGAACATGTAATAGTACAAAGTCGCAACAAAAATTGAAAAACAACAAACTATAAAGAAATTCAAAAAAATCCATTTTCTTGAGTGAAACTTATTTTGTACACACAAAAAAACATAAGGCATTCATAAAACACAGAAAAAGTCACATTTACAAAATAACTGTAAACTATTAAAAATCATTAAGTAGTGGAAAAGTTTAACTTTGCAACCATTACTTTTTGTTCCATGGAATTTATATGCTGCTTTTGCGACATATGGTATCGAGCGGTGTAACTTTACTGTTCCATGTGTTCTCATGATTCAGTAACTGTTGAAGTACATATTTTGTTGTTACATGTTCCCGTCTTCCTGACCATAAGACAGGCTGTTGCGTAAAGCGGGTGTTTCGAAATAGTTGTGCAATCCATTGCAGTGCTGCAAATCTTTGCAAGCGTTTAACTTAAAACAAACTAATAACTGATGTGAGTAAAAGAAGGTACTGTTCTGGAATGATCGCACGAAAAACGAGTATCAGTTTAAAAGCCAATGTTTATCGTTGATCTTTCTCTTTTTCACCGTATCCTTTCCGTTCCTTGAGATAAATGAGACTTGATGTGTGTTGCGTAACCAGAATAAAAGACAAGAACTAAATTGATCTTTTGTGGATTAAGAATCGTAATAATGAACTTACTCGCTACTGCAGACGACCGATACGAGCCACGAGAAGCAGAAGAATTAACGAGCTTTCAAGTAAACAATAACGCAAAACGTGCACACCCACGAGCCCCGCAGCTTCAAACAACAAAGATCGACAATATAAGGTCGTAATCGAAAAAAATAGAAGTTAACACAAATTGTCAAGCAAACGTGAACACTACAACTACGGAAGGCAACAAAAAAACGAGAGACTGTAAGCTTGGGTTGCCATACGTCACGGATTTTCCCTGAGTGTCAGGGAATTTAGAGTTCAAATCTGCGTCAGGGATGTTAAAATGTATCTAAAAGTCCGGAATTTAGGAAAATATATATTTATGTGTATTTTATGAAATTAATGTACAAACAGAGAAAGTTAACCGTGTCTATACCATGAAACGTAAAGAGGAAAATTGGCGGCTCGCAAGTTAACGTTGTCTGAAAATGCGCGTTAAATACACAAATAAAAATCCGCGTCTGAAGAAAACACAGCATTCAATGCTACGTGGGACGATATAAATAAATCTCTTTTGCTAAATATTTTGATTTTTATAAACGGCTTTTGTGTACTAAAAAGAGTATTACCAGCCTAGTAGCCATATGGGTCAGACTTTTTGCTCGCCTGTTGTGTGCTAACAATGCGAACAAAACAGGTACCGCAAGCGTCACAATATAGATTGTGACATCATGAACAAGACTGATCTTCATATTGTGTAGCCAATCGCATGTTAATCTGGGCTTTTTCTGATAAAAAACTATATATATATATATATATGATTTAAACCATTTTTACATCAGTAATTTTAACACAAAAATAAGCAGGTAAATGGCGGCCGTTGGTGAAATAGGAAAAAACCGTGGTAGCGAAAAGGTTGTGCACCCCTATTCTAAATCTATTTCGCAATAGAAGTGGTTGGCATAAAAGGTTAACACAACTGAGATAAATTTGTCAGGGATTCTGTATCATCAAATATCGTAATCCTACTTAAGCGGAACTTAAAAAAGTAAATAAACAACGCAAGAATGCAAATAACCCCTGAGGGAAATACAGAGCGAAGCCCACGAACGTAAATTGCTCAGTAGCTTGCTGCTCCAACTATGTAAATAATATGATGCAACATTTGCTTATAAAAAGGAGAGTTGTTCGGTTTGTCGTTTTGAAACGTTGCATATACCACCAATAGAGGGTGATTGTATCTAGTAAACTTAGTGATCAGCTGAACGTAGCTCGTCGGCCGCGTATTTGATTCTATTTGAATAAGGTTAATTAATATGCTGTTCATAATAAAAAAAAATTGACTGATAAAAATGACATTAAAAGAACTACAAGAAATACACACAAATATATGTTTAATGTACAAGCAAATCTCGTAGAAATAAAACAAGCATTGCATGAATCAAAGAAAGAAGCATCAGAACTAAAAGAAACTAGAAAAGAATTGGACTTCAACAAAGAAAAAAATGGAAAACTACAAGAGCAACGCAACAAAACAATTTATAAGCTCGATAGACTGGAACAATATGGCCGAAGAGAAAAGATCCGCATATAAGGACTTGAAGAGAACAACAGCAGTGACGATGATGGTATCTGCAAGATGTTGCAAAACAATTATCAATTACGCTTTCACCATTAGATGTGCAAAGAGCCCATCGGATTGGGAAAAAAGAGACTCCCACACAAGACCTGTTTATCGTCAGGTTTGTTTGATTCAAAAAAAGACAAGAATTTATGATTAAAAAAAAGGCAACTCCGAAACAAGAGAATTTACATAAATGAAGATTTCCCACTCGATAAAAACTGATGCATTATATAAAACAATTTCCACAAGTCGAAGCTTCAGGGACATCGTATGGAAGAATAAGTGTCAAAATTAAGGGTAGATGGCTTCTGATCGAATCACCCGAAGACTTGCTTGATATAGAACTGGACAATGATTGGGACACTGTTGAAAAAATTTACAACAGTTAAGTTTACAACGATTTACAACAATTTTGTGTTTACATCTCTTTTAAAATTAAGCAATGGATTCCAAATTTCCAACAACCAACAGTTAAACATAAGCAATCAAGAAATAACAGGTATAAGAAACAAGGCATTCCAAAATATAGCCCTGTGTCAAACCCAAACAATCCAGGAACTCAACCAATTAACCTCAAAACATAGACTACTAACAATTCTGCATTGCAATATACGAAGGCTGGCAAAAAATAAACATAAGCTTGAAGAACTTTTGGTAGAAATGACATTTCCCCCATCTTTAATCCTAATATATGAAACCAAAATAAATACAGAACAGGTACCTTATGACACCGATATAAGTGAATACTCATTTTACCGCACAGATCCCCCCACAAAGGCAGGAGGTGTTGGAATATATGTTCAGAAACAACTGTCAGTTAATTTACGAAACGACCCTACATCAATGTGAATACATGTGGATAGACGTAAAGCACCTTGGAAAAAACTATAGTTAATAGGAGTCATTTATTCATCTATATCCAGATTTTAAGAATTTTGAAATAGGAATTGCTCAATGTCTAGATAAAATTCAAAAGAAAAATAACACATATTACGTTGGGGGAGACATAAATATAAACCTAAAAAAACATCAATAACTCACAAACAATTAAAAATTATGTAAAAATACTACATGCCACAGGCTGCAATATCCCCATTACCCAAACAACAAGATACAGCTTACACAGTCAACCATCAATTTTAGATCACTTTTACAGAAATTCAACACATAAGATATCACCAGCAATCATTAAATATAACATTTCAGACCATCTTCCAATCCTTTTAAAAATGGACCACCCAACATACATTGAAACAAATCAAAATCCACTGCTCACAAGAACACTCCAACATTTTCACACTGAGGAATTTTTAGCTGATCTTGATCAAAGGTTATACTTCGAATTGCAAAATACCACAAGTACAACCACACAAGACCTGAAAAATAATTTTGACATGTTCATTAAATTATTTGCATCTACCTTACAACAACATGCACCATTACGCCCTCTTTCCACACGAGAAACCAAATTGCACCGAAAGCCATTGATAACAAAAGGTATTCTTAAATCAATTAAAACTAAAAACAAACTTTTTCAAAAATGCTACAATAGAAACTATTACAACAAATTACACAAATACAAAACATACAGTCACATTAACACACATTAAAGAGCTTGCAAAACAACAACACTGCTATAATAAATTTCATAAAAGTAAAACTTCAAAACACGTGGAATACAATTAAAGAAAACCTAAATAATAAGACTTATCAAACAACCATCACCAATGTTACAAGAAATGGAAAAACGTATCTAGATAATTATAACATAGCTACACAAATGAATCAACATTTTGTAACTGTAGGAAAAAATTTAGCTGAAAAAATTCAAACAACACCCAAAAAAGTCGAGACATTTTTGAATTAGATGTGAAACACCAGATACAATTACTAGATTGTAAAAAAAGCACAGGGCCCTTACCACATTCCCATTAAGTTTATTAAATTAGCAACTGAAGTGATAACACCATATTTAACATACCTATTTAATGAATGTATTCATATTCCTAAGTGTTTAAAAATAAGCCATATTATACCAATACCTAAGATAAAAAATCCAACAATGTGTTCACACTACAGACCAATTTCCATGACCCCAATTTTTTGTAAAATATTCGAAAAGATCCTTACAGTGCAACTGCTAAAATTTTTCAAAAAATACAACACTATATCTGGACACCAATTTGGATTTCGACAAAAACATTCTACTGACCTTCTTACAGCTGACTTACATGAAAACATTTAGAACAGTTTGAACCATCATGAACACTGTGGCCTCCAAACTTGTTTTGGTCCACCTTATCTGTCGGGTCTATGGAAATTCAGATAGATCCGTTTTGTATTCTTTTATTCTTTATTACACATTATATCGAACATGAATCCAAATTCAAGTACAAAGATGCAATTACATGACGGGTCAGATTTCCTTAAAAATGTGACCGTCGGTGCGCAATCCTATATATATATATGAAATCAGTCTGCATACAGATTCCACACAACTGCAGACCTCGCATCACACAACTTAACACACCAATGTAGAGCGCACAGTGTGTAAAGCGCAACAGAACTGCCACGTAAAAAGGCGCGCGGATTACACGCACGCTTTCAGCAGGGAGCCAGGTGCGCCAAAGGCAATAAATCGTCTGTTTGCGAACAGAAGCAACACTGTCCGTAACATTCCGGCCCCAAAAATATCAGAGCATCAGCGACGAATTTTTACAACATTTAAGGTCAGTGTTCACCAGCACAATAAACACAGCGCGATGAAATCGGTTCAATGCGAAGCACAAGCCGCGTTAACAACATTGGGAAAAACGCGTGCACACTGCGTGATGCGTCCGATTAGCAGCATCATACTACAGGGACAAGTATTTGAAACTTCATAGAAACGAGAACTATAACGCACCGTGTAATGCTTATTTTACACCACAGTTTACCAAGGGACGCAATTTTCGAATGTTTTGTATGAGAGTAGAATATTGGCCAGCAGGGCAAATTCAGTAACCTCTTTGATACCGAGACCACCTCTTCCATTTCCAGCTCTTCCTGAAAAATCGCGTGGCATGCCACTTTTTAAAACTCCAGTGTCTTCCTCCAACAGTTACTCGATTGTATGGCAACCCCTTGATTTGTAACGCTTGCTTGTCCCCAACAGAATTCGAAACTTCTCCTGGACATTTGTCCTTTTTAAAGTCTTGATCGTAGGTATGCTGAAACATTTTATAGAGCTGTGCGTTGTCCACAAAGTTTACCTTAATGTCTGTTTCATTTTCTTTTGGAGTTTCATGCCCCACCAAAGTCCACCCTAGGCCTGTGTAGATAGCGTTCGGCTCTCCTTCTCCACCGCGTCGCATCTCCCGCACTAAGTGAGCCTCCTGGCTACCGGCCCCAATGAGTATCTCCACTTTTTTATCGGCCAAATCCGGAAAACACAACCCGTTTAAATGAGAATGTCGTTTAACATCCCCAGGGGTAGGAATGCTGTCCAGCAGTTTTGGAAGTGTCTTGACCGTAAGTACCTTTGTAATACGAAGTGGGTTGTGCTCTTTAAAACCTTGCACCGAAATCTCCACTTCGTGACCCTGACGAAGCTCGCTTCCGCCAAGTCCGGTGATTTTTCGACAGACTGGTCGCCCTTTGAGATTTAATCTATCCCTTAAATTAGTTGTGCAAAGGGTAACATCAGAACCTTCAGTCAAGAAAGCGTACGTGCTTACTGCACTATTTGGATCTTTTCCCCAGACATAAACAGGGACGACTTTCAAACGCACTAAATCCGCAGGTGAAGAGGATATTGTGGCCACAAGAGAGTGAGATGTGATCGGTTCTGCTGCAGTTGGTTTCGCAACTGGTTGTATCGGACTTCGCTTCTCACGATGCAACATGGTGTGATGTGGTAGTTTGCAGCGTTTGCACCTTTGATCACAAATGCATACATGGGCCATATGGTGAGCCGAAAAGCAATTAAAAAGTCGGTTAGCCTTCACCAACAACCAACGACCATATTTGTTTTTCTTCTTAAAATCAGCACATACCCAAAGAGGGTGAAATTTCTTGCAAACGACGCAAGGCTGTGGAGCTATCTTGACAGCTCTGGTGGGAATGGTTGGCGAAGACTCACTCTCCACTGATTCTGTGGAATCTTGTACAGAAAAAACCCAATGCTCTTCCGAGACATTTCAGACATTTCCGTTGGTTTTCCCAATGGGATAGACTGGGCGAACAAGTTATTGCTCTCTTCTACTTTGTCAGTCACAAACGAAGCCAAGTCGGAAAATGTGACATGACCGGCAGTCTTATACAAACTGTCTGCCACTGTCACAAACTTAGTCTGTAAGTGAAATGGAAGTTTCTCGAATATATCCACCAAAGTTTGATTGCAATCTAGATGATGTTCACAATTCCATGCTCGGAAAGCTATGAGTGCGTTGTTCATCTTATGTGCAAGTTTTCTTAGCCCCTCTCGATCGCCAGCTTTAATCATGGGACCTTTTAGTATATCTTTTACATGGGCATTTACCACCAGGTCCATTCGACCAAAGTTTTTTCGCAACGTCTCTTTCGCTTGTAGAAGACCTGAAGAAGCCGGCTTAACAAACCGACAAGCTCTGATAGCATCATGTGCATGTCCTTTACACATATCTATCAGATAGCGCAACTGATCGGATGGGTCAGAGAAGCGTCTGACTACAGTCTCATGAAAGTACTGCATAAAGTCAAAATATTCCAAAGGATCTCCGTGAAACGTCAATAAATTAGTCTGATGCAACGAAAATCCACGTAACAGGTTCTTTGTTTCTTCCGCTAAGTCTACAACAGCCTTTGCATAATTAGTCGTGTTGCAATCAGAAGGGACCTCGCCTCCAGAATTTCCTCTGTTCGTTAACGCCGGCCCCGTAGACGGATCCTGGGCAGATTTGAACGCGTTGGCATAAAACGGGTGAGATACATTTGAACTAGCTGTTGGGAAAAATGGGTAATCAAATGGACACGCAGCCTCGGATGCATTCGGACATATTGGCACATGCGTAGGTACAAACGAAACATTTTCCTTTGATGACCGTGGTACCGGCTGAACCAATGATTGGAGCCTCAATTTGTCATTCAGTGTTTACCGTCGACGACTGGAACCAAGGCCCTGGGACATCTTCGTTTCTTGAAGTGTTAAATCCCAATTCTTCGGCTTCAATCATATCCAATTCATTTTCTCGTTTTCTGCGGGACAGCTCTATCTTAGTGTCAAGAATTCTCTTCTGGTGATTATTCTCAGCTTCAATCAATAGTGCTGTCGCCTCTTCCTCTGCTTTTCTTTTAAGTTTTTCTGCTTTATCTTTGGCAGTTCGCAGCTCTAGCTCTGAGGCTCGCATTTTGATCCTAGTCTGTTCTTCGGCATAATAAAGCAAAGTTTGGGTACGGCGCAAATTTCTTACAGAAGATGAATGACGCACCAACAATGACTGTTCAGAAAATTTTCCACTATTCGATCCAATGTCTGCAGAGGTCAACTCAAGAAAATTTCTGTATGTCAGATTAATGTCTCGCCACCTCAATTCAAGCGAATGGGTTTTTGAGACAGCTTCCAGTTTTGCTGCGTTGTCCGATGGTGGCAGAGATGCCTCGAATTCCTTGCAGCTCTTAATACATTTGTCAAACGCCTGGTCTATTAGTTCCTTTGCTTTGGTGACCTCCTTGTGTGCAGTCAGATCATCACTTAATTCTTTAAATTTCTTTTCCAATTTCGTGACTTCCCCAATCAACTCACTTCTTGAATGCTTGAGCGTGATTAAATTTTGACTGGGACCTTGGTCCTCTTCCAAAGTCAATACCATGGAATCATTTAATCCCGATAGCGACATATTCCACGAAGCACCAATGTTTTTAGATGATTTTTAAGGAAATAATGTGGTTCCAAACTTGTTTTGGTCCACCTTATCTGTCGGGTCTATGGAAATTCAGATCCGTTTTGTATTCTTTTATTGTTTATTACACATTATATCGAACATGAATCCAAATTCAAGTACAAAGATGCAATTACGTAACGGGTCAGATTTCCTTAAAAATGTGACCGTCGGTGCGCAATCCTATACATATATGAAATCAATAAAAAGTAACACGTTAATGATATGACAGAGTCTGCATACAGATTCCACACAACTGCAGACCTCGCATCACACAACTTAACACACCAATGTAGAGCGCACAGTGTAAAGCGCAACAGAACTGTCTGCGAACAGAAGCTCCGGTTTCAGCGTTGACCTTGTCTTGCAGCGAACATCTAAGCTCGTCACTTGATTAGGAAAGTCTACATGTGGATGTGGCGTGCAATTAAGTACGTTGGTGAAAACATTTGTCAAGATAAACTATTGGGCCTTAGTAGGTCGAAGCGAAATGCTATTTGTGTCTGGAAGTTAAAAACAAAGCAACAATAGGTTCTGTAGGACTGTAAATATGTAAAAAATTGTAATTAAACAACACCTTCCAAAGCAAAAAACATGCACAAAAACAAAATCAAGAACAGTACCCAAACGGTTAAATAGGAAGTGTAGGTCAAACGGCGTGCAAATAAGTAATTAGAAATACAGATATTTGAAAACAAAATTTATTTACAAAAACACTGTTTGTCACAAAAATCGACAGTTTCACACCCAGTGTTTAGTTTCCGTGCGGGTTTGCGTAAGAATGCGGTACGCAGAAGAAACAAACCAATAAGAAAAGTCTCGTTTCAAAGAAATTTGTCCTTATTTTTTAACGATTAATTGCGAAACAACAAGAAAATAAGCCAGTTCAATCAACAAAAAAGCCAGGCTTTTCCATTAGTTTAAATTGTACACAGTTAAGGTAACATCAGCATCATTCCTGCTTTTTTTCAAGTTTATCCAAAGTATTAAATTATTTTAAGAAGAGTGATGGGAGGCTAAAACAGCATTATTAGATCAGATTAGGGCAAATCGATGATCTGAATGACTAGTAAACAGATAATTTGTTTACAACACTTGATGTTTGTTACTTTCTTTAGAATCTCTTCAACATGTTTGTTGCTGCAATCTTGATATGGTTCGTCACACCCGGGACGTGCATATGTAAGTTTTTTTGGCTTTAAGATCCCAACATGATTATATAAAAGAACAAAATTAATTTGTTCCACTTTTTATGTGTCCGAGTTGGTTTCGATTGCATGTGTGGCAAAATTTTATTCACAACATTCCTGATGTATATTGTTCGATGTGCATGTACTATGCAAACATTGTGGTCATTTATGTTAATGTAAAACCATAGAACATATTGATGTAGGATAAGGCAAAAAAATTGATGCTTTATATTAAAAGGTTTTTGGTCATACCCCCTTTGCATTTACTTAAAGATGGAATAATTGTTACATCACAACGTTCTAAAAGTGTATTGCAGCGTGTGAAAACTGCACTCCACTGCCAATTGTCACTGTGTTGTATTACAAGGTTAACAATCCGTGATCATGTTTGTGTTTGTCCCAGGGTTTACATGCGATCATGGTGAAAGGAAGATTCCTGCAAACATGTTTTGCAGTGGACATATCTATTGCGAAGACGGAAGTAATGAGAAACAGGTTACATTTTCCACCTACCCTGAAAACTTAACATCAATCTACGTCAGGTAAGCATGTCATTTATTGTTAAGCTCCAACGATGCAAAAGAATGACAAAAGAAGTTTTTTTTATATTTATTTAAATTTCTTCTTTTTTATAAATAACATTTTACAGTTACAGTCACTCTTCGAGCAGACATAAATAATGTAAAAAATGTTGAGAAATGGTAATAAAATCTATTTCTAATCTTACCATTATCTGACATAAACAATTACACTTAGAAACTAGGGTCGCTCCTGCAATACAAAGCTACGCAAAATGTGTAGTTATAATTAGCAATGCCAAGTATATGTATAAATTACATAAGTCAAATTGATATATTTCCCTTTTACAGCTGCGACAACACACTTAACAATGAAAGTAATGTATGCGCCCTAGAAAGACCAGAATATTGCAAGGGTCATATTCCATGTCAGAATTACACACTTTGTGTCGGTGGATGTCCCTCCCACTTCCAGTGTCCGAATTCCACTTGTTGGGAACGTTCGACTGTGTGTGATGGCGATCCGTGCAATGACTGCCCTGCGTTTCAAAAGTGGAATAACGGATATGGCTTCAAATGTGTCAAGAACAACCGAATGTGCTTACTCCCGCAAATTTTTTTGTGGGACGGAGTAAAAGATTGCGACAATGGCTCTGATTTATGTTTCACTCCTAAAAATGGAGATCCCAGGTAAAGTCTGCTTTCTGTTTATTGCCATTTTGTTTTGATTGGGTTGTTTTTTATATCACTCGAATATTACGCGATATATACGAGAATTGGTCAAACTGTTTTACTTTTGTTAAGTGATTACCGAATAGTAGAATAATCCGGTAAAAACAAATTCACCAGCTTAGTAATAAGTTAAAGCGTCAACTCTTCACAAAGCTTTCGATACAAAAATATATATCCAAAACGCTTTTATTGCTTTGATTCAAATTTACGGGTGATATGAATAGACAACATCGAATACAAATTACACAAATTTTGTTCTTGTTCAAAACCAATTGTCGCTCGCTACCATTGTCTTTAGTTCTGTAAGCATGTTGCGTATAACATTTTCACACGATCACTGAGTTCTTAGTTAAAGATCCAAAGAATATATTGTTTATTTAAATGTTTGAGTAATATTATGTTTGTAGAGACATCCGGCGATCTTCGTTTGCCTCATTTAACAATCATTTATGCTTTCAATGTAAAAATGATTCAATGATCATTGCAAGATCAAGTGTGTGTAATGGCGTAGGAGATTGTCCTGATATGAGCGACGAATGTAGTTGCGACGAAAAAGTTCAGGGAATATGTGAAAGCACTAAACTTACAACAAAGTATAAGAGGTAGGTTTGTTACATGTAGTTAGAAAACTAGTGTAATGATGATACTACTTATTTAGTACCAGCAAACGCTGTGGTTGCTTCGACATCGATGGAGTTTGTCACAATATATTGGATTCAACCAATACCTCCTGTTTATTGACAAATGATGAGGTATGCAATGCATATACGCCGTGCAATGGAAATTCTCCCTGTGAGCATCTCTGTCCCTCCCACTTTTGGTGTTCGAAATCAATTTGTTGGAAGCGTTCATCTGTGTGTGATGGCGATCAATGTAACAACTGCCCTTCGTTGTCCCGAGAAAAGGGACATGGATTCAAGTGTGCCAGAAATGGCAAAACGTGCACGTTGCCACAGCAGTTGTTGTTTGATACAATCCAGGATTGCGACAATTTCGCTGATTTCTGCTTCACATCGGTTGACGAGAAAGAAAAAGAAGATCCCAGGTACGTTTAAGTAACAGTAGTCGCAAAAGAATCAACCAACATTTTTAAATATTTCCTTTTTCTGCAGAGATATTCGCAGTTTCCCGTCTGTTATCTTCAATTGCAGTTTGTGCTTCCAGTGCATAAACGACCCCATGATTATTTCTAGGTCAGGTGTGTGTAACGGCGTCATCGATTGTCCTGATAAGAGCGATGAATGTCTTTGTGAAACGGTCCGAGTGACGAATTGTGGACACTTTTCAATGTACGTGTGAACATAGTTTCCGTAGGTCGGATATCAATGTGAACGTATGCATACGTTTCTTTATTGTGTCGATTGGATGGTCAGTGGCAAATTTTGTTTAACTGTTTAGGGATAATAAGAGTGAGGAGACCTACTGCACAAGTACAACAACAACCAACACTATTCTTAAAGGTGGTTGGGGGTGTAACACTGTAAGTACAAACGATATGTCACACTGAATGATGCTCTAAGGCAGGAGTATTCAATTAGTTTTGTCACAGGTCCAAGTACTAAAGTTTTAAAAACCCGACGTCCTGCCACTATTCAGGAATGCGAATGCAACATGTTTTAATTAGCTTATGGGAAGAACTGCTGTCCTAGACAAACACAATAAAAAACCGAGTGTTAGTAAATGCGAAACAATGCATGAGTTTCGCACTAATCCCGTTAACACTTTAAAAATTATTGCCAGTAAAATGCATGCAGACCCATTTCAGCCGCTTTTGCAAGATTGCTTCGTCCAGTCAGTTTATTACATCACAGACAAGAAACTATATAAAAGTGTGCGCAAACAATCTATCTACGTGTAATACATGCAGTGGTTCCCATGAAAACGTTTTTTTTTGGAAACTAACATGCCAAATAGCAATTTTAGGTAATTGATACAGAACTGTACACAACAAATCTGAAATTTACCAAAATTTCGGAGCATCACTAATTTTTGGCATAATTCGGTTACAAGGTTTCGTACTATACAAGCACCGAACTGTTGTGCGACGGAAAACTAGATTGTGAATACGGTGCTTACTACGACGGTCGATGGTTCAATCACGATGAGGATCCTCGTCTTTGCAAACATCGCAAGCATTGTCTCACGACCGACGGGCTTCTCAACATTCCTCAGTCTCAAGTTTGCGATGGTGTCAAGCATTGTAAAGACGGAAGTGACGAACATGCCGTAGAAATTCCTGAAGAATTTCGTTCAAAACTTTGCGATGGTTTCGTCGATTGCCAGGACAAAAATGACGAACAATTCGAAAATTGCACTAAGCAAGATAGATTCTATTGCTCAGCATTAAATGGAGTTAAGGTATGCTGATTTGCAAAGTAATGATTTAAGAATAAAAACGTTTTTCTGTTTCTAGGATTCCATTAGCAACACAGAAATTTGTGATTTCACTATAAACTGCGATGATGGAAGTGACGAAATAAACTGCACGAATGACGGAAGGTTCTATTGCGAAAACAAACAACCACTCTTCGTTAAAAAGGAAAAAGTATTACAGTAGTACATTAAATGACTACTAGGTGTTTCCAGTTTTAACATACAAATGTTGCAAACCAACAGAAATTCAATGGATTTGGAGATTGTTCTGACTGGAGTGACGAATGTCCATCAAAGTCGACTAGAACAGATGAGAACATTTTCTCCTCGCGATATGAACTGATCGCTAATCCATTGTTACGAACAGTTGTGTGGATCATGGGCTTTCTTGCAATCTTTGGAAATTTGGTATGCTTAGACTTGTTTTTCTTATACCGCATGAAATGCAAAATAATAGCAATACATAAAGTATCACGTTTGGATTTTGTAATTACATCACAGGTCGTCTTGGTTACGGAAGCAAAGACTTTGTTGACAACAGATTCACCAACAACTGCATTTCGAACCAACCATATTCTTGTCCTCAATCTTTCTGTTTCTGACCTGCTCATGGGTGTTTATCTGCTCTTGCTTGGCGCAACTGGTGTTCACTACTCAGGAAAATACTGCGCCAATGACCTTGTTTGGAGGTCAAGTGAAAGTTGCACTACAATGGGAATACTGGTTTTGCTTTCCAGCGAGACATCAGTTTTTACAATGGTTCTTTTAACATTATTTCGACTCTATGCTGTAAAATGCGTGAGTAATTTAGTGGTGTACATGCAGCTCTTTGCTTTGTCAAACAATCAACATTTTTTGCAGCCTTTCAACGCATCTCTACACCCGAAGCTTAAAGTTGTCATCCTTACCATTTTATTGTCGTGGTCAATTTCTTTCACTCTGGCATTTATTCCTCTCACATCACAACTCCAACATTTGTTTGAAACTAAAGCGTGGATGAAGGAAAACCCGTTTTTCCAAAGTGCTGCAGTGAACTTTTCAAGTAAGCTTGTATTGCGTATTTTTGCTCATTGGATCAACTGATAATTATGATTTCTTTTTTAATCGGTTGGAATCGTCTTTGTATTTTGTGTAGGCATGGAGAATTTCATGGAGCAGTTTGTAAATTTTCAACACAATTTTACTCTCAACGATTCCCAGCAGTATGAAACTGCAGTTGCGAAGCTAGAAAGGGCCCATTCCTGGACGGATTTTGTGGATGTTCTCAAAGATTATAACTACACTGAAATGTTTGACATTGCAGGATATTTCGGGTATGTTGCTGCAAGCAGTGATGGGTTGTAAAGCATACAGTGTTTTAATGCGTTAAAATGTTTTCGTAGATACTACAGCACCAACAGCGTTTGCATCAGCAAACTTTACGTGAAACCAACCGACAAGGCTTGGGCATATTCACTTGGTATAATCATACTCAACTTCTTGGCTTTTATATTTGTGGCAGTGACGTACATTTGGATTTACAAAAAGTCGAGGGCCAGTGGCAGGAACGTGAATGAGAGGGTGAGAAACCGAAGAGCAGAGAAACAAAGCCAAGGTAACTAATGAGATGTGTTTGTGTATGAAGCAAAGTAGTAAAACTATTTTGAGTTTGCCAGAAATGCAAAAGAAAATCATCCGACTGATCTTCACCGATTTCTTCTGCTGGATACCAATTTCGATCATGGCTTTCTTGAACTTCGGTGGAACAACTGTACCTCCAGTGATCTACACAGTTTCGGCAATAATCCTGCTTCCCATCAACAGCTCCCTTAACCCTCTCATCTACTCAAACGCACCGAAAATGCTCTATGATTATATTTGGAAGCGTTTGCGTGAGTTTCGTCCACGTCATCAGCCAGAAGCCGACCGAGTGAACGTGATAGTAGTGGACGAAACCCCACTTTAAATGATACATGAACATGACCATGACAAATCGGACTTGTATACCGAACTGACAATATCTTGTGAGCCATGTACATATTTATCTTAGTGTGTTTACAGTTGCTGGAAAATGTTTTTATTCTGTAAGATGATTTTTCCACGTTTCTTCACGTTGATTGTTCCTTTGCATTTCAGCATAATCAACCTGTGGTAGATTGTTTAAACCGTTACCTTTAATAAAGTGTAAATACTTTTCTGTGTTAATGTGTGAGTGAGTAGGTTTGTTAGTTTGCAGGTTTCATACCGTCGGGTTTCTTTTGATTTATCTTTTGTAAATGTATTCAAATCTCCTCTTCTTACAAAGACCTTGCGCAGGATTTACATTTAAATTTCTGGCTAAAACATATTTGCGACAATGGTACCAGCTCGTTTCGGACATAAACAATATAAATCCAAATTGTCTTGCAAAACACACTGTAGCATTGACTTCGATATTTAGGTATCTCTTTGAATATGTTAACATGGATTTGCAGAAAAGGACAAAACGAATATATTAGGATTTAAAGTGTTAAGAACATTTGGATTTGTTCGACAGACCTTGCTTGGAGCATTACTTATTTGTTTTATTGTTTTTGTGTTTCTTCTTTGTACATGCCAGGGTCTTGGAAAACTGCTCATCAACAAGGTTTTATTCTAGTTGAGACAGAGTAAACCTTTTCTAAAATAGATATGTTTTTAGATCATCACATGGGGAGTATTAGGAACTAACTGAGTGAGATTAAGTTTGGCATGGACGAAATTAGGTTGGAAACTATGAAAGAACCAATATGTTGCCATAGCGACAAGTGACACCACCATGTAGTACTGAATCCGTCCAATGGTTATGTATGAAAATAAACAATTAAATATAAAGAGCTATGAAAGAAAGTTTTGGAAAATGTTGATGCTGAGTTGAAACGTAGATAACTGCCAGCATACATAGTTGGTGCTGGAAATTAAATGTGCACAGTAAAATTAGTTTGACTTTAAATTACATAGTATAAAAGTTTGTCACAAAATCTTTGATTTGGACGAAAAAACACTCGCTCAAACATTCAAAAATAAAATTCCGCCCAGCTATGATGGGTCGCAACCATTAAAAAAATGCTTTTGAAATATCTGATTGACACTTGGTCGTGCATTTAACGTGCTGATAGAAATTGGCTGTTTAATGAAATAAAAGCAATGTGCACGACCAGTCGAGATATAGAAAAAAATCGTTTAGAGACTCTGTTACATCTCCAAGTTCAGTTATGCATGCATGATTAACTCGTCCCACTGTTCCCCTACTATGACGTTACAGTGTCCATGTGTGTAACAATGGAAGGCTATTGTGTGAAAGTTGCAATGATTGTATTATTTTTCTGTACAACGTGGTCGAGTGAGGTGGCTGTATTACTGCATTAAATAAATTTGTTTGTGTTGCGATTTTAAAGAACAAGGCTAAATTAAATATTGCGACGACTGACTAATTAATCTTTAAGTAAAGACTGTTTACCGAGATTGTCATTGATTTGTGACCTAAATTAATTCATGGCTTTTATGTGTGACTTATACTTATAACATGCTGTATTTTCCTATAGTGTTTGCAGCGATTGTTTTATCGTCTTTTAACTGTTGATCCGTGTATTGTACCGGTTGACCTGTGTCGCAAAGTTGATAAGTTAGTCATTGGCAAATATGTCAATGTGTTTCGTTTTCTTGTTTAGAAAACCGTTCCCTTTTCCGTTCTCATTCCTGTTTCTGTCCGTTCCTGATTGTGTACGACGTTGTGGTTGTTGTCGCTATTGTCGCTGTGGATTATTACACTAGATTCGGGAAGTGTGATTTGTGTGGGAAAGGGCGGGGCGTGTTTCAACGTGACAAACCCCTTTGTGAGGCTCAGCCTTGCAGGTCCGCCGTTTAGAGTAAGCAGACACTTTATGGGCAGAAAAATAAATTTTGGTCTTATCCGATGAGCTAAAAAATGTCATCGAACGAGAAGTAAGATTGTTTGAATATTTGGAAAGTCGCTCTGGTAAAATGAACCAGTTCTCAAACTGAAACAAGGTTGTGCTACCAAACGGTTTTCACAAGCCAAGTTGAAAATATGTCAAAAACTGTTTCAAAGTTTTAGTTTGTAGCAAACTAAACGGTAGAAGCAAACTTCTTTATTAGTAAAACGTCCGATCTGTAGAACTAATTTCCTCTGACAATAAACAATTGACTTAAACACTAAAGAATAGAGATAAAATTGAAACTACATGATGCAAATTTGTTGTTGTAGCCAGAAACTGATTGCCAAATTTTGAATTTATCCAATGCATGAAGTCAAAAATGAGAATCAAACATTTTATTACTCGCGTGCCGATTGCGCGTTAGTAAATCGCCCTCCTTGGCATGACTTATTGGCTTTAAAACACAAACGGACTGAGATAAAATGAAGCGCTGGAAGTAATAGTCAAAATCTGCTTGCAAAATTATAGTACATATGATCAGCGGATAAACACGAGGAACGGAAATCATTATTCGCGCAGTAGGCTTACTAAGACCATTAGCGCTATAAAAGAAGGTTTCCCTTGGTCCAACTAAAAAGGGAAAAAAAACAACAAGAAGGAAATAACAAATTTTTGTAAAAATATGCAGAAATTACTGACAATGTTTAAATTTATCCGATGAGTAAAGCAAAAAAACGAAAGAAAAACATTTTCCCAACAAGATCCCTCGAGCTATAAAAGAAACTCGCTCTAAATGGTTCTGTAACAAGATAGAAATGAGATAAAATTAAATGATTTTATCCAATCAAGTTGACATTGTAGTCTGAAAAAACATGCAACTTTTTAGTTTGTTGTGATATGATCGGGGGCGGCTCGTGCGAGGGGGCTGCGGAGCTGCAGCACCCCATATATTTTTACATGACATTCCTATTCCATGTGCACTTAGAAAAGCTGCATGCTGGGCTCCTGCGACGTAGCGCTAGTTGTGTTGTTTGTTCCGCGTCTATTGTATGCCAAAGAAAAAACCCGTGTACCATATTCTTAAGTTCGACTATGAGCAAAGTTAAGTTCTCTTTTATAGGTAATTCGTGTTTAAGACTTCAAATGGATTTTTCTAGTTATTAAAATGGGACAAAACACCTTTTTGTTCCAGATATGAAATAAGCAACAACACAGTTTTCATTTTAAATGGTACCAAAGAAAAAAATGGCTGTGTGGCTGGGAATGCCTTACCGAAATTCAGACAACATCAATTGCAGAACAAACAATTGTAAGAGCAACAGGAATGTTGAAATATCTGACTGATGACAATTTAAAATCTTGGTTAGAATTTTATTAACGCACAATATGGAACATGTTTCCAATCAATTGCAATTTCTAGGAAATTGAAGTGTTTGAGACTTTTGTGTCAAAAAAATGTAACAGATCCTTCAAGAACATTGATGGATGAAGCTAAAGAACTCTCTCAATAGTAGCTGCTAAATCGTTTCACAGGAAATGGTTGACTAGTCTTAAGAATGAACATCCTATGCAGTAGAGATATCACTAAAGCAGGGTTTCCCAACCGGTGGTACGCGACGGCACTCCAGGTGGTACGCGAACACCTTTTGGTATTTTGCGATTTCCGTATTTTTGCACACAAATCACAAGTGATAACAAAATGTCTGTTACTGAATCCACCGGGTTATGTGTCACTTCTATGTTTGCTCCAACCCATTTAAGGTGCCACCAGCAAGGTACCGTATTTGCCCGATTGTAAGCCGCGGCTTATATTGTTTTTTAGCTGCCGTTTGTGCGGCTTACAATCGAGGGCGGCTTACAATATTTTTTAACACCTCAACATGCTGCTTACAATCGAGGGCGGCTTATAAACGAGGGCGGCTTACAATCGAGCAAATACGGTAGGCATTGTTTGAAAATAATATGTCTTTGTTCTAATTATTTCGTGGTAACAATAACAAGCGTAGAGATAATGCGCCTGTAGCTGAATTAGTGTGCTTGAGAGTTGTAGTCTACTGTAGTCTAAAGTGTGTTACAAACGTTTTACCAATTTGATTTCGAAAAATGTCGAAGCGAAAGTATGACACGGGTTATCTAAAATATGGATTCGTAGAAATTGAATACAGAGGCGAGGATCTCTCGCAGTGCGATGTTTGCATGAAGACGCTCTCGAATAGTGTCATGAACGCAAGTCTGCTCAAGCGGCATCTTGAAACAAACCACCCTACAAAAAAGGACCAAGATCTTAGCTATTTTCAGCGTCTTTGAGAAAAAGCTAAACAGCAACCCATTGATAAAACAGGCGCCGTGTACCAGAGCAGCTCTGGGAATGTAAATGCTTTATTTGAAGTTTCCCTCCTGGTTGCCCAAAACATGAAGGTGCATACAATTGCTGAATCTCTAATTATGCCAGCGGCTAAAATCTTGATTCGAAACGTGATCGGGGTGGAGGCGGAGGCCAAGTTGTCCAGTGTGTCCCTTTCTAATAACACTGTGAAGCGTCGTATTGAGGAAATGTCGATCGACATTGCCGACCAAGTTGTTGCAGCAGTGATATCTTTAAAGTATGGGTTTGCAATTCAACTTGACGAATCCACGGATGTCACCAATTGCGCTAAGTTACTGGTATATGTCCGATACACTCAACAAGACAAGGTAAATACCGAATTACTGTTTAAGTCAGAACATGTCAGGCACAACAAAAGAAGTGGATATTTTTTAATGTTTTGAACGACTTTTTCAAGCGGAATGAACTAGAGGGGGGAAGTTGGTTTGCTGCATGACTGATGGGGCTCCGGCTATGCTTGGCCGTAAGTCCGGATTTCAAGCTCATGTAAAAGCTGTGTCGCCAAACGTCATCTTTGCGCTAAAGTGCTGCCGCCAAATTTGTTAGCCTCTTTAAACCGGGTTGTAAAAAGTGTCAATGCAGTGAAAACGTCTGCCTTGTATACTCGATTGTTCAAACTGCTCTGCGAAGATCTGGGCTCTCAACACACTTGTCTCCTTTACTAAACGGAGGTGCGTTGGCTTTCCCGAGGCGACGAGACGCCTTTTCGAACTGAAAGAATTATACGTTTTTTTCAAACAAAAGGGCCATGATTTTCAAAAAGTTCTGAGGATGAAATGTTTATCGTAAGGTTGGCTTACCTCTCTGCTATTTTTGGAGTCATCAACCACCTTAACCTATCAATGCAAGAAACTAACTGCAATGTCACTCAGTTTATCTCAAGGCTACAGGCATTTGTGCGCAAGCTGGAACTTTGGTCAAATAACGTAAAAAACAAGCGGTATGGAATGTTTGAACTACTTAGTAATCCTCCGGGAGGAGAATGGCCAAAGTAATGATGAGATATTTTCTGTGGACCCAGCCGACCTATCTGTTGGAACTGGGGAGCAAGGGAAGCTCATCGATATTCAGGCTGACGACACTACACAGGCAATGTACAAGAAATATTCTCCTACAGTTTTTTGACTGAATATGGCCTCCTCGTATCCCACCGAAGCCGGTCGCGCTATACCTCACTTACTAATATTCCCTACTACGTGGGAGTGCGAGCAGGGATTCTCTTCAATGATGAATATCAAGAAGAGTCGTAACCGCCTTACTTCCCCCGGGCATGATTTCCGTGCAGTAAGCAAAGTTGTGCCCCGCATCGATCGACTTGTAGAAGGCAAACAGATACAGATGGCTCATTAAATTTATCTTTTCTTCATTTTTACTTCTTCGTTACGTTTTCATTAGTCCATTCAGGAAGTAAAAAAAGTTATCTTCTCTAAAATATTTTTCTAAAAACAAGTGGTACGCGGCAACAATGCGTTGCCATCAAGTGGTACGCGACCACAAAAAGGTTGGGAACCACTGCACTAAAGCATATTTCCTGTTGCCAAAGAAAAGCTGGTCACCGGAATGTGCCTTTCTGTTCCGCACGCCCTAAATTGCTAGTCGACGATAGGGCTAGTTCTCTGTGCGCCGTTAATTGTGGGGGTGTTGGTAATGGGTTAGCACGCGCCCGGCGTAACGTTGTGTTTTTACGAAGTTTCAAAATATAAGTCCGCGCCCACAAGCTAAACCAGTGTGCGGGAGTAATTGGCTTCAGTGGTGAACCGTCATTGCAGGGTTCTGAACCGGTTACAAATATCCTGTTTCCATGGCCGTTGGTCCGATTGGACTTTTTCGCTTATTTTGTCCGATCGGACGCAAAATAGCATGACTCAGCAATTTTGAAAGGAGGTCCGATCGGAACTTTTTGTTTGCTTTAATAGTTGTTGCCGATGTCTACTTTCAAACAGTTTTGTGAAAGTATAGTTATTATCAATACCTTAAAAACGAATTCTACAATGAAGTTCTTGGATGTAATTGTTGTAATTTTTTGCCAAAAGTAACGTAGGCCTAACAGGCCCGATCGGACCAACGGCCATAGAAACGGGATAAAAGTAAGCAACCGATTTATAAAGCCTGCCGAAATAATTCGGTAACATATTGGGGGGCATGCCAGGACCTGTCACCATAACAGTTTGAGTGAAAACAAAGTCATGATGAAATCTTTGTATTATTGCGGAGATTTAGGTGTACATATGTTTACACTGGTGCTGGCGACCTGCTGTCATGACCAAAATCAAGTAGTTGGACCTGGTTTCGGACGAACAGCTGGCTTATTTTCGACGGGCGACGCCCTGTGCTGAAGTCAGCTATGGTGATTGCAAGCGGTTGGCCGCTATCATTTTGGTTAAAGGCTTTGGGCCCACGTTGCTTCACTGAACTTCACCGGTGTCAGTAAATGGGAAAAGCAGGCAAATCGCTTCTGATATACGCGGGCGATCAGGGAATAAGGCCCATCAAGTCAAAAAAAATCAATTTAAAGAGTCGGATCCGGGTGTTTTTTTTACGGCAATTTCGCAAAGTTTGTTTTATATTTGTGTGACTGTGTGTTTCGGGGGCACAGTTCTAGAGCCTTAAGCGATGCAAGGGTAGAAAAATCTGCGTTTGCGAGCGAATGTTGTTATGCAAAAACCCTGGAGGCCTACATGACGTTTTGCATGTTGAAGGCGCCGAAGTGCTCTGTGTGTTTTTCAAGCAGCTAACTGTCGTTTGCTTAGTCCTACGGAAGAGCGACCAATTCAGGTTGGAGGGAATATAGCGAAATTTTGTTTGCTTGGTGGTTTTTGTCACCGTCACTTTATTGATTATATTCTTTTTGGTAGTGGTGTGGCGCCCGATTTAATGGTTGCCAAAAGCCTTCGAACACTTTGCACTAACAGCTAGCCACGAATAACCGTAGTTTAGACGCGTTCGAGCACTGCTGTCTTTATTTAAAAAAAAAAACTATATAAAACGGTCTACAATGTTGGCAAAGTCACTGCGAAGCACAAAAATCAAGACAAGTTAACAGTACGACAGCCGGGGAAGAAGTCCTCGCAACAGCACGTACCCCGCAAAAGAGCCTAAAACACACGAAAAAATGCTCGCAACAAAACTGTTAATCAAACAAGGAAACTAACGAGTCACGTGGTCGAAAGCCACTAGTTAGTTGTCATCGCCCTAGCGGCTTATTTTAAACGGTTGCACTGAGATTGTAGTCGGAATGCTGCAAAAGGCAACGACAGGGAGGGGTTGATAAAGGTGCAGTGAACGCAAGGGTGCCGAGTGTTAAATTCCCGTATAATGGAAAACAAAGTGCTGAAAAGCAATCAAATAGTAAAAAAGATAAACGGTAACGTAACAAAAAGTTGTGAAGAAGAATTAAGTGAAAAACACATCGTGAAATTAAGATAACCTACGTTTTAGGAAAATAAACACATACACAGAAAACAACTCTTGATAAACAAACTTAGTAAACCAAATACAATATAAGACACAGGTGACTAACGTGGAACAAGGTGATAACTTAACCACGCTCATTACTCTATTTGGAAAGATGCAACCATTAGCAAAAGCCTAAAGTTTATCTTATAAATCTTTGATTTGGCCGCTTGCGAGCCGTGGCACTTAAGAGCAACCGATCGCTAAGCTTGAAAGTTTTGTAAGGTACTGCTATCGTCGCAAATAAAAGTACAACGGACACATAAATCAACACCCCGAAACCTCGAAAACATTGTGCTTACATGGATGACCCCACACCAAGATATTAAGGGGAAGGCAAATACTGCAATATATAAGGTGAACTAAACACGGAGGGAATGCTACATACTTCTGGAGCTAATTCGATGCTGCTGAAACCGACGGAGCAGGAAAGAAATATGTCATATATAATGCACCCGCTGCAGAAGAACTACGGTTTTTCTGAAAGAGTGTTATGTTTGCCTGTTTCCATGTGCTGAACATAAATCAGATAAAAAACCTAAAAATGGCGAAGTCTAGTTTTTTCGTGATTGTTTGAACAAAGTGGAGATGTTAGGAGTTCGTACCGCCGCAGCCCTTTGGGCCTATCTAACAGGAACAACATACTTCGTGGCCAAGCAGGCGGTCGGATTTAATATCTTCTGTAATAATCTAACAACATCTATGCTTACAATTGTGTTTTCGCAGACTAAAGTTCCTTTTTTCCGAGCGTCTAAAGCAGCGCATGTTAATTGTTGACAAATTCGATTTGTAGGGAATGGAATACAGCATTTTCGACATGGATGATTTTCTACGCAAATCTGACATTATAGAATCAAAATGTGTACTGAGGAAAGGTATGGATGAATTAAAGTGCAGATCTTTACTTTTGAGATAAACTTTTTTATTTCAAGGTTTGACACAAAGTTTGTGCTACATGAAGCAAGAATGTTACCAGTTGCTGTTGAAGAACTTTATTCTGTGGCAAAATAATAATTAGTTCAGGAAGCGTAGAAGTTGCAAACGGTTTTGAAGAAAACAACACAAAAAAACTAAGACAAACTAGCAAATTTCCCAGATGAACAGATGGCCATATCTCCGAAACAAATGATGTAGATGCAACAAACTTCCACACCGAAGGAGCTAGATGCTTTGACCCCAAGTCACCCTAAACAAGAAATGTTAGATGGAAGCAAAACTGTATTATAAATAAACAACAAAGAGAAATGACAAGGTCATCACAGTGAAGAAACACTTTCAAAAATCCGAGTGGTCTGCAGAATGCATGACATGATAAAGGAGAAAAAAGCAGAAAATGGAAATAAAGAAAACCAAATCTCAAGTCCACTAAAAACACCAAATCAGTAAAACGCAAGAAATGAAGACAGTTTTATTTTATTGCGCCTTTTTCGCATGATTGTTTAACCATAGAATACTAAAGCCCTGGAATGGCAACTCTATTGTTACGTCATTTTCGTCACGCATGAATAACAGTGTTAGGAAACATAAAGCGCCTTATTGCGTGCAGTTAAAAACGCGAGTTTTGACGTTTTTTAGTTTCTTATCTTAAAATTCCAGGCAATTTAGAACTGTTTACGCAACTTAGTGTATATATTTGTTTATTATAATTAAAAAAATAGATATGACAGTGGAACTTCAGGGGATTTGGGACATGGATGAACAAAAAATGTACGAGGAAAGCAGCGGCAGTTCAGCAGCCCATGAGAATTCAACGCTTGAAAGCATAGCTTCAAATCAGGACATTGTGCTGCCAAAAGTGAGTAGGGAAGGTTGTAAAGTTTTTAACTCCTGGATAATTAAATATTCTACTGCTGAGAACATAGTTGGAAGTTTTTCAGAAGTATTCAATAAAACTATTTTGTTTGAAACTATTGATTCAGAAAGTGAAGCCGCCAGACAGACTTTAAAAATTATTCAGATGATTATTTTCCACAAAACAGCAGCGAAGAAAGAGGTGTTACTGTCAATCTATCAGCGAAATGAATTAGAAAAAGATGTTATTGAATTTATTGGGGGTTACACAACAAAAAAGCTTTGATTAAATTTCAGGACAAGAAAAGTCTGGTTAAGTTATTATGTGGTACAACTTCTTTGGGTCATTTTAGTGTTCTAAGTGAAAAACATAAAGGCTCCCTCCAACACCAAGTAAAGCATACCTGACACAGTTAACAAGGCTTTACATTCTGCGTTGTAATGAAGCAGGCAAAAATCCTTCTGAAATAAATTTTAGCACATTAACAGATTCTGTGCAGACACAACAGGAATACGGGTTTCAAACATTTCCGTTCAAGATCATAATGTGCTTCATTTCATCTTAAATGTGCTTCATTTCATCTTAAAAAGCTTTTGCAAACCAAACAAAAAAATAGCCGGAGGCAAACATTAGGCCTCAGAGGAAGTCTTAAAAAGAAATCCACTTAGGAACCCCTTTATTAAGTTTTTTCTGACCTGTACTGTTATAATAAATTGTTTTAAATAAATAAGGTACCTGAAGGTATGTAGGCCCGGAAGGTAAAAAGGCCCATCACTTATATTTTTAAATATGGGAGGAAAAAACTTCCCGCTCTCATCCGGTTTTAGTCTTAATGCGAATTTACAACCATGTGCGAAGTTTTAGCTTCGTTCGTTCTTTGTAAAAGTTGCTACGACCAATTAAAATCCTTACCCTGTTCATTAGCGACTTTTTGTAATTTCAGAAAACTCCTGAAAGCAAATATTGACAGGTTTAGTTGTTGAAATGCAAATTTTGTCAAGATATACGTGAGATGGATCATTGTAGTTTGTGCAGAATATTGTTTGAGTTAGAAATAGAAACTGCTTCAGGATTAATTTGATAGGGTTTTGTATGTCAGCGACTGGTGGCAATAAAGCCCATTAAATTTTAGTGCCTGACATAGTTAAAGTGAATGGCATGGATGCAAATAGAAAGATAAAACTATAATAAGCTTATGTATTAGGGTCTGTTGTATTTTCTTTACCAAACACAGTAGCCAGTAACATAGATTAATATAGTTCACTATTACAAAGTCAGAAAATAAGTAATTGAATTGCCAACTTTGCTAGTCAAAGTAGCGAAGTTATGTAATGATTTAGATTCAATTTTTTGTTGTGTAGCTGCAAATCTATGCATATTAGTCATAATGGCAAAGCGGAGAGCAGCATGGTCTGAAGCAAACCTTAAATTAGCTATGGCGGCAGTTGAAGGTGGATTAACACAGAGAAAGGCAGAGGAACTGTTTCAAATACCAAGGAGAACATTACGAAACCACATTAAATCAAAAGTAACATAAAAACGACTTGGGAGGCCACATACTTTGACAATGGAACAAGAGAAAGAACTATGCTTGAGAATAATAAGATACAGTGAGATTGGTTTGCCTGTCACAGCCAGTATAGTAAAAAGTTATGTTTTTGAATTTTGTGAAAAAAATAACATTACAAGTCCTTTTAACAAAACAAAGCAGTCAGCTGGGCGCTATTGGTTTCAAAATTTTTTGAAACGACACCCTGAATTATCTATCAGAAAAGCACAGTCAATGAATCCAGGAAGAGCAATTAAGCTAAACAAACATATTGTAGACGATTATTTCAAAAAGTTGAAAGTTGTTTTGGAAGACCATGACTTATTTGACAAACCTCGCTTTATTTATAACATGGATGAAAAAGGTTGCCGCCTCACATTGCACCATCAACAGGCGGTTTTGGCCCAGAAAGGTACCAAACGAGTGCATCTAGTTGCTCCTGAGCATGCTGAGAATGTGACTATTGTAGTTTCTGCAAATGCATCCGGAACTGCGATTCCACCAATGATTATATACAAAGGAAAACGTTGCAAGCCTGAATATTGTGATGGATTACCACCTGATACACTAGTATGTATGTCTGATAAGGGAAGCATGACAACAGACTTGTTTCTTAAGTGGATTGACCATTTTGCAAAGTTTAAAACAAGTGGAACCGTTCTTCTTATATTTGATGGTGCAACAAGCCACATTCACCCTAGTATTGTAGATGCTGCAGTAAGTAGAGATATTATACTTTTTTGTCTTCCAAGTAACACTACACATGAGCTTCAACCAATGGACAAATCTGTGTTTCGCTCTTTTGAACATTACTGGGATCTGGAGGTTTTAAAATATTGGCGTGCTCACCCAGATCGATCAATAACAAAGACAAGGTTTGGATATATATGCACCCCTGCATATAACAAAGCATTATCTATTGGCAACATTGTTAATGGTTTTAGAAGCACAGGAATTTATCCGTTTAACCCTGATGCCATTCCAGAAGTTGCCTTTGCACCTAGTTTGGTGACTATGGAGGAGGTGAACTCATCTGAAAGAACTGAACGAGAAGAGGTTTTCACAGAACTTCAATCAACTTCAGCAGCAGCTGAAGCATCACCGAACCCACAAAGTGCAATCTTTTGTCCTGAGATTTTTGATGCAACTGCAACAAGTACTCCAAGGAAAGGACAGGTTGAAGAAAGCAATTTAGTTGATGCTATAAATATATAAATGACCGGGAAGACGATTCTTTACACAGATTTTCTGTCAGTTTTACTGAAATAATGGCAACCCCAAAAATTAGGAGAAAAAAAACTACACGCAAAAAAAGCCTCACTTACAAAGCTCAAGTCATGTCAAAGAATCTTTTTTCAGCCCATGACATAGCACCTTCTGCAAGAAGTAGTAAAGCCATAAAAATACATGAGAAAAAAAGAAACAGAAACAACTACTGGCCAATAAGAAGACAAATGCTGGTAGAAATGCATCTTGGTTTTGCTCAGTATGTGAGGAAGACACTACATTGAGTATGAGGCAATGCATGTCTTGCAAAGTTTGGTTCCATGAGGAATGTGTGGGTTTGGAGTCCGATGATGAGGAAGACTTTATATGTATGGACTGTAATTAGCACTATAATAGAGCGCCCAGTGTGTATTGTTTCAGTGGGTTTATTTGTTTCAATGTTTCGTTTAGTTTTATTGATGATTGAGTGTCATTTGTTGGTGGTGGTTTCACACCACCAATGGTTGGTGGTTTAATTCGTTGGTGGTGGTTTTAATTTATAAACTACATGTCCTAAAGTTTATTATGAAGCTTGTTAGAACTTTATTTTGAGTGAAGTAAAGTAGAAAGGGGTTTGATTAATTATATAACACTTAAAAAACACAAGAAAGTTTAGGGCCTTAATAAAAGCACAGGCATGTATTAAGGCCCGATTTAAAAAAAAATTTAAACAGTTATTCTGGGAAAACAAAACTTGGAAATTTTCCTAAAGTCGGACGGGTGATCAGTGTTAACCCTTACAACTTTCATGCCAAATTTGGCCAGAAACTATTGAACTGTTTTTCAGTTACAGTCAAAAGTTTGCTTAATGGGCCTAGATACCTGCAGGTACCTTAAATGTTTGTATAAAAGCAGTTATTCGTTGCAATGATAAGTTGGTTGCATAATTACAAACCAAAAACTCATGAGAATTGCATAAAGCCAAGCAATGCGGAACCACATTTTATGTACATTAAATAAAGAGACATGTTATAACTTGAACTTTTTTGATGAAATTGGCTCATTGCAAAGATGTGTCCTAGGATTTGTTTTTCCCAAAAGTTGTGTTTCCACCCTTCTTTTTTATTCCTTTTCTTTGGCTGATATGGTTTCTGCCATAACCAACCTGATTAATGCCTGGGTTTGTTGACCGACGACCAAGTAGTCTCTGAAACAAATAATGCAGGGTAACAAAATAATTTTCACAGACCATTTCATTGCTGTTTACTATAGATCCAAAACAAGCTTCCAATACATCTTGTGTCAAGGTTTTCTAAAAAACATACTCCATAATTTGTAACAGTTGTTCGCTTAATTTTATAAAATTTCTCGTTGTGAAAACCAAGCCATTAAGGGTTGGAAGGGGCATAATTCTCTTTTCCTCATTTTTGTGTTGGGTCAAAGCTTCATTCTGTCATTTAATACAAAGTGGAATAAAACCAACAAAAAATGTATTTTTACATGAATAGTTAAAAAAATAGACTAACTTTTCAGTTTAATAGGTATTTAATGAATGTGTTCTCCAGCCATTTCAGTCGCTCATCATCCACAGATCTTATAGGATATTTACATCCACAGTTCATTATCTCAAACCATCTAAAAGCATTTTGTTTTTATCTTGTTTTTTGTGCAAGGTATGCACACTTTTTGCCTACTTGGCAAACAGTAAAACAGGGGTGGGGAACCTACTTTATGCTGCGGGCCGCATGAATTGCACAACAGTTTGGGCGGGCCAAATATTTTTTTATTTTCAATTCCGAATAAAATATCCAAAGCATTGTTTCATATTTTACGAGCGAAAAAAAAACTCTTAGTTAGATGGCTGATAGTTCTTCTCCTTGGTGAGACGTGCGATGTTGCTACTCGCAATTCCATTTCAACGTTTCATCAGTTAATCTCGAGCGGAATCGACTCTTCGTGAGATTCAGTTTAGAAAAAAAATTGTTCGCAGCAGTACGTGCTTCCAAAGAGGGACAAAAATTTGAGACCATGTTTCCGCGGGATGGGAAAATCATCAGCATTTATATAGCGTTGATAAAAGTCGGCCAGCGGTGTGTTAAGATACATAGCTTTCAATGTATCATTAGACTGGAGCTGAATTATTTCAAGTTGAAACTTAATAGGAACAGCAGCTGCAGTAACGTTGAAAGGAGTGGCAAAAATATCCAACTCTAGTTGCTTGATTTTCATGTCCTGGAATCTTTCAGTAAAAACCTCAGAAATCTTTTCACATTCACGAGCAAATTTAGCTGTTGAAGAAATTTTTTGCTCTTGTAAGGTGGGAAAATGTGTGGAAAATGTCATTATTTTGAAGTTGCACTTTCCACAGCTGTAACTTTGTTTCAAATGATTTCACTCTTGCAAACATGACGTTTAAAAGCTGGTTAGGCCCCTGCAGCTGCATATTGAGTTCGTTGTGATGCTTGCTGATGTCAACCATAAATGCGAGATCACACAACCATTGGCTATTACCAAGTTCGTCGACAGGGTTTCCCTGCATATTCATGAACTGACAGACTTCGCTTCGTAGCGAATAAAAGCGTGTTAACATGTCACTGCGACTCAACCAGTGGACCTCGCAATAGTAAATGAGATTGCAGTGATCCGCATTTAAATCTTCCAAAAATTTTTTAAACAGGCGGCTGTTGAGGCCCCTGCTTTTGATAAAGTTGATACACTTCACTACTGTTGACATGACATTACGAAGTTGAATTGACTTTGCACACAAGTTTTGTTGATGTATGATGCAATGGCATAAAACAGTGTTTCATACCGGAACGGAACGGAACGGAACGTTATACCGGAACGAAATAAATAATTTTTGGCTCAAATACCGGAACGAAATACCGAAATAAAAAATATTCAAAATACCGGAACGGAACGAAATACCGTTATTTTTTATTACGGTATTTCGTTCTGGACATTTGACATGTAACAACTGCCAAATATTTTGTGCCGTTAGCTAAGCAAGTCTATGATAAAAATTGAAGATGCTACAATTTACATCCGTTTGACCATCATTGACAAATTTTATGTGACGTAACAACCACCGACAATAATTCTTGTGTGTTGCAACTTTCTTTCTTTTTTCGCTTAATAGTTGCAAAGACCATAAAGAAATGTTCTTTTTTTAAGACCGAAATACCGAAAAATACCGTTATAAATTTATTTCGGTCAGACCGGAACGAAATGAAAATATCGGTCTGGAACGAAATAACGAAATAAATGATTTGCTCAGAACGAATAACGTTATTTGGTTTCGTTCCGTTCCGGTATGAAACACTGGCATAAAACTAAGGCATCTGCAGCAAGACCGCGTCGAGTCATTTCTTTTTTAACCAGTGCTGTTAATCCTTTTTGTGAACCAATCATGGTTGGAGCACCATCTGTTGTAAGGCCACTTAACTTTTCAAACGAAAGATTAAATTTGCGCATTGCCAAAAGAAGTTTTTCAAACAAATCCTCACCACGCGTAGTTCCATGCATAGGTTCCAGTGACAACAAACCTTCATCTATTTTGAAATCGGAAGTTACTGCTCGAATAAAGATTGCAAGCTGAGCTGTGTTTGTAATGTCAGTAGTCTCATCAAGGGCTAGCGCAAAAAATTCGAAACATTGAACTTTATCTTTCAGTGTCTTTTCAATATAATCTCCCATTTCCGAAATCCGATCTGACACGGTTCTTCTTGATAAACTAACTTTTTGAAACAATGTGACTTTGTCCGGAGCTAACAACTTAGCAGCTGTAACAAGACATTCTTTCACAAATTCTCCTTCCATGTGTGGCTTCAGCTTCTTTGCAATTAGGTTGCTTATTTCATAACTTGTTTGAATAACATCGTTATCGGTTTTGCAGTACCTTTGCAAAGTAGTTTGCTGCGCTTTTAAGCCTCCTTTGAGAACATTAATCTTATCCTGCCTAGCCTGCCCTGTTAAATTCTTCAAATTACCATGGCAGGAGTCATAATGACGCTGCAGATTTGATTTTTTCTTTGCTGCGACATGTTTTCCACAAACAAGGCATACAGGTTTGTCACTCATTTCAACGAAAAAATAAGAGTTTGTCCATTCCTTTTGGAACACCCTAGCTTCATCACTAATCTTTCTTTTTTTGCAAGTAGCCATTTTCCAAGATTAAACTTTTGAACAACAATAAAAGGATCCAAAGTTTGTATAGCAAACTAATAGCTCTGAAATCAAATTAAAACTAGCACCACATGGCGCATGGTGTGTTACTGCAAGGAGAGACAGTCGAGTGGTTGTTACGTCACAGTGGTTGAATGTGTGGCAATTTGTACAGAAGTTTAACGTCATAAAGTTGAATGGAAAGATATTAAATACAAATTACCAATACTTTTGATGTCATTTTAAGGGAATATTTGTTCATTAACATTTTATTTATGTTTGCTATGTTGTATACTGAACAAAATTGAGACGCGGGCTACTTTAAAAAGGCACGCGGGCCGCAGGTTCCCCACCCCTGCAGTAAAACATATTCAGATGTTCCCTCTGACCCTTCAACAATGCTTAGAGACTTTCCACATTCCAACTTAGTGTGTCACAAGCAAGATTCACTTTCATCTATGAAAGACTAAATAAAACAGGGCACTGGAGAAGCAATAAAACAAACCTTGTTAAAGGAGTTTAGAGAAATGTGGGTTTTAGTTAGCTTTGTTCCACTAAGTGATGGAGATAGAGAGTCTTCTTCATGCAATTTAACTACATGGCCCCAAAGACTATCCTTTCCATTTTTGTTCATGTATCGTGTCCCACTTGGTTTCGAAGAGCATTTTTTGCTGTCTGTAATAATTTTCTATTATATTTAGTTAAAAATTCAAATTTGAACAAAACTTACCTTTAATAAATGTGACACATTAGAGCAGGGGTAAATAGGTCTATGTGGTGCATACGGATTAGGGGCTGTTAAAGGACAATTTAGCCCAAATTCATGGTTTGGTGTAAATATATTTAAAAAATCGCCTATTTACAGACATTCCATCTGCAATTTCACCCGATCCGTCTGGAAGTCCCCGATTAAAATCGGCTGTGTTACGCAAAAAAGTACGTTTCTTATCGAGCGGGATTAGGATCTTTAGTGTGTTGTAACACAACCCGATTGCGGACGCTTGATCAGTAATGGCAGTGATGCATTAAATTTGTTTTTTATTGGCAAATATTATTTTTTCTGTATGAATAGTCGCAGGTGAATTGGGTTTTACATCAAAATGGCAGTTAATTCTAGAACAGCAGGACAAAAACAAATGCATTCTAAGCAGTGAAATATACATGTTAAGCACTAAAATAGGCCAAGAATCAAGATTGAAGTACCTGATAGGCACCATGTTCTGGCAAACAATGAAGCACTTTCAGTGAGAAGAATTTCTGGTCCTTACGTTTTTAAAGCAAATTGAGCACCAGCACACTGTCATATGAGGGACTTGTAGATTGGATTTGAATTGAAGTGATTCACAGTAAGTTTATGGCTGCCCTGTTACTGCCTTTCTCAACTTTTTCTGTATTTCTGGCTGATGTTACTTTGAATTTTTAGCTCATTAAAACCCCCGATATTGAATATTTACTCTGTTTTATGACACTTAGACCCGAACCGGAACTGAACTCGAAGAATAGGCGAGCTTCCACTTATAGGGCGTGTCAAAAATAATAGTGCACGGTCAAAATTCTTTTTGGGTTTGATAAGGCCAGGTAGATGATGGGTAGAATTAAATGGGGTTGTTCATCCACTAGGTGCTGCCACCTTCCACCTCTGAAGACCTCGGCGCGCATTAGTAAACAACGGAAAGTGGCTCTTTGTCTCGAGCTTTTTACGTTCAATTTAAAATATTTTGGCAGTAGTAAAGCTGTAATGTTGTAGAATTGTTCAACTATTTTCGAAAACTGCAAAAAAGAATGCAAAAAATCGTTCAGAAAAGGAGTTATTGTATGAGGCGTATGCGCATGTCCTGGCAGTTTCTTGAGTAGGGGATATTTAGAAACAAGTTTTTGATGGTATTAAGTGTAACAATGGGCGATATGTTTTCTTGTTAGTTTAAAATATGTTTGCATTAGAAAAACTAATAGTTGGTTTAGATGGTTTATCTGAATTTTTATCGGTTTTGATCCATGTTTTTTAGTTGTACTAGTGAATAAGTGATTAGGTATAGGAGTTAAGACAATGTATGCAGCCTGGAAAATCGTTGATTTGAAGAAAGAACTGGCGTAAAGAGGGGCCAAAACTTCTGGCAAAAAAGAAGATTTAATTACCCGGTAAACATTCTGTTAAGTTTAGTGAGTTAACATGCACTAGCACGATTACAACATGTGTATACCTTATGGTTTACAAATTTGCCAGAATGACTACTTTTTGTATATTTACAGCTTAAAAGCCTATGAAAGAAATGATGACTTCGCCTGTTCCTTTGTAGACACTGTATCACAGGACACAGTGTTGTGGCCAAAATCTGGATTCAAGCAAGTTAATTGTGACTCAGATATTCCAAATATAACAAGCTCACATATACAAAGTTACTTCAGATTCCGGGCAGTGACTGATAAATTATGTCATGGAGATGTCAAGTCTATTAAAAAAAGAAAGCGGTTACTTGCTGCAAACCACATTCAGGCATGCAGTGAGCTTTTTCTCAACAATGTGACATATATTATTGGAATTTTAAAGGCATCTATGAAGAAGCATGTTTGCTACAACATCAATCTTAGTTTAAGTGCTGAAAGAGAAATATTAAAAATACAACATGTGAATGCCCAGCAGGAAAAGGACCGTTAGCAGATTTCGTAAAAAGTAATGTGGTACAAGTAAGACCATCATGTACAGAACAATTGCAGTCTTTTCATCAGCCCAGCTCATCAAAGCGTAAAAGATTATCTCAGAAACGTAAGCTATAGAATCAGGCACCATTCAGCACAAGTTCTGCCTGAGCACTGTTTTGGTCTGAATTACATGGTTATCACTAAGGGTCATGCATTATATTTCGTATAATTCTGGCTTACAGAATTTCATCAATGCATGTTATGTTGTTTGTTGTTCATTTGTGTTTGGTGTGCTGAATATCATGCTGTTATGTTTATAAACTAGCTTTGTATATGCTTTGCAAAGAGAGCAGTTTCAGCTTCTTCTCTGTTTAACTCAAGCACCTGCAATGAAGATCCAAGGCCATCAAAATATCGGAATATGCCTGGATATTCTGACTATGTACGGAACACAGTGATCAATTATTGCAGCAATTCACAAAAAGATTTATCCATAAGGCACATCTATGAGCGAGCAGATTTGAGAGCGGCTGCAGATGACCATGATTATTGTCTGTTACCATTCTTGGAACACTGGGTAGATAGAGCACAAAGAGTAGGTTTTTTTTGTAAAAGAAATACAAGATGTAATAATGCTATACTCATGTAATTTTGTAGGTTTCTCAGGAGAAGGCAGCAGACATTGAGATGAACACCTTATCACAAAGTGATTGCAGAGCATGGCATGATGAAAGAAAATGGAGGATCACATCATCAAAATTTGGAGAAATAGTTCATGCAACCCACAGGAGAGACATGGAAAAGCTTTGCAAAGCTATAAAATGTACGAATTAATAGCTTTGCAGGAATTTTCTTTGCTTACTGGTTTTGATGTGTTTTCTTGTGGGCTGCACATAAGTGTAGAAGAACCCTATTTGGCTGCCACTCCTGATGCTATAGTTGGAGTTAATGCAATAGCAGAAGTTAAATGCCCTTATAATGGTAGAAATTCTAAAATAGCAGTTGGCAAAGACTTTCCATTTCTTCAATTAGTAGATGGAAAACTTTTCCTTAAAAACACCCACAATTATTATTTTCAAATTCAAGGTCAACTTGCAATAACTAAAAAAATCACAATGCTATTTTATTGTATACATTTTGTGACCTTTACATGGAAATAGTAAAACCAGATCCTCAATTTTATGCCACATGTGTGCTTCACCAGTTAAAAACCTTTTATGAAACACAATGGCGACCATTTCTCGCTAAATGCATTTGCAATTTTGTTTAGGTTTTGTTTCTTATGTATTGTTTAGGTTTCGTTTCCTATGTAATCTGTTCTGTTATGAATGCTTTTTCAGTGTTCCATTCAAAAGCAGTAAAACGTTTTTATTATGCAAGTTCATTCACTACACTTCGACGAAAATTTGTCAACATAAAACAGACAAAAACTATTTTAGATACAAGAGGAAGCAAGCCGTGTGGAATTGTTGACTGCAGAATTTTATAAGTTTTTGCCAGGCCTATCACACGCTCGACATGAATCCTTTTTGATGCAATACGTCGATCTTTTACCACATTTTTTGATGCTAGTTGTAACTGCCCACGAAGCATTGTAGGCGTGTTAACAAACACATCATGCATGGCAAAAAGATCTTGCACCATCATTCCACGATCTGCCATTATGCTATCTTTTGGTTCAAACCGGGTTGCAGCTTCTAAGTACAATTCACAATCTTCGATAATCTGTCTATCGCTTGCTGCTCCCCCAAAGCTATCACTCACAAATGAAACTGTTCCTCTTGGTGTTATACCCACCATAGTTTTGATTGTGTTTTTATTCTTGTATGTAGAAAATGTACTTGATTGTGAGTTTAGATCAATATAGGTCTTTCAATAGGAATTTCTGTTGCATCCAAAATAACTCTTGTAGTTGGAAATTGCTGTTTTTAATTTTGTGGCATGGATTGCTTCACTACTTTAGAAGATGGCCACGTGTTGATCTCTTTCAGCTGATGCCATAAAAATCTAACCCAAGTAGAAAAATTTTTTGAAATGCTTCCCTTAGATATGCCAAATAAGATGCCCAGGTCTTCATAAACTTTATTTTGTCGAAGCTTAATGAGGGTAAGGAAAAGTTGATTTCTTGGACTTAAAACATCACATTTATAGTAGAAATTTGAAGTAGCAGGACCCAAAATGTTAAAAAACAGATCAAAATGTTGGTAATCATCAAACCCAGTGTAATACTGTATAGCAGAGTTGTCATTTTTAAAGACTTCAAGATTAAAATTTACTTTGTTGCACAACAGCATTGGGCCAGCTGTTTGTGTAGCAACTGTTGCATTTGATTGGCAAATAGCAAATTCATTGGATTCAGATGTTACTTCTGTATCCATAGAACTTACTGCAATTTCACAAGCTACATCTGGTATCAAATCACAGACAGTGCGATTTCGATTTCTTTGTCTTTTGCTCTCTTTTGAGACTGTTTCTCTGAATGAAAATAAAGAAGGTATGGCATTATTTTTCAAATTCCGCTTTCTCCGTCTTTCACGTTGAGATCTATTAGCAATAACATAATCTGTTGGCTTAAAGTGTTCATAACAAAGAATTGAAGAGCTTAAGTTTGGTTTCCAAAGTGTCTTTAATGCTGCATTTTCTTTCTCCATTTTTTACATAGGAACTTGTCTTTAGGAAAAAGATGTCCTCCAATCCTACTTTTGCAACCAGGAACACAACAGTATGATGGCATTCCTACAACACTATTGCAAAGCTTCCATCAAAAGTTTTAGTCCACTCACATCTAATGAAACTACTGTGCAGCTGCAATGCTTTGGGCAGAGAGAAATAAACATTATTTTAGCCTGAAGTACGCACAATAATCCCGCTATTAATCCAAATTTGTCGCACATTACAATATTTGTTAGTCTAATAAAACGTTAGAAACATTTCGGACTAAAAAACACCAGCCAAACTCGACAAAGACCAGATTTCGCTATCGTCACCAAGTATAACAAGTGCACTTTATGGCCGGAAGGTGCTGCCACCTAGCGAATTTTTTGGTTTCGGCTGAACAACCCCATTGAAATAAATGAAAATTTGAACCGGTTTAAAAACCGCAAACCAGTTCGGACCGGATAATTTGCCCAAACCGGAACAAAACCCGAACCCGAAAATAGACATTTTTGAAAACCTGAACCGAACCCTTAAAAACAAAAAGTGAACCCGTATGACAAGCGGTTCGACTCCCTGGTCAAGATATGCACCACATACTTGAGTTCACATGAATTAAATCAGAATATGTTTTATTTCTTTTCCATTGTTCTACCTGCATTCAAGTTTATTTATTAATTCTTATACCCAAATTAAGAATTTGCATTCAAACATTCGTTGGTGTTAATATTATTTTACGCCCACAGTGATTATGGTCCGATGTAAATTCTGAGAAAGTTTCGCACTCTGATGGAGAATCTGACAGTAAAAGTGATTCACCAGACAATAATGGAGAACTTTTAGTTTTGAGCAGTAGTCTGCATGATAGCATGTTGTAACAATTGTGTGGTTTAACCTCATCTTTCCAATGATATCCGGGTTAATATCAGCAAATCATTTCATTTTCAGCTGTACAACATTGTTTCACCTTTTTGTTTTATTTTAGTCTGTTTACTTAAAGATCCTGGTTTAGTATGTAGGCTACTACTTGTAGATGCAGGTTTTTAACTAACCAATCAACTAATTGCTGTGAATCTAATTATTTATTGTATACGTGTCTCTTCAAATATTCGTCTGGACCAGGGGTCGGCAACCCCTGGCACGCGTGTCAAGTGTGTTTTAAATTAATCCCGACAACAAACAATGAATTAAATTGGACAGGAAATTATATAAGATCTAGACCAGTGGTTCTCAACCAGGGCCCATGGCCCCGCAGGGGGCACGAGCTGTGTTCCGGGGGCCACGGGCGTAGATTCACAAGAAACACCCACTAAAAGTCATTTTCACTTTAACTTTATTCCCGAATTTAATCGACTATTTCACATACTATGTTTATAGTGAGGTTTATCACGGTCTTTACTCTATTAGACCTGTTTAAGGCCAAAATTTATACCACATTCCAACACAAGATTGCATCCACATTTTAAGAGGGCTACAAGTCCTCACATGGTTGCTTAAAGGGGGGCACGAGGCCAAAAAGTAACTTTAAGGGGGGCACGGTCCACAAAAGGTTGAGAACCACTGATCTAGACCAGGGCTACTTAAACTTTCTTGCTCTGCGACCCCAATTTAAAACAGAAATTTCTACACGACCCCTTGGTGGGTATTCGCTATGACTGCCGCATCACAGATCTTTATTTCCCCAGCGACCGCTTATTGCCTGCTTGCTTGTGTTTTAAAATTACTGATGTAAAGAAATACTTAAATACTGGCGCCTAAAAAGCCTAAAATAATTTCTAACTTGATACACAAATTGCCAGTTTTAGCTTTTATGACGTCATAATCTACATTGCGACGCTTGTGGTATCTGCTTTTTCGCGCTATGCGACATCTTGTGGAATGCCGTTTTTGTTAGCAGTTGAGCTTCACGTAAACATTGGCGGCATTGTTTTGGAAGTTTTACGCCGAATTATTTTATTCTTGTGTTTAGTCGTTGGGTAAGCTTTGTTTTTTTAAAAAAGTAAATTGATTATGGGTGCAAAGCGCAGTAAAATTGTAAAAAAGCGATCTCCAAGATGGACAGCTGTTGAAGTAGAAGCATAAATGCATTCTGGGTTCATTTTCACCAGAAATTACAGTTGCTTCAAAACAACAAGCTTGGAAAATAGTGACGACTATGGTAAGATTTGTGAGCAATATTTTTTTTACTGCTGTACATAGATTATGATATTTTACAGGTTAATTAAGTCAATATCAGTGGTGTTATTCGCACAATTGAGCAAGAGGAACAGAAGTGGTGGGATCTAAAAAGTGTTGCAAAAAAATTAGTGTCGGAATGGAAAAAAGAATCAACTAAAACTGGTGGTGGTGTGAACAAAGCTACACCGCCTTCAGATGTTCATTATCAAGTCATTAACATAATTGGACAACAGGCAGTGTATGGAATAAAAGGTGCATCATCACTTGAAAGCAGTGACAGTTAAGTACCCTTTGTTATGTTAGAAATGGTTCGTACACTTGCAATGCCTAATTTTTTTGTAGGAAGTGTTTCCCAGGTTGCCACTACAAGCCAAGCACCTCAAGATGTGGAAGAACCGGTGGCATTCACATGTTCGACTATAGATGACAGTCTTTTTGAAATAATTGAAGAACCAGTGAGCCCTGCATCGTCACACTCTGAAGCATCATTACAACCCAAAGCAAAGCGCCGCCGTCGTGATCCAGAAAAGGACATAGTTGACATACAAAAAGAAATTTATGTCCAAAAATCAAACATAGCTATAATTCAACAGCAACAGTTGGAACAAATGATAATAGCAAATGATTTGAAGCGACAAAAGTTGCAGTTGTCTGAAACCAGTAAAGTTGAATTAACCGGCAGTCAACCTTTACAGTTGATGATTAGATTTAATAAGCATTTTTTACAGTAAGCTTTTTTCTGCATGTGTTTTTCAATTTTCTGTTATTTACTGCTTTCACTGCTGTGCAAGCCTGTCCGGGTTTTATTCATTCTTGTTCACTGTTTTTAATTGCCCTACTTTATTAGTTTCCTATTCTTTACTGTTATTCTTACCTACCTTATGACTTTCATATTTGTTCAGTGTTCTGTTACCTATTTTTCAAGTTCATTTCTGTGTTGCCACTTTTTGCAATAAACAACCACGAAAAACATTTATTGGAACAAACAACCACACAAACATCTTTATTGGAATATGGAAATAATCGAATCTCTCACAGTACTAAGAGCAAGTCATGATTTTCATTTGTTGTGGTGGTGTCTAAAAGTGAATCTATGTCAGCATTTGCATGAATCATGACATGAGCCAGGCCACTTGCATACCACATCCAAAAACACCATATTAGCGTCACATATAGCCTGCAAAAATGATTTAAAAATGAAACCAATATATAACAAGGGAAAAGTATACAACTTGCCTGCACATTGATGGAATGATAACTCTTTCTGTTAACAAAAAGATGTTCTTCTAAATCAAACTGTCCGTAAATCGACTTAGTACCACACTAACAGTTGGTTGATATCAAAACTTGTTCTTCCACTGGAAGACATCTTTTACTGGCACCTTTCGGTTTTAAATCTTCGTGCAAATGGTTGCACAAATTCATTATTACAGCTTTCGGCATTCGGTATTCTGAAACTAATTCCACGTCCGACATTTCTAGAGGATTTGTCTGACATTTTTTCGTTTATTTGAGCGTTTTACAGCAAAATAGGCAGCCATTATTATTTGCTGAAGCAGCTGTGCGCCTTTGTCCGGAATAATTCGGCGTTAGCGAGTGGTCTGAGCTCCTCGCTACTTAGCGAGGCCCGTGTAGCGAGACGGGGGCTCGTAATACCAAATCTCGAGTTAACGAGGTCGTGCGTAAATACCGAGCTCGCTAAACTTAGCGAGATGTGTTCGTAATGCCCCTGACCCGACTGTGCAGGCTGAGAAGGTTTCAGGGATGATGTGAGTTTTTTTTAAAATTCGTACAGGCATTTAAGAATAAATCAACCAATCAACTGTTACTTGTTTAACATAAGGCATGTTTGAAATCATGCACCTTCAAAAATAAACCGAATTCACAAAACAAAAATGTGTCAACTTACAGTATCAACTGGCTCCCAAAACGTATAAAGCGTAAAATGGTGAAGTCGTAACTATTTGTATCATGGAAAAAAAGCGGATCAGAAAAATCACAGTTTCTGAAACGATCGGAAGAAATCACATTTCGCCAGGCACATTCAAGGCGCCATACCGACTCAACCGAGCACCAAGCATTCACCATCATATGGCAAGGCTTAGGCTAGAAAAATCTAGCTTGCGGTGGGATTCGAACCCACGACAGTAGTCTTTCCAGGATTCGCGCTCCAGCTGAGCTGCACAGGCTCGGTGGAAAATCCGCCGTACCGTGATCGTTGGTCTGCATAGACCAGTGGTTCTTAACCGGGGTTCGATTGAACCCCAGGGGTTTGGCAACGCCGAATCAGGGGTTCGACGAAGGTCGTTTTGAAGTACAATACAAATACTTGTTTTTGTCAAATTTTAGGGCCTATAGTCGCTAAAAACGGCAGCTTGTATTTACACTGGAAGATATTGCTTTATTTCTTGCTTAGAACTGAGGATGCCATTATATCGGCGAAATCGATATTATTTACAATACATTGCAACACGACTGAATAGTTCTACTTCTGAGATCGCTGATCAAAATCGTCAGAGAACTGGTAAAAAGGGAGATGTAATTTACAATAGCAATTGCAAATGACGCATTAAAACGTCACAAACAATTGTTAAAAACGTCAGGTTGAGCAAATACGTTTATGACATCATTAGCTTCATAATATTCAGTTTAAGTCAGGGAAGGAATAGAATTAACTCGAATCTAGGTTTCGCAAGAAAAGCAATTACTACGTTATTTCTGATTTCAAAGGTTACTTTAGGACCAACATTAATCTCTAAAGATGCGGTACAAAGCTAGGCATTTAAACTACATACAATCAACGCAACGAAAATGAATTATTCGATAAGGCAGTGCTTCTTAAACTTTTTTGGGTTTGTTCACCCCAAGCATCCATCTCCAGATTTTATTCACCCTTGTCCCATGATATGATAAAACTATCTCGTCTATATATAACAGCACAAAATAACTTAGGTTGTTTTGATTTTTGTTAAGATCAACTCAAGCTAAGTTTTACCATTGCAAATCTACAATTTCTCGAGTCCAGAGATATAAAGCTACAAAAGCACAAAACACAGTCACCAAATTTGTACTTATACACACAGTGCAAACCAACTTCACTATTACAATAAGAAAAAAACACCAAAAAACAACAGTTTAGTAGTCGATTTACTGCAGAAAATTGTTTACTAGTGACTAGGATGCTCCTGAACTTTCGCAACTAGTTTTTCAAATCGTGGATGAATCAGTCCTTCTAATGCCACTCTCATCGATGAGTCCACACATTTCAGTGCATTTCTCTTTTTAGTTTTCAGTTCCACTAGGCATGAAAATCCTTTTTCTGACAAGTAAGTAGTAGGCATGAGCACCAGTTCCTGCAAGGCTTTTAAAGCAATCGTCTTATACTCAGGGGATTCGAGCAAGCTGACCCAATAATCGCCATAATAGGGATGTGTTTTGAAGAACGATTTTTGAGAAAAATCATTGTGTAACTCCAACAGTGTTTCCATTATGTCTCCAAGGTTTGCTTGGGACAAATGATCAGCAATAAAAGGATTTATTATCCACATTTCCTTTTCCAAGTCTTGATGCAGTTTTGGCGGGAAATACATTTCGAAATTTTCACTTAGGAGTTGCAAATGGTCCAGTATTATAGTTGTTATCCTATTTTCAAGCTCTGGTGCATTATCTTCCCAGTTGCATTCTTTCATATAGTTTCCCAAATTCGGAAAGTTTGAGAGATTGTTTTTGCGAACGTTGCTTTGCCACATTTTTATCTTCAGTTTCATGGATTCTATTTTCCCTGAGACATCAAAGATGTCGCCACCTTTACCTTGAAGTGACAAATTTAATTGATTTAAATGATTAAAGACTGATGCCATGTAATACAATTTCGATATCCAAACATCATCTTCAAAAAGTACTCCACTTTCATCATTGCGAGATTTAAAAAATTCATACAGTTCATTTCTCAGCAACAAAACTCTTTGAAGAACTTTTCCTCGTGAAAGCCATCGAACTTCACTATGTAAAAGCAGAGTTTTGTGATCTGCAGACATTTCATCGCAAAGTTTAGAAAACAATCGACTTGTTTTTGCTTTTGGACGAATAGCATTGACAATCTTCACCACATCACTCATCAGTTTATCAAGCTCACTCGCCTTATCAGAGGAATGTGCTCTCAGTTTCTTTGAAGCTAGCGCTTCACGATGTAGAATGCAGTGTAAAAACTTGCAATCTGGGGACCTAAGTTTGATCAGTGCAGTAGCACCTCTGTGTTTTCCTGTCATAGCTGCTGCACCATCTGTAGTTACAGCAACACAGTTCTGCCACGATAAATTTTCATTTTGAAAAAATTCGTCTAGCTTAGAAAAAATAAATTGCCCAGTAGTCCGCACACCAACCGGAAGGCAGAACAAGAAGTGTTCAACAATTTTCTTAACACTTTTGTCTGGAAACCGACAATAGACAATAAGTTGGGCATCGTTTTTAATATCTGTGGTTTCGTCAAACTGCAATGCAAAGCAGGGTGCTTCTTTCAGTTTAGCAATTAACTGCTGCTTGATATCGTCAGCAATCATGGAACCTCGAACTGTCATTGTATCATTGGACAATGGTATTTGTTCCACTTTATCTACGGCTTGCTTTCCGCCATGACACAAATTTGCTACGATCTTCAAGCATGGTTTGATAACTGATTCAGCTTCGCTATATGGCTTCTTTTGTTGCATAAGCACATGCGCTATTTGAAAAGAAGAAAAAAGCAAAGGTTTTGTGTTGGCTGAGGTGTTTCTAACCAATGATTTAAGAGCACTCTGCTGCTTGCATAAGTAGTCGTGTTGGTTCTTGAAAAACTGCACAGACTTGTTTTGATGAATGGCGTGTTTGTTTTGCAAGTGATTGCGTAGTTTTGAAGGAGCTAAACAGTTGTTGCGATATGTTGCACTACAAAACATGCATTGAACAGATGGCGCAAGGCTGGTTTCTTCACTTTGGGGTAGAAAAAAGCCATATTTGATATAATCATCATTCCATTTTCGTCTTTTCACTTTAGTATTCTCATTACCAACTTTCCTATTTGGAGTAGGTTTTTTTAACTCTAACGCAGATGCAGCTGGCCTTGGTTGCCTGTCTGGTTCAGTGTCATTACTGCATGCACCAAAATTAATTATTTTCTGAACATATTTCTTAGACATACTGCTGTTTTTTATCTAAAATTTATCAATAAGAGTTTAGTGAATAATTACAGTACGAAAAGAAACTGAGAGCATCAACCGTACTTCGGGGTTTTCGCATAATTACAGTACGAAAGCAATGTTTTCGTAATAGGCACGGTTTTAACTCAGTTGACTTCTGTGATAGGCTATAAAAAAAGGTTGTTTTGGCTGGTCAGCAAACCCTGAAAGCCTTAGCCTAACTGGGCTACATATCTAGCTAAGACATGAATACTGCAAGTTTTCAACACTACTACTGAACTGGACAACCAATATATGCAGTAAATTGTTGCCTACCACAAACAAGTTCACCATAAAAAAAGCTCACAACTATGAAAAAACATGACCATCTCTTCTAGAAGTTTTCTAAAACTGCTGTAGATGACTGCAGTTTGTTGAGCGAGGAGATTGTTAGAACAATCGATAACAATGGCATTCAAGTAGACAATATCCCTCCAGCTCTACAATGCCCATTCAGCGTCTTCCCGGCCTCTGTTAAGTAATTCGTGGTTTAAAGTTTAAACCAAGGAGTCGAACCGTTTGATTTTTCCGGTTCGGGTTCGGTTCGACTCCTTGGTTTAAACCCTTCGTGACACACTGAGCACTATGGTTTTGCGCTATTGCATCACTTCTGTTTGATCACCTGACGGTTCACCCTTATTCACCCCTTTTGGTTGGTTCACCCCTGCAAAAATTTTATTCACCCTGGGGTGAACCATTCACCCGATTAAGAAACACTGCGATAAGGCACAGCCTAAATGATTGTGACAGCGACCAAACAACCTGCCCAACACGGCCGCCAAACAAGTTTGCTGCTCAATCAAACAAAGTTTGCTTAATGGCTTCTGCTTGTTATGTTTCCACACGTAAAAACTGATCAATATGCGCCATAATTCAGATAAACATTGACGAGTATCGAAGGTGCACTCCTTTTGTGAATAACTCTTTGATTCAGCTGTTAGCTGTACCTCCACTGATTCTTTTTTCCGGACGTGAACTATTGATCGTAGGCTATATTCGTATTGTCGACAAGACATAGCGAGAAACAACCATTACTTTTCTATTGTAGTTGCAAGTCCAAATTCTGGGAAACCGCTGGAGAAATTTCCGAAACGGTCCCCCAAAACACCTTAAAAAAAACACTGGCTGGATATGTGGTTTATGTATAAAATACCATTAAACCACTCGCATCCTCTCCAGGAATGGGAGCAAGATGAACTTTACATTTATTAACCCCTTGTAAATACTATCAAACTCTTTGTTAGATAATAAATTATACATCAACTTAAAGATATGTACAATATCTTTCGTTTGGTTGTAAGTTTCATACACGAGCAAATATGTTAATACAGCAAAAACACAGGAAAACTGCATCAATGGTCGGACCAGAAAAAGACCACCAATACCACCTATATTATCTGAAAGGTATTTGAAATATCTTCCGTTTAATGTAACTCATTAGGGTACAAAGATGTTAAGAGGGTGCAAGAGTGGGATCAATTCACAAAAGCCTTCCTCATCATTATTTCATCCCCCAAAGCACCGCTCAAACCTCACGGCGCCACTGGTCCTGTATATGCTATTGCTGCCAGGCATAGTATCATGTTTAAAGAGCTCTTCTGGCAAATGCGATTTTATTCCGACGTTTCGACGTCCTTTTCAGGTCGTCTTCATCAGGGTAAATAACACTGAATGCGACTAGTAAAGTGCACGATAAACAAAGGAAAAAATAATAGAACGCAAGCACCCCACAACGCAACAAAAACACCGCGCGATAACAAATGATTGGCCCTCTAATCTTTAAGCAGGTGCCTGTAGCACGCTGGAAGCATCATGTCTGTTTTGATGTTCATTGTGTTGCCCCGTATGTTGCGTGACTTCGGCGTAGCGGTTGGCGTTCAACCTGCCAATACTCTCCGCAAGCTACTGAGTCACCCAAAACATCCAACTGAACAACGTGATGTTGTTGTATATTCTATTCCCTGCGCCGAGTGTCCGTTAATATATATCGGTGCGACTGGAAGGTCACTCAACACCCGCCGAAAAGAACATCAACGGGATGTTGCCAACAGCGACGCGAAGAAGTCGGCCCTGTCCAATCACGCGGTATCACAAGGCCACCGTGTTGATTTCAATGCGGCATCTTTTGTGGCCCGAGAGAAAAGACTATTTCTTGAGTCATGGAATATTCACCAACGGGGCAACACAATCAACAAAACTTTGGAAAAAACTGCTGCTCTTTCTAGATGTCTAAAATAGAAAAAATCTTAAATATAAAAGAATGCCGGTTAAACGTTTAATGGAGCTATAAAAGCAATTTCATTTAGCAATATACATCTGAAAAATTCCATCAGAATTTTTTTAGGGGTACGAAGAATGCTCTGACCTGACAAAGGGGTACGAGCAGCAAAAAAGGTTGGGAACCCCCGCCCTAAGGTTTACGTCCGGGTGTGCCTGGCATACCCGTGTTCGGCGCCTATGGTTACGTGAACGATGGTACAGAAATATTTTGGAAACCTCGAAATTTAGGAACAGAAAATAAACAACAGAAAGATAAGCGGGAACATAACGAAAATTTCAAAACAATGTATATTACACAACTTCTACTCTTTTTTGCCAAAACCTATCTAAGACACTCTGAACATGCATGTAATATGTAGTCTGTGTTGTCAAGTTATGGGATCCATCGGGAAAATGGCGTATGAAAAGCAGTTAAGAACGGATTGTTAAGCAATTAAAAAAAAGCAATTAAAACGGATTGTTAAAAGTAAGTTTGTTGCTAACTAATGGTCAAATACTCTTATTTCCTTACATTTGTTTCCTTTGGTGTGCATTGTGAATAAATGAAAAACACAACAACTTTGCTCGTAAAATTAGTTCTCCAAAACAATGAATATTTAAGAATGAACCAACTACTCTACTTCTCACAACATCAAGTGTTGCAAAAGATGTTTGTACCCAAGTACATCTGCGAGTTCATTCCAGATGAAGATTTCAACACTATCATTACTAAAGTGGATCATGAAGGTTCAACGATTTTCAAGTGGACTCTTTTCGGGAGGCAAAAATGAAAAAAAGGTTGCCCAACTTAAAAAAGGAATTGTTAGTTGATCAATGAATCGGAGTGTCGCTGGTTAGGAATTCATCCCAAGCCCGAAAGCATCAAGATCGTCTCTCCCCATGTCTCTGTTAACTGAGAATGAAGCAATTGTTGCACTTTCTTCGAAGACATACTGTTGTCAAGAAACGTTTTTCCATGTTTCGTAGCTCCTACGCTTCTGTTAGGGGGCCCAAGAACAACTACCGTTGGTAGAAAGTTAAGGCCACGGCTTTGTTCTTCTATTTTATTCGATGCAAGTGAGACATCTCTCACAGAAGGAGAAGTTTATCTCTGCTTAGAAAATTCTAAAAAGGTATTTGAAGCAAAGTTTTCCAATACAGATGGTAGTCAGACATGCAGAAAGGTGATAAAAGTTTTTTATATGCACTGTTTTAAAGAGCTTTCGTGAGTGGGCATCATTTGATGCAGATATTTATTGCATAGGTTCTTTTGTTCTACGATATTCCACTTTACGGAATGTCACGAGGCCAGGAATATTGGGAGCAACCGGAACGATTTTTGCCAGAGCGGTAACACTTAATTTCAAAATAATAAACAACTGGCGATGATAATAGCTATAATTTTAACGTCTTCAATTTAAAAAAGTTGCTTAAAAACTATTTTCATTGAAACAAAAGCTGTTATCACCACTACAATTATTCAAAACATTCCAGATTTTCACGAAAAGATACTTTTGAAACATAATAACTTCCAGTCCATTTTGATTTATGTGGGATAACATAGGTTTCAAATTTGTTAAAATTTTATTGAACAAATAAAGTGTTAGTTTCCAAATTCTAACATAGCCTTCCTAATGCACCACCAAACAACAACACCGTTTTCTGCCAACAACAACAACAACACCGCATGTTTACGTAATGTATTATTTGCTGAATCAGAATGGAAGACATGAGCAAAATCGACCCAATGATTTTCCAACCGTTTGGTGCTGGGCCAAGAAACTGTGTGGGAATGAGATTCGCCCTGATGGAAGTTCGCCTGGCAATTTGCAAGTTGCTACTGAATTTTGAAATCGACGTTTGCCTTGACACACCGGTAACATAATCGACTTTCGTCGTGTATATAAGCAGGTCAATTCAGAATGTTAGATGGTTGAAAACGCCTACTTTTGGGCCCTGTACAGCCTAATAGGGACAACACATTGGAACCAAAACCTAGTGGCATTAAAACATTTTTTTGCAGTCATTCGATTTCTCGTTTTTCCTTTTTAGTTCATTGACTATTTCATCCGTATTGTAATTCATTGCAGGAGCCGCCCATAGAAATCACAATACAGTCGACATCGATGCGACCAAAGATAGACATCTTACACCTAAAGGCGACCCCGTTAAGGTAACTTGAAATTTGCACTTTAAGCTGTATTCTGTTAACGTTTTTATTGATGTAAATGCAAAGGTTCGATTCTTCGACTCGCATGCAAATTTAATCATGATTTTTACCAATACTGTAATTTGAAATGTTATTTGCGAAATTTCACGCTTATAATATTGCAAAGTCGTTTGATTCATTGAAACCAACCTCATCTTGGTGCAAACGACATGAATCTACATCTATTTCATAGTTGTGAAAGCAAGAATGTGATTATTAACTAAAGATCTACAAACAAAAACATTTGTTAAGGAAATTTTCTTTTTCAAAAACTAAGAAATAATATGTGGAAGCAACTTTTGTGACAAAGTTTGTAGTTGTAGCGACGAAATCACGTCGAGATTTTGGTTTGCCCTGGATCCCTGGATCATCGAGACAAGCTGTTTGCGTTTTTCCTTAAACCAGCATTTACGATTTAGTGGCTCAATGTTCTGATAAATCTGATCTTCGTTTTGTCTACAGACAGTTTAGACATTTTTAGTGGCTGAATAAAAAGTTGATAATATCACCCAAGCAAGTCTGTGACAGTATAGCGGATTGCTTTGATAAGTCAGATGCGTGTTTGTGTTTTAATCAAAGTTTGTGTGACGACATAAGGGATACTTTTGCCAAAACAAATCTGTTTGTTCGGTTTAAAGGAGGAAGTTGTGCGTTTTTAATTTTTTTCAGTGTGTGTAAACATATTTTCATGTAATAACCTCGGGCTAATAGTTTTTCACAAACAAAACATCAATGAGACTTTTCTTTGGTGTCTCAACATGTGTCTTTTCAAACCTTCTCTTATATTAAATCTTTTGTCACACACATCACATCGATGAGGTTTCTCATCGGTATGTATTAACATGTGTCTTTTCAAAGAACCACGGAGGGCAAATCTTTTGTCACAAACATCACATCGATGAGGTTTCTCGCCGGTGTGTGTAACCAGGTGTGTTTTCAAATAATCGCCTCGGGTGAATCTTTTTTCACAAAGATGACATTTGTGGGCTCTTTCATTGATGTGTGTCAGCATGTGTGTTTTCAAAGTTCCACTACGGGCAAATTTTTTCTCACAAACATAACATATATGTTTTTTTCATTGGTGTGTGTCAGCATGTGTATTTTCATAGTTCCAATTAGAGCAAATGTTTTCCCACAAATATGACATTGAAGGGGTTTTGGTGTGAATAAACATGTGTCTTTTCAATCCTCCTCTTAGACTAAACAAATTGTCACAAACATCACATCTGTAAGGTTTCTCTTTGGTGTGTGTCAGCATGTGAGTCTTCAAACCTCCCCCTCGGGAAAATCGTTTTTCACAAACGTCACATCGATGTGGTTTCTCATTGGTGTGTGTAACAAGGTGTGTTTTCAAATAATCACTTCGGGTGAATCTTTTCTTACAAACATGACATTCTTGGGCTTTTTCACTTAGGTGTGTCAACATGTGCCTTTTCAAAGTTCCACGTCTATAAAATCGTTTTTCACAAACATGACATTCATGGGCTTTTTCATTGGTGTGCGTCAACACGTGCCTTTCCGCAGTTCCACTTTCAGAAACTTTCTTATTATTGTGGGTTGACTTGCGTGTTATTGAAAGTTCATTTCTGCTAGTTTGTTGGATGTTTGTAGACAAACCAAAGGTCTTTTCACCTCGCGAGGATGATTGATTGGAGTCTGAATCCCAGAAATTCATTTCTCTTCACGTTGGGTGATCAATATTACTGGAACGGCGTAAAGTTGCACATTATATACTATACATTTTACCTTGACTCTATTAAAAAACAAAACGTCAAGTAGAAAAAAATTGTTCCGAGACACAGTAGTTGTTAATAAATTCGAAAACTATATTTCGTTAACCGTTGCTTTCATACCACTTAAACCCACTTACAATAGAATTTCTAACTTAAGTATGTAAGGATGAACAAAGAATGTCAACCTACTAACAAACCTGTAATTTTCTATGTCGGTGAAAGTTAAGATAATCGTGGCAATTAGTTTAAGTGATCTTTCTCTTGCAAAAATACTAGCCCGAACCCAAATCGTTTTCGAAAAGCCCTAAAGTGTGATTGAGAGGTGTAGATCAAGAAAGGCCAAGGTAACAAACACAATAGGCAATTGGTCATGGATGGCGTTATAAGGTTGTTTGCTAGTTAAATGAATGCAAAATCTGTTAATGACAAATCATCGCAAAATTATGCACTTTTGGGTTAACCATAAAATTACAACAGATGTACAGTGAGTTAAAACTAATGTGAACGCAAAAATGTATAACGATTAAAGCAAAACTTTTTGCTTGCAATGAAAGTAAACGGTATACGTTCAAATCTTTACACAGCTGCGCCTTTTGTACGTTCCTGTATTACAGGAAGCAATTTACCAGTACATCAGAGCACATAGTCAGGGACGTGCTAAATGCCGCATAGCGTGTCTGCATAAAAGGAACGTTGAACGGGTTATTTTCTGGGAGTATTTTTTATGAACGTCTATCCCACAAAAACGGCAGCGGATAAACCGGATCTTCGTCTAATCCGAAAAATGTTTTTGGGCCAAACGCATCCGGATTAGCCAACATTTTACTCTTACGCAAACAAGAGGTTGACAAGGATCTTGTATTTCGTTTAGGCTTAAAAGTTAATCTCCTTGTTTTTCAATAAAATTTCGTAAATAAGCCCCTTCACACATACGATGTTAAAACTGAAATTAAACTATAACATCAAACCATAGATCAAAATACTTGATTAGACAAACTAATCAGTGCTAAAACAAAAATTTTAAACAAACTTAAGCTTCTTTTGAAAAACGAAGCAGTGCGGGAACGACCTAAAATAAACTCTCAAGCCTCGTTTGTTTAAAAAACTGATAAATTTCCGTCGTGGTACAGGTACGTTGCTTGCTTAACAGTTAAGCTTGCTTATCAGTTAAGTCTATCGAATAACAGACCACGAGCACAACAAACAGATCACTGGTACAATATTCAGGTTGTGTTTTCTTAACAAAGAATGCAAACAAAGCGCCACAACAAAATTGATTAATATACGCACCAACTTTACATCGCTGTTGGGCTAATATGACCAGTTGCTGCGCATAGAATATTTTAGCTGTGTACTTGCGACCTCCGATTTTTGTACGTTTTGATATGTCTTTCAAAATTAGAGTAAGCAAGCAGGGACGAGTCAAATGCTGCATAGTTTTTCTGCTCCAAACAAAAATATTTTTTAACTAGTCTAGTCAACTAATCTAGTATTTTTTAACTAGTCTAGTGGCAGTACTGCACAAAATTTCCTTTCCCGCCGAAAGAAATGAGTCAATACGTTTCGACTAAAACTTACCACTCGTAATAGAACTAGACAACCAGAAATGTTTGGAACTCCTACTGTGCGCACCGACGCGTATAATTTGACCGTTGTTAAAGTGACGTCAGTGCGTTGTCGTCACGGTTAAGTAGCGTGAACAACGTATTCTCACACACAGCGCTTAAAGACTTGGTCTAATATTTCGTGTGTTAGTTAAGTCTTACATCTGCTTTTTAAGATATTTACTATATCGCAACAAGGCATTGATACCAAAATGACAATCGATTTACGTCATAAGACCTTGGTTATTAATAGGACGTCACTTACATCCAAAAAAATTAAAATGTGTTGATCCGTAGGGGAAGTTTCAGGCCTTGCAGGGCCTTTATTCAAAAACATTTGAAGGTAATTGGACTTCGGAAGCAATCCTATGCTCTGTAGGGGAACATTTTGTATGTGGTGTAGTCGACACAAATATTTATGCACCGCTGCAGTAGTTACGATGTGGTTTATACGTTTCCTTAAGTCGCTGCTCTTACTTTTATTTGAGTGAATTACCGTATTCAAAGTAATCCTTACTGGGATTACTGTCGATTTCCAGTCGCATTGTTTGAGGGTCAAGCTAGACCTGTCGACAGTCTTGTCTTGCTTTTGTGACAGGCTTGTACGTATAACGTGAACTTTATTTTGAAATAACATTTTGCAAACAGATAAGGGGCGTGCAACATTTTTCGTCGGTGGGCCATATAACCAATTTCGGACCTCAAGCGAGGGCCACATAACTTTTTTACATGTGCACAATAGTGTTTTTTCTTAATTAGTGTGTAGGTGTGGGCCACACCAAATAGCTTGTCGGGCCGGACTGTGGCAGACTTACTACAGCGATATAAAAGCACATAGCATTTCACAAAATAATCCACGAACAACAATGGGAAAGATTCACCGACCACTGGTGCATAACAGCTAAAGAAAAGACGTGATCGGTGAAGGTTGGCCACTTTTAAACGCATGACAAGTCAACCGGTTATTGGGCTCTTGTCTAAACAATCGGGCGTTGACTAGGCTCGTGACTGTAAGATGCGATATGCTTTGCAAACTTTAATTGGGTCGCATTTTTCCATCTGTGTATGTTACTAATATACATATATAAGCAGTAATCAAACACCTTATAATACCACGTTATGGAGCGAATGAACCGATTCAATCTCACAATATGGCTTCCAATAACACTGTTTAGGTGGAAATTAGTTTATTATGTCACAGAAGCTGTGCGAATAGACTCGCCTGCTGTTCTCGGCTTACCTGAATGAATGATGTAGCAGATGATTGTTTTATTCTTAGCAATCTACTAACAGCAATAGAATAGAATGTATAATTTAAAGGCACTTAATTCCACAAAAATTTTAAAAGATTTAAAAATCACTTTCAAAAGCATGAACAAGTCATATTGAAATGCTTGTGACTACACAAACTTTCAGTAACTGTACAACAACATAAGGGGCGACGAAAAGGATGATCACGCTTCATCAATACGAAAGGCATCTTTTGTTTATTGTAACGCCAATAAACGAAGCGATACGAAAAAAACTCAATGCGATAATAAAACAAACACAAAAAACGAAATCATCAGACCGATGAATTTCGGGCACGTCACGCCTAACAACGCGGTGCCGTTACCCCTCGGGGTTGGTCAACCTTCATAAATACGAAAGGACCCTAGACCAGGGATGTCCAACACGTGGCACGATTGAATATGACAGTCCCCAGACAAAAAATCGCAAGCCTAAACTAAGGTTTGCTACGCAGACAATCATTGGTCTAGAAATCACCACAGTTGCGTCAAACGACCTCCAATTCCGGCTTGCATCTTAGTATCTGAAGAGAGAGTATTAACCAAACGTAACTAAACTTTTTTTACGATAGGCAGGATAATTTCAAAAATGTTCCTCGAGGGCCCCATAGCACATGTTTAAACTTTTCGCACATTGCTTGGGATCTTTTTTAAGCAGTTAGATTCGAAAGAAACATTTATAGTTTTAGGCATAAAATAATCCGATAGCTTTTTGGCCGATAGAGTTTGTATTTGCCAATATCCAATCCCCAGAAGAGCAACGGCAAGTTTAAAATGAGTAGGTAGAATTTTTTAAGTTATTACACACAAAAATGGCAGGGCAGCGTGTACGAATTCGACACCCCTGCTTCAGACCAACGAGCTATTAACCAAACGCTTGGCCGTATCTGGTCGACAGTGGAAAATATAAAATGAAATCGTCAGAGCAATTCATTGCCCAAAAATTAGTCGATCCTTTACTGATATTTCCCCAACCTCATGCTCGAGTTTTCTAAACTTAATATGCCTGACTCTCACAGCGAATTGTTTCGCTTGGTTATTTCATTTCTCCTTTGTTAGTGACGAGGACGCATTGATATATTCATCCGCGAGAGAGCGTGTGCTTTTAACGCCACGCTTTTTGTGAGCTGCATTAGTTTTTAGGTTTGCACGGTGGCGGCTTGTTCCGAAAATTTCTGGGGGTGCTGCTCCAAGATTCAAGCCTTTATAGAAAATATAAATTGGCAATATATAGAAACACCTTCTATTTTGTGTAAAAACAAGTAATACAAATCTTCAATTGGCAACTCCATTGTGACGTTATGTTCGTCACACATTGATGCACATGAGTGTAAACAGCAGATGGTATCTTATGTGTACTTTGTTTACTTGCACGGATCAAATTCAACAGCCCGAAGTGATAATGTGGCACTGAAATACGCGGGAAAAATACACAGGCTCGAAAAAAAAAACGGTTGCAAACACGGCAAAATCATAACAATCGAAAAATAAATTGGTAATAAGGATAAGTGTTTTGGTTGGACAACAAAAAGAAAAAAATGCTTACAACAATGACCACTAACTAACACACAGCCATTAATATGGTTGTGACCGCCGTTTTTAGTGAGCTGTATAAGAATCTCAAACGACATGTACGGTCAGCAAGATGGTATATTCATCCGAAATTGAGATCACGGAGACATGCGTACACGCGTTTTCTTTTAGCAACACAAATAGGTCACAAACTGAAACAGCGAAGTGAAGCATTGACACACTCACCGAATACTTATGGCTTTATAGAAACTTCACCGCATTTACATAATTGTTTGTATTAAATTAATATTGATTCCTAAATAAAACACATGCATTATTACTAAAGCAGATAATAACAGATACAATTTAGTTATTTGCGAGAGATCAAGTCGCTCATTTAAGAATCTTGTGTTACGCTGCTATAGCGGTCACGTGCTTTCAAACCATCATTTTGGCACTCTGGTTTGGCTAAGCATTAAGTAATAGAAAATTGTAACTTTGCAACCATGACTTTTCGTTCCATGGAATTTATGTGCTGCTTTTGCGACATATGGTATCGAGCGGTGTAACTTTACTGTTCCATCGGTTCTTATGATTCAGTAACTTTTGGAAGGACATATTGAGTGTCGTTGTTACATGTTCCCGTCTACCTCGTATGTTCCAACAGCTTGACCATAAGACAGGCTGTTGCGTAAACTGGGTGTTTCGACATAGTTGTGCAATCCATCGCAGTGCTGCATATCTTTGCAAGCGTTTAACTTAAAACAAACTAATAACCGATGTGAGTAAAAGAAGGTACTGTTCTGGAATGATCGCACGAAAAATGAGTTTCAGTTTAAAAAGCCAATGTTTGTCGTTGATCTTTCTCTTTTCCATCGTATCCTTTCCTTGAGATAAATGAGACTTGATGTGTGTTGTGTAACCAGAATAAAAGACAAGAACGAAATTGAACTTTTTTAGTGGATCATGTCTGCTCTATGCAGCAAGCGTTGAGCATCGTGATAATGAACTTACTCCCTACTGCAGACGACCGATACGAACCACGAGAAGCAGAAGAAACAACACAGCACGCGCGCACCCACTTCGTCCCTGCACTACAAACGATTTCTATGGTCTCACACGATTAACATTATTAAAAAAGGGGAGCAATTTTTCGCCGTAACATGTATATATGTGGTGACTTTAACATAGATCTCATGCAATACAAGGAAGTAAAAAGTATTCAAAACTTTTTAGATTCTTTACAAATTTATGATCTTTCATCATTAATATGTCAACCAACTCGTTTGAAGAACCACAGCCAAACTCTTATTGACCACTTGTAACATGTATATATGTGGTGACTTTAACATAGATCTCATGCAATACAAGGAAGTAAAAAGTATTCAAAACTTCTCAGATTCTTTACAAATTTATGATTTTTCATTATTAATATGTCAACCAACTCGTTTGAAGAACCACAGCCAAACTCTTATTGACCACTTTTACACAAACAATGTCTACCTGCCAACTTTTGTTTTATTGCATTCAACTTGCTGTCATAGAACAGAAAAATCCTTAAAAATGAGACCCAATTTATCAGTGAAGAAGTTATTTGAGATATAGAAGATTCTGGTATGAAAATACCACTGTTATATTACATCAATTTTTTTCATTTAACCATGCACCACTGACCACAGTGAGTAGAAGAGGAAGAAAACTGGCCAAGAAACCTTGGATAACGAATTTATAAATCAATCACAGTAAAAAATAAAATGTATCATGCTTTATGTAGGTCAAGGATTTCAAGTACAAGTAAACATGACCAATATAAAAAGTATCGTAACAAGCTAAACCACATTCTGAGAGAAGCTAAACATAAATACATTGCAAATGAACTCACAGAAATGATATTGGTGGAATGTGGAAAATTATCAATAGTTTGTTGTCACAAAAACAAACTTTACACAAAGCTCCTGCAGAACTAAAACTAGATGGAATATCACAATGCACTAAAGACCCAGTTTCAATTGCTAGGGTAACACTAATTTACGGAATGATGAATGGTCGGAACGCTCACTAGTATACGGAATGGTCGGAATGGAATGAACACTGTCGGAATAGAATCAAATGTCGGAATGAAATGAATGACGGTGTATGCACAGAATGAATGTCGGAATGAAGCTGTAGGAACAGAATGAGCTGTCGGAATGACCTGAATGACGGTGTTGTGGGAATGAAATCAATAATGAGGTTGTAGGAACGGAACGCACTGTCGAAATGAAATCAATGGGGCTATATGAACAGAATAAACTGTCGGCATGCAACAAACAAAGCAGTATGAACAGAATGAACTGTCGGAATGAAATCAATGGGGCTGTATGAACAGAATGAACTGTCGGAATGAAATAAACAAAGCAGCATGAACAGAAAGAACTGTCGGAATGAAATCAATGGGGCTGTATGAACAGAATTAACTATCGGAATGAAATGAATAGGGCTGCAGGAACAAAATGAACTATCGGAATGAAATCAATGGGCCTGTAGAAATGGAAGGAATTGTCGGAATGAAATCAATGAGGCTGTATAAATAGAATGAAAAACATTCCGAAGAAAAAAACCTTCGGAATGAAACGAACTAAGCAGTATAAACATAATAAACTGTCGGAATGGAACGAATGGAAGCTGCATTAACCAAATGAACAATCATAATAGAAAGAATGGGTCGACGGGACGGAATGAACAGTAGGAGTAAAATTAATGAGCATGTAGCAACGGAATGAACGTCGAAATTGAATGATTGTTATGGTATGAACGAAATGAATTAGATGATTTCAATGTTATGCTGTTTCCGGGTCGATGTTTGTTAATGATACAATTTGCTCTCTCAGTGTTCTTCAGCCGTTCAAAATATAGTAATCTGAATGAAAGTTTTACCAAACATTAACTTTTCAATTGTTTTAGGTTTGGCAATGTAAGGCAATACGCCGGGTTTTAATAATAAAATGACTGTATGCTGTGTTGGCAAACCGTAGCTAAACAACGACCATAAAGCGGTAAGACTATGCTAACTTAAAGAGCTTCAAGTTAAACAAACAGAAAATATTAGCACAGCCCGCTGCGAATTTGCTGTTCTTGTTTTACGCAAAAGGTCACGATGTCTAACCAATGTTTTAGGATACTGTAAAATTTATAACAAAATACTTTGATATGTATACTTTTAGACATTGGAATCAGGGTTGCTTAAATGCAGACTTGGAAAACTAGAATTCTAGTTGGGCAAATTAGAGCAAAATGGCGGTAACACTAGTTCTAATCTAATTTAGAATTATCGAGTAAGCTCTAATTCTAATCTAATTCACAGTTTTCCGAAAATCGCTCCAACGGCACTTTTTGGCATGTGATCTGAGCATGCATTTTTTAACCAATGCGCACAAAACCATGCAGTTAACAAGACCAAACTACATCACTGAAACACGTTTATCAGTAAAATTTGGCACTCAGCTCCGTTTAAACACGTTTTAGATGCACCGAATCGTATTGTTTTAAATGTGCAAATCTATAAGTTTAAATTTGAAACAAACTAAAGTTGGTTGGCTTAAATCTAATTCTAGTTTAATTTCTAGATTTTAAGAAAATTCTAATCTATTTAAAAAAAAACGAAAAAAAATCTAGTTGTCCAAGTCTGCTTAAATGTACTGCTGCGCCCAAGTCGAACAATCTAAAAATCTCAATAAATCTGTCTCCAGCTCAGTGACCCATGGTCAAACTCCCAGGGCGACTAACGCACAGCTTGAAGTCTCCAATCGTATTCTCAAATATCAATCGTAAAATTCGTTGTCTATTGCAGTTGTGAATTGCCGTTTATACACAATGAATTGAGTGGTGTGTGATTTCCATATTTTGTAATCTTGCCCACGATAGCTACCTCAAAAGCCCACATTAAAATTGTGAAAAATATTGGGATTAGTTAACTACGACTTTAAAGTCCATGTATTTTTGCAAAACCATAAATTACGACAGGATATTTAATAAGAAAAAGAATCAAACATAAACATTATTGAGAAAAATCGAATTACGTATACATCATCGAACAAAAAAAAAACACTATTGACACAAAATATTTGTAGAACGTTTGGTTTGTTACCTGGGCAGTTTACAGCCTCACACAAGTGGACCAGTCTTTTTTGGTAGTGTCCTGCACATTCAAAATAGATGCTAGCTCCGTTTCATGATCTGTAAGTCTTCAGTTGCGTGTTCAAACCATGTTTTTTCCACATGTGCTTCAACCTTTCAACATAGGGTTTCAAATGCGCTATCAATCTCTTTTTGTGACTTTTACAAACTGCTGAGTTTTACCGAGTTTGAATGGTCGAATCGGAAACAATGTTTCTACTCTTCACCCAATCAAATTTTCGTTTAGATATTTTATGAATATTTTAGCATTATTTTGGACACAATGGTGTTTATAAGGCCAATACAGACTTTATTACGTTGCAATAGATTTGACAATTTGTTTTATTCTTTGACTGGACCGAGCCTCAGTTTTTCCGCGTTCAGGATTGTGTTCAGGAGGGAAGTTTGTTACACCACAATCAAAAGAAAAAAAAATCGAGTTTGTGCGCGGCCGCGAACAATTGCTTTCTTTCAGCATTGTTGTACTCCGAAGACGTATTTAAATTTTCACACAATTTGCACTTAGTCGTATTTCTCAACCTGTAAATAAGGCAAAAAAGTCTTAGCGCATGCGCCATAGGTTGACCATCCCTACAGTAGTGACTAGGTGTAGAAGCATAAACCACAATTTCTTCAAAACGAGTGGTAGCCTTTTAGTTTACCACAACTGACCATGTTTTGTCTGACTTTTTCGGTCTGATACATAATGCAGCACTTACTTATAGTTTGGGCGAAAAGCAACAGGAATTCTAGCACAGAAAGAGACGTCATCTTGTAACTAAACTGTAAATCTGAGAGCTATTTTTTTTCAGTAGACTACAATATATAATATTCCAACATACGCACGGTAAGTACTTTGAGTTTTTTTACTTTAGTTCCCTCGAACAGTAGACGGTTTGTAAACAAAGTCACTAATTCTGCCACAGTTTAAAATTCGTATTGTCTACACAGCAAATCGAAAGCAAATGCACATTTGCTGCTCTGAGCAAACAAGTTGTTGTGCCATACCACACGTACCAAGAATCCGGTATAATAACAAGATCAAAAGTTTAAAACATAGTTGAAACAGGAAAGCCAAAAATTGAATAACGTTATTCAATGTCGCTACAAGTTCCTGCTGCTGCCATAAACAAAGGAAATGCGCCTGTCGTTAACCGCTTTTAGTTGGTACTGTGCTTTTAATATATGGTAAGGGCTGTTACAGCAAAATATAAACATAAACTTCCAAACTGCAGAAATATCAGGCAACCTATACGCACTCGGCTGCTGCAAATTCTGCAAAAACGAAACATGATTCTATTTGCACTGAGTTATATGCTACTATCGACAAAATGTAAGGTTGGGTTGTACATGAGTTTACAAAAATGAGTCGAAATGACCAAAAGTTAAGAGTGCGAGATTTATTGAGTAAAAAGCAATGATTGCAATCGTTTTGTAAAGCACGCATAGGTATTCTTGGCATAGTGACTGACCTGTTAACTAGGGCAGTCCTTGTTTTAAGTGCCGGTGTTCGCACGTAATGTGCTTTTTTTGTGATAAATACAACATCAACATCTCTGATAAAGCTTGTATTGGAAACGTTTCGACAGTCGAAAGAGACGCAAGTATATCAGGTCAAGCAATGTTAAAACCAATGTTTAAACATTCGTTTGGAACACTTTTCACGGATCTGTTCATACGTTTAATAAGGAAAAAATACCGAAATAGACTTAAAAAGCAACACGCTTTAATACTAATAAAACGTTTTGGCAAATGCTAATGTCATCGTCAGTGAGATCACTTATACCTGTGTTTGACACCTAAAGTCGCATAAAATTCGATAAAAAAGTGACAAACAAGCGTCGTGTTTGATTACTTAAGCATTTCGCAAGTCTATTTGGGCCATTTTTTCCTTAATAAATATATGTTTATGATAGTGTATACAAAAAAAACGCAATAACCAACTTTGCCACAATCAAGAGACGTTGTTTTTAGCGACTGCGATAATGTAATGATTATAGCAAAGGCTTTTAATTTCGTTACTAGACCAACAAGAAAACAACAAAGGCTCTTATTGCGAACGAGTAACAAAATTGCTTCCGGTATAACGGGAACCCTAAGGCGTCTGCAATCACGTAACAAATTAGCCGTTTGGTAAGACTTCAAAAGACCGCTTTGGTAACATGCAAATAGTAACCGAAATGCAAACCAGCCAATTGCGTTCTTATGCACTGTGCACACTAATTGAAAAAAATTCCAACATCAGTTCTATTGTTTTGGCAAACATCGCACGCACACAGTTTCTTTTTCAAGCAAAGTCAATTAAAATAACTTGGTTGTCACGAAAACGCAATTTTAATTTCACAAAAATGTCTGCTGCAAAAAGTTGCATTCCTTATTCGTGTTAAGGTTTTCCCGCATCGTTAAATATTTCCCGAAACAAATGTCAACCGTGATGTCGGTGTCAAACTTTGGGCCGTCGCAGCATCAGTTGTACACGTTTATAAAGCCATAAAAAGCTGAAAGCTTTGCTAGTTCACTTTGCAAACGTGGGCTACGATTTGTTGTTTATCGGTTTGGATGAAAAAAGTGAGCCAACATAGGTTTTAAACTATTTCTCATTCGCACAGCAGTCAGACCGTATTAATGTTACTGTCAAAACATGAAAGCTGCAAAGTTAGTCGTGATATTTTTCACATTGGTGCAAGTTTCCCTCTGCCAAAAATGCAAACTCGTCACAGAAAAAACGTACTGTGAGAATGAAAGTGGAACAAATGCACAAGGTAAGTTCTTTTGTTCATTTGTTTACGAGTAATTACTGGTCACCCGGTCTTTAAGGAAAACCCCGAAACTGCCAAATCATCAAGTCAGCTTCACCATACGCTACCAGCGGCATATATTCACTTCAAGAATCAAGTGGATTTGAATACCAGACATATTGTCCTATTTTTTTTGGGGGGGGGGGGGGTGTAATGGTTTGCGCTACAGGGCAGAACACAAGAATCAACAAAAAATTATCGTAATTTTTCCACTCTCTCTCCATTGCCCGTTTAATTGGCTTTAAAAATCACCCAACCGTTCAACGGAGTAGCGCAATCCAGTGTTTATAGAGCTCAGTGGTTGCAACCATTATTTTATTGTTTTGGTAATAAATGTCATAGTTTTGTTTTGTCAAGCTACATCCAAACCCGATTCCACATTATCCGTCTGATAGCTGATGCCTGAAATCGGTCGTCTTGCGCCCATGGTGTTAAAAACAATTTTAATGCATCACATTACGCCACGCAACCTTACATGAACGGTTTGCTCGCCGTGGATTATTTACATCTCTATACTCAACTAAAACTATATGGGACAACAAAACACTCTCACGTAGGTTGTGCATCTATCCGTTGATTATGTAAAGAAGTAATTAATTAATTGGAAACATTTATTAAAAACCAAATTGCCAAGGATGTAGAATAAAACGTACTCATTTTTTTAAACAGACGTTTCGACAAAAAAAATTGTCATCATCAGTGAACGTTTTTTATCGAAACTTTTCTTTTTTATTCTTTAGCAATATATAATAAGCATAACTTCCGCCTTGATCGGCATTTTTTAAATTGTTTTAAAAGAAATTATGGCGTCAATAAGTTATAGTGGAGCTGTGCTCTGCAAATTCCGTCAAAATGGAGTTGCTAATTAAGATTTGTATTACTTGTTTTTCTACACAAAACATGCCTAGAAAGCTAGAAATGTGGCCAACTTATACATGTCTAATAAAGGCTAAAATTTGGAGCAGCATCCCCAGAAATTGTAGGCACGAGCCGCCACTGGCTAGTATAAAAGCATTTTTTTGTTTAAAAACGTTTGTTTCGTTACGTATGAAATCGGTTGTCAGTATTTTGAGGTCCACCTCGATAGGAACCCTGTGAAAAGTATACTGACATCAATGCAGCGAATAGTTGTGTCATGTGCATTTTTTATGTCTTTTTCGCATTTTAAGTACTTGTGACCCCACTAAAAATTGTTTCTGCACCTTGCATATACACCTGTTGCTTAGGCTAGATCACCGCACACGTTTGCGCTTGCTACATTGTTTTTTTTGTACAGCAAACAAAACAATTGCAGTTTTAGCCCTTCACGGGTACCAAGCTAAAAGCAATGGGCACTGTCTGCAGTTAGTGGTGTCATGTTGAATTAACCATTAGAATTTTTATGATCAAGTGCTAAAATATAGCTTGTTCAACATTCTGCTCTCAATTATCGCATTGAAGTTGATCGCGAAACAAGATCGTTTTGATTTTGTCAGCTTTGAGGGGGCGTTTATAAATTACGAACACGTAAAAGGGGCGCTACAAGAAAAAAAAAGGTTGAAAAACACAGACTTAGCACATCACATTTTTGTAATTTAAACTACTTCGTTAAGCCTAGGTGAAGTTTAAAATACGCCAACCTGCCCATGTCAACACATTTTCGACACAATGTTAAAAAGTTCGCTAACAACTTACGAACATAAAACGTTCCTTTTCTCATTTGTCAATGCACAGTGTTTACATTGTTCTCCTGCGTGGAGTTCGGCAGCTGTTTTCGTCTAATCGTGCGCGTACTAATTAAGCCTATAGCGTACAAATATGCCAGAGAAAAGTTACATGCATGCTTTGATTCATAGATGTCCAAGTACATTTTACTTTGTCATGATCTAATAACCATACCTTTGCTCACACTTCACACCTTCAATTCTGTCCCTTTTTCTGACTGATATTTAAATTAACTTGTAGCGAGATATTCGAGGTTCATCAAAAATAGAATACCACAATGTAGGAATACGACGCGTAGGACAAGAGTAAAAAAAGAAGGCAATCTGTCCCGTTCGCTGGAGGTATGCAAGAACAAATGCAGAGGCCGCTGCATGATTGTACATTGCTACATGTATTCTCAAAAAATAAACGTGCGGTTACGAGACAGTTCCGTTTGTGTTATCTTAAAAAGTCGACTAGGGTTCGAAAAAAACAATTTATAAATCAATGCTTAGTTTTACAATTGAAGTTTTAGCTTGTGTATTTTCAACAGTTCGTGGTCATCTGTCCACATTAATTAGGTTAAGAAAAGCGCTAACGCGAGCAAACACACCACTCAAAAAGAAATCGTCAATCAGGAATTAGCAAATTTCTGTGGCCTGTAGTCTGCTGGTGTCTTAACCGTAAAGAAAATTATGTTCCAGCCACCCAAAGCTATCCTTTATAGCAGCGCTTCCCAACCGGTGGGCCGCGGTTTACTGGTGGTCCGCGACGTTATTTTTGGTGGGCCGCGTAGCTTTTCAAACTATTACCATCCTAAAAATTACACAATTCAAAAAAGTTACACAGTTTGTGTGAACGTACTTTCAAGTTAACTATATTTCTCTAAAATAAAATATTAGTCCCTATGGAAGCCGCTTAAGATTTCACGTTAAGCAAAGCTTTATCACACAAATAAACTGCAATTGTTACGTCATAGCAGTACCTAAACTGCAATTGTCGCATCACAACACCACTTGTATTAGTAACTATAACGAAATTGAACACACGAAACTTGTCTCCCAATAAATTCCGACTTGATCTCGTCATGTCAAACCAGCAAGCTGAGGCTTCACATTAACAGAAGTATTGCTTCTGCGGTTATTATTTTTCTTTCTTAATTTTAGTTACTTTTCCATTGTGATTTTATCGCAATATTAAACGGTGGTCCGCCAAAAAATTTTTTTTAAAAGTGGGCCGTGAGCTGGAAAAGGTTGGGAAGCACTGCTTTATAGGTTGTGCGTCGTTGACGTTGAAGAGAATACGTAATATGACTCGGCGACTAAACACAACTTAAAGTATACAAGACAAACACGATATGACGTAGGTATAAACTTCTCTAGTCTTGGTATGGGTGAAACCCTTACTGCAGTGTTTCTTAACCTTTTTAGCGCTCGTACCCCTTAAGCTTTCATGACATTTTCTTGTACCCCCTGTCTCTAATGGTCGACGGAAGTAAACAATAATAGGAATTAAACTCAGTGTATTTATAACTTACGTGTTGAATGCATGCATTAAAATAGTCTTGTAAGTTCAACAATATTTATAGCACACTAACAATCACTCAATTGAAATCAAATACACATAGCAAAGTAACTTGCTACGCGTTCTTCACAAATATCCCTAAATAGCATATAATTTTACAATGACTGACCTACCCCCTGGTTAAAAAACCCTGCCTTAGCGTCTGTCTCAGTGTATTCGTCTCAGATAAGTCAGCAAACGCGAATGTATAGTCAAGTTACAACGTGTTACAATAACTCGGGGAGAATAAAAAAGCAAATCATTAGGTACTTGAACACTACCTTACGACATTGCAACATATGTTTTAATAAGAATGTTGAAAAAAATACGCAACTGACAGTATTTCTGGCTAAAATATTTTACCCAGGGAATTTTGATAAGGTTCTGGGTATGAATCCTAACATGTTTGGCACTAAAACATTCGGTCCAAAACTAATATTGACGCGGATTTTCTTTACTGTGAGTCAACATGTGTATTTTTATTGTTCCCATTCGACTAAATTCTTGTTCGCAAACATTACACGGATAAAGTTTATCAACAGTGTGAGTTATCATGTGTGATTTCAAATGTCCGACTTGGCGAAATCTTTTTTCACAAACATAACAATGGTGAGGTTTCTCATCAGTGTGAATCCTCATGTGCATTTTTACTCCTACTTTTTGGCCAAAGCTTTTGTTGCAAACATTGCATCGATGTGGTTTTTCACCAGTGTGAGTCAACATGTGTTTTTTCAAATCTCCAACTTCACTAAACTGTTTCTCACAAACCACACATCGATGTGGTTTTTCTCCAGTATGAGTCAACAGGTGTCTTTTCAAATGTCCAACTTGACGAAACATTTTTTCACACACATCACATCGAAATGGTTTTTTTCCAGTGTGAGTCAACATGTGTGCATTGAAATTTCCAACAGTACTAAAACTTTTTCCACAAACATTACATAGGTGCGGTTTCTCTCCAGTGTGAGTCAACAGGTGTCTTTTCAAATGTCCAACTTGACGAAACATTTTTTCACACACATCACATCGATATGGTTTTTCTCCAGTGTGAGTCAACATGTGTGCATTGAAATTTCCAACAGTACTAAAACTTTTTCCACACACATTACATAGGCGCGGTTTCTCTCCAGTGTGAGTCAGAATGTGTCTATTTAAATTTCCAACTTGACAAAACCCTTTTTCACAAACAAGGCATCGATGTGATTTCTTCTTTTGTGATTCATCATGAAAAATTTGAGGGTAAATTTACGTCTGAAGCATATCTCATATAACCCACATTCATAAAGTTGTTTTTTGCCTCTTTGCAAGGATGTTGTAAGTTTACCGATAAATAAAATTTCCTCGCAGCACTCGGACACGGTTGCTTCGAGTCCAAATTGCCGTCCTTCTTATCCTACTTATCAAACCAATTTGTCAGTTGAATCAGGATGTCGGCTTCTAACGAAAACAATTGAATAACATTTGATGAATGCTAAATCACAAATCACTTGCTGACAACGGAACAAACAAGCGTACATTTTAAAACACAACTAAATGGAAAATGACGGTTAGATCTACATATTTGCAAATTTAATTCGTCATAAAACAACGTTCGCAATATTCCAAAATTTAAATTAAACTAGCATAAAGAGCGTCAAGCACAATTTTAATCTCGTGAATTATAGTTTCACGACAGTGCAAGGAACCTGATTATGAGCAAATGCTTAATCTGACTTTTCGACTTTCTTATAGAGTTAAGTTGAGTAAGATTGTTGCTCTTCAGTTATAAAAGAAGCTACAACTGTCTTATAAAATGCTTCACCATGTAGTGGATTTCATAAACACAAATGATGTTATGAATCCGACACTCGACTAGCTGTAGGACTGCCTTTTTTCTTTGGGTCACAGGTCACTGCACTCCTTTACTATTGTGGTGTGGCAGAGTTTGACAGTCGAAAGGTTGCCAGTGTTTTTTACACTTTCGCATTATGGTCTGAGTAATAGATCCCTAAGATTTACAAAAATCTTTCACCAGACCAAAAACAAACATCAACCTGCCCAGTGGACTGATTAGTTTTACAGGCACACGGTGTGTCCACAAATCATCTCGTTTTCGTTCTAACCAAGCAAAGGGCGTGTTTAATCTGGCAACCTGTGGTACTCGACGAACTGTATGTCTGCTGCCTTTTTTCTTTCGGTTCCAGGTCAGTGCATTCGTGTTTGCTATTGCGTTGTCGTGTGCGGTCACAAGTGTTGCGTTTAAACCAGTGGTTCTGAACCGGGGGTCCGCGGCAACTTCTGAATTTGCACGTTATGAATCCGACAAAATACGATTGCCGACAATTATCTTCGTTTTTACAACAAGCAGGTTAATCAGCCTTGTTATACAAGACAACCAACAGTCCATTGTGACTTGTATCGCCATTGTTAATGTTACAAAGATATTTATACAAGCCCTTAACGCATGATGACCGGCATTTGTTCTTTATTGTCTGTTAATGGCCGTAAGCAGCGTTTTATCTATGAACTATGTCTAATTCGAGGAAGTATATAGACAGTTACCTAAAACTTGCGTTTACCTCGGCATCAGGCGTTGACAATAATAAACCGCAGTGCGTTTAGTGTCATACTGTTCTCAGTAATGAGTCAATGAAGCCGTCCAAACTAAAACGCCACTTGCAGCAGAAACATCCTGAACATGCAGCTAAGGACTTGTCGTTCTTTCAACGACAGGAGCAAGTTTTAAACGCCAAAAATTGGTGGTTATTTTAACCAACAAAGCACTGCAAGCTTGGAGGCATCCTTTGAAGTTGCATTACAAATTGCCAAGCAAAAAAACTCACACTATCGGGGAAACACAAGTTAAACCTTGTGCTGTGAAGATGGTTAAGTTAGTTTTAGGCTAAACAAGCGCAAGAAAAATTTAACAAGTTTCTTTGTTGAATGGTACAAATTGTACCAATTGTACCGTACAATTAGTCGACGCATTTTACTTATGTCAAGCAAAAAAAATCACACTATCGGGAAAACACTAGTTAAGCCTTGTGCTGTGAAGATGGTTAAGTTAGTTTTAGGCTAAACAAGCGCAAGAAAAATTTAACAAGTTTCTTTGTCGAATGGTACAAGTTGTACCAATTGTACCGTACAATTAGTCGACGCATTTTACTTATGTCATCAGACGTCAAACAGCAGGTTGTGAAGGAAATCAAAACTTGATGATTCAACGGATGTTGCATCATGCTCCCAGTTTTTTTTTTGTTCGATATGTGCGTGAGAAAGACGTAAAAGAGGAATTTTTGTATTGTGCAGTTTTAAAAACTACCACAAAAGCTGTGATGAACAGCATAAACGGCTTTTTTGAGAAGGAAGGGCTTCAGTGGGAAAAGTTGTGTGGTGTATGTACAGGCGGAGCTCCAGCTATGCTCGGATGTAAATCGGGGTTTCAAATGAAAGTAAGAGAAAAAGCTCCCAAAGTGAAAGGAGTACATTGCATGACACATTGACACGCACTAGCTTACAAAACGCTTCCAGCTTACTTGAAAGATGTGCTAAATTCGGTGATCAAAATGGTAAATTTCGTAAAGAAAAGTGTCACTTCTCGTTTATTTAAACAACTGTGCAAAGATTTGAAATCTGACCACGAAACTCTTTTATTCTATACTGCAGTATGGTGGCTTTCGACAGGAAATTTGGTTACCCGCTTGTTTAAAAATTGAAAAAAAAGATGACTTTGTCAACTACTTATGTGATGAAATATGGCTACAGGGACTTGCTTATTTAGTGGACATTTTTGAACAATTAAACAAATTTAACCTTAAACTTCAAGAAACGAATACAAATATTCTGCAATGTAAAGATGTGTTATGTGGGCTCATGGAAAAGATATGGAACTGGAACCGAAAAGTCAATCTCGACAACTTCGCAATGTTTGAAAAAGTTTCACAATTTGAATCTGCTGGTGTCAGCGCACAATTAAAATCAGACATCATTAAACATTTGCAATCGCTTGAAAATGAGTTTCAGAGATATTTTCCCGATCTTGCGGAGAGGGATGAAACTTTTCCGCGCAATCCATTTTCTGCGATGGTTGACGTGTCAACTGTGCCAGAAGACATTCAAGACGAGCTTTTGGATTTAAGGAACGACTCCGCTTGCCGGAAAATTTACATGGAAAAATCTTTAACTCAGTTTTGGTGCAGCATGCTTTCATCCTTTCCAAAGGTATCAACATCAGCGTTACGACTACTTGTTACATTTGCTTCAACCTACCGTTGCGAACTTGTGTTTTCTACCCTTGTCCACATAAAGTCAAAGGCTCGCAACAAGCTAGCCATGGAAAATGATATGCGCCTGGCAATTTCAAAAACACTTCCCCGTATTTCAAGACTAGCCTCAGAGCTGAAACAGCAGAAATCTCATTAAGCATGATAACACGAAAATTGCGAGCCAATCATTTGCGCACAAGACAGGACAGGTTTGAAATAACTGGTATGGTCGATTTACACTTTAATCCCTAAAGGGTTCGCGACTACCATGACGACAACTGAAGAGGTCACCCACGACAGAAAAGTTGTCTGAAGCTGATGCACACAACCACGAATGTACATAAAGTTTAACAAAAGCAAATAAAAATTTTTCTACCACTGCTTAATTCAAAAGGCAAAATGGATTTAAATTGATATGGACAAGGAACGGAACCATTCTCCTGCCACAAATTTCCCACAATTTCAGATTTTGGTCGAGGCGATCTTGCAACCACCGAAGATCACCCCAGTGAAAAACTCCCACCAAGACTTGAACGTTTCGTTGGACGAAGTGCTCCTCACTGCCTGGGCCGAAGCTGATTCAGGGATGGCCAACAACGTGGGTATCCAAGCGTTGATAGCACACGAGGGAAATCGGCTCGTAAGTTTCGCCATTTTTGAAAAAAAATTCCAACATTGATGACGTCCAAAGACTTGCTAAAGCGTGACATCATTGGCTGTGTAAAAAAAAAACGAAACTTCAATATCAGATCAAAAGCTAACAAAATCCAATTCAAGTAGAATAATCCATTTTTTAGCTGATTATTATGGGTCCCCTTCCTTGAAGGGGACACATCTTGATTTCACTCGGTTTTTTTTTTCTCCGGTGAAGTTTGTCCATGCAATTTTGGCAAGAAATCTTTGGCGGATATGGTTGAAACTTTTACAGATGGTAGATATAGTTATGCAGATGTGCCATCTGCTTAGTTTTACTTGATAACCCCAGCATTTACCATGCTAGCCCCAAAAATGCAAAATTTCTGTGGTGTAATAGGGAAACAAAGGCAACCGATTAGCGTACTTGTGTTTGAAATGCTAAATGTTTTTGCACATGTCAGGGGCCTTAAAAAAAACAAATAAATCAAAAAAACAGTAATCCCTCCGTCTTACAAATTGAAACGTATTCTTAACGTTGTTACAGAGACGCGCACCACAAACGAAAAATTTCTGTGCATTTACTTTTCGCAAACGTTACAGATAGAGTTTATGTGCATTTACTCTAAGCAAACGTTACAGATTGATAAAAGATAAAAAAATTATTGCTGAGAGAATCCGACAATAAACAACAAATCGTCAGGCGGCCTCGGCACCATGTTACCAGGCCTGACGTACGCGAAGTTCATCGCTCCGATGATTGCGTTTTTTTGTTATCGCATAGTGTTTATCGCTCGTTTATAGGCGTGATAATAAACAAAAGATACTACAAGGAGTGGGGAAAAACGCCTGCAATTCCATTTACAATATTTCAGATCAACCGTCGCAAAACAACAATTTTAACAAAATATAATATACGTTTTAGACAAATCAGCGTAGTTTGCTTAAATATGAGTTTTTCTGCATACAAACCTGCACAAATGTCGTTTGTCGCGTCTATACGCAATACAGGGATCGCTACACATGGTGGTATAAATTTTTGTGGGAATTTGTGTGACAGAGCAGTGTTTTTTTCGTTTGCCAATATATCGTGTCGAAGCGGAGACAAACTCCCGTCGCAGCAGGTGCCGACTTCAGCGTCTTTCGGAAACCGCGTATCGCCCCCTCCCGCTGTCATGACTATCAGAGAAAGTGTAAACCTAGTTTAAATGTTTCTGGCGTACCGTTTCATTACCATTTTAATTTGACGCGGTACCACGATATCGGATATGCCTAAACAACGTAGTAGAAGGTTCCGGGAAAAAGACCGAGAACGGAAAAGACTGGAACGCGAGAAAACACGTGAACTTGAAACCAAGGTAAGCGAATATTTGTTGTTACATCCCACATTTTAGGTGGGATGTACTATCAGTTCATTTTTATTTTAGGTTCTTATGGAATCATACTTATCTTTCTAATCGTTAAGTAAAAGTGGTAAAAAACATCCACTACGAGTTCTGTGTTTTATTGCAGTTACGTTTACACACCCAAATCATCGGAAGATCAGAACAAACTTAAACACACACCGAATATTCGGTACATCTCTGCTAAATACCCGCAAAATAGCTATTTAGGATAACAAGAATAATTATTGCTATTACAAACCCTCACTCCAAAGCAAAAGGCCCCCACATGCACTTTAGCGAGTCTGCAAACTTTACTTGTCACATCTCAGTGCAACTCTGGGTTTGCGCAATTGCAAAGTGTTGTTTGAAAACAACGTAGATTGTTGTGTTCACAATTTTTGTGTGTGCATAGTTGCGATTGGAATTCAACTTGAATACTCTTTTTATAGGTTGCCATAAAGGTCCCACAGTCAGATTTAAGCACAGGCTCTGTGTTACCTGATTTGCTAACACAGTATTTTGAAAGTCAGCAGAGGTTTCAAGAATGTCATGAAAAACAAATTGCTTCAACACATGCTAGTAAAGAAAAGGATGCAAGAAGAAACAAAGAAAAGTATAAAGACAACAAACTGTACAGGGTATCCAAAATAGAAAAAAACAAACAACTAATAAAAAGTAAATATCACAATAATCCTGCATATAAAGCATTTGTGAAGGACGCTTGTAAAAGAAGATACCATGAAGACATTACCTACAAACAGCGAACGGTTGAAAGTGCAAGAAAATGCATTAGAAAGAAATACAGTGAAAATGAAGAATACAGAATATCTTCAATAAAAAAAGCTGCAAAGAGAATAAAGCAGAAATACAGCAGTGATCCTAAATTCCAGACTGCATCTAAACTAGCATCAAAACATTAATACCACACAGACATTGCTTACAAGCAACAGAAGATTGAAAGTGCAAAGAAAGGCATAAAAAAGAAATACAGTGAAAATGAAGAATACAGAATATCTTCAATAAAAAAAGCTGCAAAGAAATACAGCAGTGATCCTAAATTCCAGACTGCATCTAAACTAGCATCAAAACTTGCATCAAAACGTAAATACCACAAAGACATTGCTTACAAGCAACAGAAAATTGAAAGTGCAAGGAAAATCATTACAAAGACATACAAAGAAAATGAACAATATCGTATTGTTTCAAAGGACATGTCCAAAACCAAATACCACACAGACATCCTTTACCACACCCGAACAAAAGTAAGAGCTGCTACTAGTGTTAAGGCAAAATATAGCCAGAATTCGGATTTCAGGGAAGCAACCAAAAGGAAAACTATTGCTAAACAAACTCAAAAAAGAGTACCGTATGCAGACACTGAAAACTGTCTAAATTTATTTCGGATACACTGTCGCCTCCTTCTCAAATACAGTTGCTGCATCTGCTACAGACAGTTTTTTTCAAAACAAGTAAAACCATTTAATAGTAATAATTACAACATTACATCACTTTTCAAATCTTGCATACTTGACGTGGTTACTGATGGCAAAAAATGGATTTGCTTTACATGCAACAATTACTTGAAAAAGGGCAACATGCCCCCACAGGCCTGGAAAAATGGTTTGGAAACAGATGCAATCCCCGATGAACTAAGCAGTCTAAACACATTGGAGAGACACTTAGTTTCTCCAATCATACCATTCATGAAAATTGTTGCTTTACCAAAAGGATTACAGAAAGGCATTCATGGATCTGTGGTCTGTGTGCACTCCAACGTACAAAACACAGCGACAGTGCTTCCAAGAAATGTTTCATGTAATACTCTCAAATCCAGACAAAATTTCAGCAGCACTGGAAACATTAAAATCAACCAACAAAAATTTTAAAGGTGATAATTTATTTTCCTACTTTTTAACTGTAATCATCTTTGTTAATGCTTGTTGTTTTAGGCATTCACATGAGAGAAATAAACCCAGAAGAAAATGATGTCCTGCATTACACTGATGAGGAAAAGGGTAACTGCAATATACTTATTAAAATAACTCGTGTAAACTTGTAATGGGTTCTTTTTTACACCTTAACATTTAGGCTTAAAACTGCATGACAGTAAAGTGGGTTTGCCAAAAAATGTTGTAGAAGAATTTTTGAAAGATATAGACCACAACATGATAGGTTTGTTATGTTACTTCCTTTCGAAATACAGTATTAATATTGTTACTGTTATAATAACAGCAGATTTGCATTCTTCAAACAAAGAAACCAGTCCCAAGTCAACATCTGAAAGTGGTAAAATAATTTGTGTCTTAAATCAGTATTGTGCTTTTAAAATAATCTCACACTGATTGTTATTTTCAGAGGAAATAAATCAAACCACTGCTCCTCTTGTGTCTTGTCTTCTTCCTGCTAATCCTGCGCAGTATATGTTTGATACTCATGATCAAATATTGTGCCTTGCACCTGGAGAAGGAAACAAACCAACTAGAGCACAGGAGGCTGAAGGGAAGTGTTTTCCTACTTTGTTTCCCTCTGGTAAAAATACCTTTGAGCAGAAGCGATCAACTAGACTGTCATTTAATCGATATTTAAACTCCAGGCTATTAAGTTCTGACAATAGATTTGCTGCATGTCCAGAATACATCTTTTGGGGTCAGTACATTAATGATGTTACAACTGTAACTTCCTCTATTGCAATTACATTGAGAAAAAACACAACCACAATGTCTGATGGCAACAAAATTACAAAGGACGTGTTACTGGAAGAGGACTCCATAAAGAAGTTACTACGTAAAGATGAGGCTTACAAATCGCTGAAAAGTATTCGTGGCAGTCCTCCTTATTGGGAAAAAAACCCTCAAAGATTTGTTTGCCATGCTGCGGCAACTTGGAATTCCTACATGGTTTTGCAGCTTTTCTGCCGCTGATCGGCGGTGGCCAGAAATTGTTGAGGCAATTTGCACACAGCAAAATATGTCCGTTCCTGTGCTGGATTGGGAAACTTACTGCAAACTTATAGCAAGCAACCCAGTCACAGCAGCACGAATGTTCGACCAAAGGGTTCATCATTTTCTCAAAGACATAATTATGTCAGATGCTCAACCAATTGGAGAAGTTGTTGATTTTTCTACAGAACAGAATTTCAGATGAGGGGTAAGTTATATATGGAAATGTGGTTCATTACGCAAAATTTCATTTTGTTATATTGCAGGTTGGCCCCACATTCATGCCCTTTTTTGGGTAAAAGATGCACCCCAGTACAAACAAAGTGCCAATGAGGATGTTTACGAATTCATTGATAGATACATAACTTGTAAAATTCCTGATGCTCAAGAAGATCCAGAGCTGCATGAAATGGTTACAAAGCTTCAAACCCACAGCAAAAATCACTCAAAATCATGCAGGAAAGGAGGAAAAGTTTGCAGGTTGACATTAATATGTTCTCTTATTTGTTTTCGTTTAACGCTCTGTTCATTTACAGATTTATTTTTCCCCGCCCCATTAGTTCTGCAACATTTGTGTCCGAGCATGTATCAAATGAAACTAAAACAAGAGAAACCTTTCAAGAGGCAATGCAAATTTTACAGACTGTATGCAGTTTGCTTTCCACAGAAAAGTATCCACAACTGAAAAAGAAGCAGAGTCACTACTGCAGGTAAAGTAGGCTGTTCATATGAGTACTACATAATTACTATAAACCTTTCAGTGAAACTGCACTATTTCCAGAAAGCTGGGTTGAATTTTGCCAAGTATTGCATGGCACACAACATGGTCACTCAGCGTAGCACTGTTATTTTGAAAAGAGATCCCGATGAGTGTTGGATAAATGCTTACAACCCACATCTGCTTCGTGCATGGAATGCAAACATGGATATTCAGTTTGTGCTTGACCCTTACAGCTGCATCATGTACATAGTTTCATATGTGACGAAAGGTGAAAGGGAGTTCGGAAATTTGATCAAACAGGCACTAAAAGAAGCCCAGGAAGGGAATATGGATGCTGTGCATGAGCTTCGGCTGCTAGGCAATAAGTATCTTACCCATCGTGAGATTAGCCTAATGGAATCTGCCTACAGATGCATTGGATTACCTCTGAAATCATGTTCGAGAAGTGTCATTTTTATTTCAAGTGCTGCTAACAGTGTCAGGTAGATTCCAACTCTACCACAAGTTAATTTAGTTCAATTTAATCACAGTGTTCTTCATTTGCAGAATGACCTTACCCTTGCATGCTTTGAAATCAATGGATGATGAGGACACAGATGACATTTGGGTAAAAAATGTGGTCGACAGATATCGCCATCGGCCACAACACAAAGATTTTGAGTTCATGAGCCTTGCCCATTTCTCCTCTTGGTTTGCTTATGTCACATTTTCCAGACAAAAATCTAATGAAATCAATTTCTCTGATGCCAATGTGACTCATTTCAAACTCGGAAACAACATGGGATCAATTAAACGGCGACAAACTCAGGCAGTAATTAGGTTTCCAAAATTTCGCAAAGACAAAGATCCCGAAAATCACTATTATAATTTGTTGCAACTATACATGTCTCACCGAGGGATATCATTGCCTTCTGAGTTCACCTCTTACCAAGAATTTTACAATTGTGGCACAGTCAACATTGCAGAAAAGATTGAATCTATTTCAAAAGTAGTTTCATTTGAAATGGCAAAATTCAACAAACTTGCCACAGTTGAAGATATATGGGAAACTTTACCGGATGATACACAATTTCTTGAAGATGCCTGGACTCAAATTGCTCCTACGACTGAGGAACAACGCTTAGAAGAAAAGGATGAAGGAGTTGAAGTTGGAGATGTTGAACCACTGGAGCCCATTGAGGTTCCATTGAATGCTGTCACACCTGACAAATATCAAGAAATACATAAGCATGATATGGATTTTGACCTTCAACCTTCTAAAACCAAAATTACATCAAATGACGCCTACAACATGAAGCAAAATCTTACTGCACAACAAGAGCAAGCGTTCAACTTTGTTCGAAAGTGGTGCATATTAGTGAAAAATAAGGAGAAGTGTGAACCTTTTCGCCTGTTCATCACTGGTGGTGCTGGTAAGTTCAGCAACTATAAAATAAGGTTTTCAACACTTATCATTTAAACTGTTGCAGGGACTGGTAAAAGTCTTTTGATTAAATGTATTCATCATGAGGCAACCAACATTCTGGCATCCACTACTGACAATCCTGATGAAACTACTGTTATGTTGACTACATTTACAGGAACTGCAGCTTTCAACATTGGTTAGTGTTTGCACTCTCTAAACACACAGAAATAAAAAAATATTAATAAAAGTGCTTTGTAGGTGGAACAACCATCCATTCTTCTCTAAACATCATCAAGCCCAAAAAGACATACACACCACTGTCTGAGGAAAAATTAACTACGTTACGATCTAAATTACTGTATTTAAAAATCCTTGTCATAGATGAGGTGGGAAAAGTTTAAATGCCTGAAATCCTTTTTGTACTAATAGTTGCATGCTTTTAAAGGTTTCAATGGTGGACCAAAACCTCATGATGCACATAAGTCAGCGCCTTAACCAAATTCTAAGACCTGCCAACCCAGATTCAACATTTGGAAATATTTCAATCCTTGCAGTTGGAGATTTCTACCAGATTCCACCAGTATGTGGAACTTCACTGCTCAAGTACAAGCCTGACACTCTATGCCCTGATCTTTGGTCTCAGTTTCACATGTTCGAGCTAACAAAGATAATGCGACAGAAAGAAGATGCAAATTTTGCTGCACTTCTAAACAGATTAAGAAATTTCAATTGAAGATCAAACCACCTTACAAATGCGTCTGGCTGACTGGCATCCTGACTATCCCAAGGATGCTCTGCATTTATATGGAACAAATGCAAGAGTTGATGACCACAATCGAAAAATGCTTGCAACATTAAAGTCACCAGTTATTGTACTTCAGGCAGTAGACATAATAAAAAATAACAAAGGGCAACATTACCGAAGCAAGTTTCCAATCACCTACAGTAAAAAAGATCATTCATCTCTGCCAGATGAAATTTCTGTTGCTGTTGGTGCTAGGGTAATGACCATTTCCAATGTAGATGTTTCTGATGGATTGGTAAATGGAGTAATGGGTACAGTTGAACAAATCATCGACGGTCAGAAGCGCTTTGACCTTCCTGACCACATTGCAGTCATTTTTGATAAATCTGAAGGAGCAAAAAAGAGAAAATCACAATGTCCTAGCAATTTCTCAAAAGCTGCAGTTTTATTGGAACCTCAAGCCAGTCATCAAATAAAGCGAGGAACAAAGACATATGTACGCCATCAATATCCATTTAAATTAGCATGGGCATGCACAGTTCACAAGATACAAGGAGGAACTGTTAGCAACATTGTTGTAAACATGGGAAAAATTTTAACACAGGGAATGGGGTATGTTGCACTCAGTCGCGTAACCACCTTACAAGGCCTATACATAAAATATTTCAAACCTCAAAGTATTTATGCAAATGAAACTACATGCACTGCACTGGAAAACATGACTAAAGCCAACATTTGCACAGGGTTTGAAGATACTGAAAATAATCACTTTACAATTATACATCATAATACCCAGTCTCTTAGAAAGCATTTTTCCTCATTTAAAAACACAACAGCATTTCAAAACTGCAATGCAGTTTGTCTGACTGAGACATGGTTCAGACATGACGAAGAGCTTCAACCTTTTCAGCTACCCTACCACACACTTTACTCATGCAGTAGACCCAACTCTAGAGGTGGAGGTGTAGCTGCATACATCCAAAACAAAGTTGTATCTGAGAAGGTTTTTCAAAAGCAATCATCAGTTGAAATACTGTGTGTTCGAATTTCTGCTTCTGATGTCTCATTTTTACTCTGTGTTGTGTATTGCCCACCAAACAGCCTTCCCTCCAACGACATTGCAACTTTGCCAGTGCTTTTACAAAATACTTCAAAACAATTTGGAATAAACAAAGTTGTTGTTACTGGTGACTTTAATGAGAATCTGATTTCAAATGAGGTCCACCATGTAAAAAATGTAATGCAAAAACATGGATACCAGCAGCATGTTACATCTGCAACCACTTTGGCTGGAAGTCTGTTAGACCACATATATACCCACAACATTAAGCACTGTCATTCTGATGTTCTATCAACCTTCTACAGCTTCCATGATCCAGTGTTGTTGGCAATTTGCAAATCAGAAGACTGTTCTTTTCTGTGTCAAAAAAATAAGATTGATGCCAATCAAGCATTTGCTTCTGTAGGCACGCCTGTCTCGATGGCGACTTGTTAAAGGCGGCTACAATGTAAACTATGATGTTCATTGCAAATTGTTTGGTGAGTCAAATCTTTGCATCTCAATAACAGCTGACTGATTATCAGCCACACATATGTCTCTTCTTTCTTTGTATTCGTGAATAACGTTAAAGGCGAACGTCCAAATCAGCTACACATCCACATGGGATAAAAATAGAAGCCCCAAAATAGCCGCTTTCCCGGTGGAAATAGCAGGAACAAATAGAACCCACAAATAGAACGGCGAAAACATCAAAGTCTACGCTTATATAACAATGTGAAACATTGGCCGGTGTACGAATTCTTTTTCTCATATTACTTATATTATTTATTTTAAGGTAGCCATGTAATTTATAGTGCCATAGCGCCTTTTGGTGAACACCATATGCTTTTTCACAGGGTGGAAACGACGCGTTCTAATACGAATCACAACTGCGGAAACATTGCAAATACCGACGGAAATATGTGTCATAAGGGAATAAACACTATGTTTACTGTTAGATCTTTCTGGAACCCGAAAAATGGCTGAAAATAACTTATGACTACCATAGAAACGGAAATATAAACATTAGTCTATGCAGAAATGAGGGTAAACATTTCCATTTCGTGGTGTGAAACGTTATTGCGAAATAACATGCAATCGTTTTCATAAACATTGCACAATAGTGTTGCAACCGCTACACTTCAAACCCGAAAATTGAACCATCCTCCAACATCAATTCCACCACCATCAGCCCAAGTTCCACACAGACCTTAACTGCAGTCTCTTCAACTAAAAATCTTTCCTCTTTCCCAGTTGCAACATCACATTCTGACACTAGCACTCAAGTGAAAAAAGCAAGACTCATTGATCTATGGGGTGGCAATGCAAATGTTTATGCACTGCAACAAAAGCTTATTAATTACGGATATAATGTTAACAGCACTATAATAGTAAACATGCAAGTTGGTCCATCATGTGGTTACATTGCTGCATGTGCTGCAATCTGGTGCCACATCCATAAAGAAGAAGATTGGTTTACTGGAAATGTTGTGGACACCATCATCCAACCAGACATCATCACCAACTACAACAGCATACTTGGAGTTTCATCCAATTTACCAAGATTCTTGTATGATGATGAAATACTGCACATTATTCGTGCTGTTTCAGGTTCACAGCAGGGTATAGACTGGCTGGATGGTCCAATGCCAATCAACCTACTTTATGAAATGCTGGACAGACACATGGCTGGACAATCTCGATCACGTCAACGCAATCTAAGAATCACTGTTGTCAACACAACGGAACAAGCAACTCACTCAGAACATGCAACAGGAGATCACTGGATTGTTTGTGTCTATGAACTATAAGAAAGAATTGTATGTTTATTGGTGACACACTTCTGCATATTGCTAATGGAAAACACATTTACAAAATTGCATACCCCTTTTTTCATCAAAGTTCCACAGGAAACCAGCTAAGATTATACACCTGACTTGTAAAACTTTTGAACGTTATGCAAGCCCCCTGATTGATTGATCACTTCTTAGTTTAAAAGAATTTAACTTGCAAAAATGAGACCAAAAATGCAGGTTTCCCAGTTTTGATCTACCCACTTCGCTATGTGTGGGGACCCATGAGTTTCTGCTTGCAGAAACACTAAAGCACTGATAAGCTAAGGTTAATAGGGACCAAATGGCAGATAGGTAATGCAAAAAGTTAATACCTGCAATATATATTACAGTGTATGTAGTATTGCAATATGTGCTAAGCCACCCTTCTAGTTATTGTTATTATCATCTTTTTTGTTGGATGTGAATTGAGGCTAATAAAACGGCTCGTAAGCGGTATGTTTAATATGTTTGTATTTGTGTGCGCACATGCACGTGTACGCGGGTGTATCCGTAGACCCTTTGTGATGATTCTAAATGTGACACCTCGTTTTAGATACCAATTAAGTGATGAAACAAGCGACCGGTCTTCTGATTGTGGCGACCCAAAACAGTAAGTTGAATTCTTGTGTAGTGTAAGTGCAAATTGTGTATTTATGACGTGGGTGGTGCGAGCTCTTGTGGCCTTGTCCAAAACGTGGGACACGTGGTCGAGGCGAGCTTGCAACCACCCCACTTAAAACCGCATCCCAAGATTTGAGCGTTTGATGTATGACGCGATACTCGCGGCCTTTTGCGAAGATACCGTGGCGACTGGCAACACAGTTTTATTTTTGTTTGCTACTGCGCACCAATAAACAGAAGCGTGAGTTTTACAAAAGGCGTGAGAAATAACACAAGTACGAAATACAGCTACATGGAAATCTGCCACACTTTAAAAGATCATGTGTGCCTTGTGCGTGTACATGATTGATTGTATCCGCAGACACTTGTGGTGATTCTAGATGTTACCTGTCATTTTAGATCCCCAACAAGTGATGGAAAAAGCGACCGACTTGCTTCTGATGGTGGCGCGTCAAAATGGTACGTTGAATTCTTGTACACACCAACCGTCCAATAGACATATACATAATTGAACGTTGGGTATTTATGGGCTTGGATTAATGTTCACAGAAAACGGTTGGAGAAGATCTTACCATGTGTCGGTGAAAAACGTGCAAAACCCAACCATGCCGCCCCAGCGGGTGCGACGTGTCGTCCTCACAAAAGGTAATGACGCTTTGTGTTTCTCAATCATCGTTATGAATTAAATCACGTGTAATTATTTGAAGGCAACGTTGTGATGACTACTCGGACGACAACGAAAGTGGCTCAGTCGGAGTGTGGCTTTCCAACAGCACAACAGCAACAGCAGCGACAACTCCGATGATGATAATCACCCACCCCAGATTGCTCTTCCCAGGCGGTAAGTTGATTTCACTTATCCCGAGCAAGCTCGAATAAATCCGAAAATAAATTGCCCAGGTAAACTATTCATTTACCTTTTCTAGAGGGCGTCGTCGCCGTGCGAGACCGTGGGTGGTGATAGAGAGCGCCTCAACGCCCCAAAGTGGAATCAAGGTCGAGCACTGGGAGAGCATCCGGACGCAGCATAAACTCAAGCGCGTGAGGCATGACTACAAAATTACCGCCTTTCGCTGGATTGGAGTGCGAACACCTTGCAGAGGACAATTTTCAACCACCGGACGAGATAGCCTTCAAAGTCAATGCTAGTTTCGGGTTCGCACTCCGCAACACAGCCAGCGGGGAGGAAAGGTATTTTCATGCGTCAGCCAACAACTTCACTGTGTTGCCCGTGCCCAGAATAATTCGAAGCCTGGATGAGTTTGAAGAGTTGCTGGAGGAAATCGCGGCCATGGACTGCCTCGAGTTGGTCCGCAAGGAGCGCCCCGAGGTTGTTTATCTCACAAACATAACATTTTTTATTCACGTTCTGCACGCACCACTGATAGGGGCCCCTTGCGACCTGCCGCGATTTGTGACCGACAACAGAGGTCTTCTCTATATTGCGCCGCCAACAAGAGGCTTTTTATTGACAATTTATGCCTTTCCCGCTGTTTGGCGCTACATTTTCCCCAGTTTCATGAACTAGAAAAGGTCGCTACTAACTACTATGAACGGTACGCGAACACGGTCGGGGTTAGTGTATCAAAATTCCCTGGGGTCAGAGTGGTAGATCTCCCGTCCCTCGAGGATTTGTTTGGCGTGAACATTAACGTGTTTACGTGAATCGGCGACGAGGATGTTGACGACAGTGTCCAGTGCCAATACAGTGTTAGTCGCAAGTCCGTGAAAACGAATCGGGTGTTGAACGTACACCTGTACAAGCGACACTTTAGTTACATCTGGGATGTGGAAAAGTTTGTCACAACTTTTCTTTGCCGTGCTTGCTCCCATACTTTTAGTGATAGATCGACTTGCGGCTGCGGGTATTAACGTACCCACTGCCTTAAGGTTCTTTCCATTTCGCGCCACGTTGGAGGCGTACTTTTCCATCAACCATCTCATGTGACGCGCCCAAAACCAAGTACCATCCGAACATTTACCTTTGAGCGTATCTGTATTCCAATGTTCCAAATTTTGAAATTCCATAGTGTTTCGTGACTTCTGGTGACGCGGGTGAGCTCACCGAAAGGATTGTCGGTTACCTCGGGCACGTACAAGAGGCCTCTGTTGCAATTTTAATGGTGTGATTTGGTGGTTTCTTTCAACAAATAGACGACGCGCACAAGCAGTCTTGCCGTTCGTCTGCGACCGGCTTTGGTTCAACACCTGACCGTCCCTGCCAGTGATCTTATTCAGCGATATCAAGTATGATATTAATTTAATGAAAAGGTGTTTTTTTACAAGTCAAAAGATGCCAAAACTTTTTGGTGAAATATATATTCTGTAAAACTATTGTGTACAACGGTTGATTCTGTTTGGCCTAAGGTTTTATACACTGAGTTTAAAATTATTTTTACAGTTCTAACGGCAGTTAATGTCATCCCTTTTATTGTAAAACAGAACAACTACATGAGTGTTCAAAGTGGCAAATTTGAGTTTCTAGATATGCGTAACTTTCACGCCTCCTTTTTCGTGCCGTTGTTGAGTGAGAGGTGGACAAAGTTTTTTTCCCCTACGAGTACATGTCCAGTCTTTATAACTTTACCCCCAAAACAAACAAAACAATTTACCCCCACGTTCTGAATTTTCCAGTTTCCTAAAGTGTTCCACTATTTCTGAGACCGATTATGAGCGTTGTATTGATGTTGGGAATCGGTAACAGTAAGAAATCCATGCATGACTTTTTGTGTTCGTACAACAATTTAGGTTTAGTTCCATTTTTGACTTGAAACCTACTAAATTTGTTTCTAACACTAAGCCTGTTTTCCAGCTATTTTAATAATTCCGCTCTTTGCGCTACCTATCGGTATTTAGCAAAATTTCGGCTGATGTGAATTCTGGCGTAGCTAAGGTGTTTGGCGGACTGTGGCAACTGTATACACAATAATTATAAGATCTATAGTAGCATGAGCAATATGCATAATGTTTTTTATGGTATTATATGAAATATTATCACAATATTTACTTAGTATAAGCATTTTAAGAGACTTGCAAAGACTGGACTCTAGTGTCAAACTGAGCAATTATACACACGTCATTTAGGTGTCATTTTAATGAGAGTGATAACTTGGGTTTGTTAAAAGAATCCTAGAAAGAAAGTGTACCCGGTATTCTAAAATGTATCCCGCTCTCGATTATAAGCCGCACAAACGGCAGTCAAAAAACAATATAAGCCGCGGCTTACAATCGAGTAAATACGGTACTTGTTTTTCTACACAAAACAGTGGCTGGAAATCTAGAAATGTGGCTTTTCTTTATGTTGCCAACTTATATATGTTAAAAAAGGCTAAAATTTGGAGCAGCACCCCCAGAAATTTTAGGCACGAACCGCCACAGTGAACAGTGATCCTAAATTGATTGTTTTTGCTAATATTTTGTGTTGTTTTTTCGAAGTTGTTTTCAGTTCTTTTCAACAAATCTTGCATTGTTTTCATTCTATAAAAGCTTGTTTAAAGCTACACGAAAATGAGGTGGACCTTTCGGGCATGCGGACAAAATACCATGTGCGCATATATCCGCACAACCGCACGGGAGCGCCGCAGACTGTCCAGGATTTCCCCTGCCGTAGCCGCTTCTGTTTTCTTGTGTGCATGCGGCTTTGGTTAACATTACAATGCTTTTATTTCAACTGCTTGGCACTGGTTAAGTTCGCACAGGTTGGGTGATAGGTTCTTCAGCGAGCATACCTTCGTGGCCCATCACGGGTGGAACCACAGTTCGTTATTTTGCTGACGATTAAAGTATCACGGGTGGAAATCTGTTTAACAACTTGCTTGATTTTCCTCGAACGTCGTTTGTCACCGACGTAAGAAAAGAAGATTGCGTGGCTTTAACTCGCAGTTGACGTAGTCGTTTAGCTTATCCATGTGTAATGGATTTAAAAACGGGAGGAGGTTGATGTGAACATCCGTTTAAAAACCGTCAGGCGGTTGCGGTGCCTTTGACATAGGATGTAGTTTTGGAGCCCTCCGCTTGGGCGGTTGTTATGTAATCCAAACCATTGGGAGCAAACACGCTTTTGATACCACTCATAACTTTTTCTGAAATTGACGTAGCCAAAACAGACATAAATTATGTCGTCGGTAAACCCCATGTACAGTTCCGTACTTTTTTATGAAACCCGCTGCCTGAATTGTATGTAGTGAACACCAAAGTTGGCGGGCGAGACAGAATAGTAAAAAAGTGATGGCTTCAGGCATTTGCAAACCTCAAAACGCTCATTATCAGAAATTGTCGGTCTAGGTAGCTATATAAATGTACAAGACTTTGCCGCCGAGTGCACAAAAGTGTATAAGTGACATCTTGTCAATCATCGTCAAATTACGTTAATAATCAGACCAAATTGAATCGACGGGAATTTGGCATCCGTTCCTCGCGAAAAAAAGTTCCCTTTACTTATCTACGACTATTATTACCAACTCAATGCACGGTTCTTGTGCAACCGTCGTTTGTGTTCGCTCATTGTGAGTAGGTTTCGGTAGAAACTGATAACTATTGTAAAGAAACAAGCGCGCCTTATAAAAAGCTTAAGCGAAACCTCATACATCCGTTCTTTATCCACACTTCTATTGTACAGGGGATTACCACGAATAAACCTTTGTTTATGGATTTTTTCCTTGTTTTATACTTGGTTCCTTCGAGTCTTTGTGAAGCAGCGGTTTCACGTTATAAAAACGCCGCCTTTTTTGCATGGCGGTTGGAGAAGTCAGTGCAGAATGAATGTTGGTTACTTGTTTCAAATTCAACAGTCAAAGATTTTCCTTTTCTGGCCCTTATAGGGTTGTACCACTAGTTGTCGTTTGTTGACAGCATTCAATGCATAGTTTGGCAGTCGAGCACATCTAACACGAACTGGTTGTTTACAGAAAGGGCTTTAGTATCGCATTTATGTCTATTTTAGTGTACTTTTTACAACGTCTTTACTAAAGATGTACCGAATATTCGGTTTGCCTATTTTGCACTTGCTGCCTGGTAGATAAACATTTTTTCACGTCAAACCCGTAGCGTACGACTTCGCGTGACGTCATAAACGATTTGGTTGATTCGGCCGAATTTATTCAAAAATTACCCCATTCGGTACATCACTAGTCTTTACAGTCCGAACAAAGCCTTGGTGCTAAAATCGCAATTGAAAACAATGATAGAGCGCTAGCGTACTGTATTGCAAAAAAATATTTAGTTCCGTCATAGAAACACTGGTTGCTTTAACAATTGGTGTTGGTGTTTAAAATACGTAATTAGCTACTTTGCCCAAAAAGTGCCAACAGTTATTTTATCACAATGCTATATAAGTGGACTGCTGGAGTTCGACAAAAAATTCAAAAAACGTAAGAAAGCATTACAAGAGTAGAAAAGTGATGGCTTCAAGGTTTGGCAAGCCTCAAAACTGTAACGTAATCACACGCAATTTGTGCCTTTCTTTTACAAACTCTTAGCACTTTGCCGCCAAAAGTGCTTAAAAGCGAATAAATGACGTCTTGTCAATCACCGTCCATCTATCTTCAATACACAAATCAAATTGAATCGACGGGAATTTGGCATCCGTTCCTTGAGTAAAAAGTTCCCTTTCACTTCAGTCACGACTATTATTACCAACTCAATGTACGGTTCTTGTGCAACCGTCGTCTGTATTCATTGTGAGAAAGTTGCGTTACAAAATGATCACTATTGTTAAGAAACAAGCGTGCTATGTGGAAAACTTAGGCTAAACCTCATATAAAATCCGTTCTTTATCCATTGCCATTGCAAAGACACCGACTGAGCACGTACAAACCTTTCTAGAAAGAGGAAAAACTCTTAATGTAACTGTTTAACGTTGTAAGATCCCTCATTTTTGGCGTGGCGGTTAAGTAGTCAGTGTAGAATAAATATTGGTTACTGGTTTAAAATTCAACAGTCAAAATTATTCCTTCTCTAAAGTATATAGTAGTCTTACCGCTAATTGCCGTTTGTTGACAGACATTAATGAAGAGGTTTGAAGTCGAACGCAACATGATTTGTTGTTTAGAAAAAGGCTTTTTTCTTTTTTCATCATCTTTACAGTCACAACAAAGGCTCGATTCGAATGCCGCCACTAAAGGTTTAAACACTAAAATATGTAGCGTTAACTATTGTAGTAGTACTGTTCGCAGCGGCCTACGTCACGTAACGAAAAATACACGTCTGTTGTTGCTCGAAAAAGCCTCACAATTGACATAGATGGTATTTTGTTAATACGCCAACAGATGGTCCGTGAAAGTTGGAATATCTTTTGTTTTCAATGTACTGGAATGTAGGGATTAAACGACGAAAACACTGTACAATCCTTCACGTTGACGCATTGCTATTAGTGGGGCGATTATTTTTTGAGTTGAATTGTATACAAACTGCATTGTCGTGGTGTTAGAGGCTGCGCTGTCAGCGAACCTTTTATTTTACACCTTTTAGCCTACTTTATACTGTTGTAATTGGCCCATTATCTACTTATTGCGATTCATAAACCATTAAGTGAAATACTCAGTCATTTTACGCAGCTGTAGGTTAGGTGCAGCTCGTGCTTTGGTTTTGCTTTAGATACTTCATGTATAGCTTCAGTTTTTTATCAGTGATTTGTTATTAACTCGTTTCCATCTACAGCAGTGGTTCTTAACCTTTTTTCCTTGCTGCACCCCTTTCAAATCACCAACCAATTTTCGCTCCCCCTTCTGTAATTGCTTAAATAGAATAGACCTAACCAACCTTCTTGATTCGACATCCCCCGCACCCCCTAGGAACAGTTCTCGCACCCCTTGGGGGTGTGTGCACCCCTGGTTAAGAACCCCTGATCTACAGAATTGACTAGGTCTGCGTTCAGATTTTCGCCCTTCTGTTGGACTTTGCACATTCTTTCGCATTAGTTAGATAAGCCTACAGCCATATATTAACTTTTTGTACAATAATGTTGTCAAAAAATGTTCTTTAATGTCAAAATTTTAAATTTATAGGTCAATTTTTTTTGTTTTTTAGCTTAAAAAATAATTAAAATCGCCCTAGTCATGAGTCTTTCACTATTGTTTATTATTGCTGCATATATTCAAGCAGAAACTGTCATGCATTTAACAGTAGTTTTTACGATTTACGGACAATCGGAAACAGTTTTTGCTAGCTGTTTTGGTGATTAGTAAGCTTCTATGTTGACTTTATGGATGTCACGCCCTGTTTACATAGAGCCATCCATGGACCATCCATTTTCCTTCCTTATTTCCTGTGTCTTTGGGCTTAAAGTATCAAACAATCGGTTAAAGTTTGCTGATTTGGTGTTATTTAACAGAAGTAGCAAGCCCAAAGCTATGTCTATATCGATTCAGATGGGTGTTTTTCTCTAGACTTAGGAAACGGTATTTATTAGGCACTTGCCGCGGAGTTGGTTAATTATTTGCAAAGTCCTGCAAACAAATTGACGACACAAATATTACCGCTTTCCATTGAGTCTTTTTTAGATGATATGACATATAGTATCCTATAGCTGACTTCAATTGTGTTTTAGGAGTTGCTGTCTGACTTTAATGAGTCATTTGCTGTCAATCATTCGTTTTTCATGAAAGAGTTAGGATCGAAAGTGTAGTGAAATACAAAGTGCAGTTGGTCGACGATTTGTCAGCTATTTGTAAACTTTGACGACAAATGTCGATGTTTATGTGTTTCTTTGTGTCAAATATGTATTTAAGAATGCCTTTACGTCCTGCCTTAGATTAAGTGTGTTATTGTTATGTTAACGTCGAAGTTTAAAAAAAACAAATCTATTTAGTAATTTTGGGTTAGAGGATTTGCGGTAAGAACAAGCAGAGGGGTCTAAAGCAAGGCTTTGACTACGTTTATAGGGCTCGCAATATCAAAGGGGTAATCGAAAATAATATGCTAACAGTAAAAAACACACAGACGAATCCAGTTTATCGCATGACCAATATCTAAACATTAGTATGAATTTAACTGGATCTTGCAAATAATCGGAAGACTATCCCAACAAGTGATAGACTACGCGTTCGCAAAGTGTTAAAGATCTGCGTGATTTTCCTCTTTTTTGACGATTAACGTTTTTTGACTGCTTTTCAATTACCGAGTCATTCAATTAACCGGATTGGTGTGTTAATAGTAACTTTGAGGGATGTTGATTGCACACAAAAGTTTCAAACTAAAAACGAGGGCTAAGAAGAATGTTAAGTAACAACGTGTAGTAAATATTTGCGCTACTGCTAACCTAATGAAATTATCTGTAATTGACAAGTATTAATCGAGAATTTGCCTAGGTTATGTGATTTTGCTACTGTCCTCATAATGTGTAGCATATTGTTGACATTTTCACATAAGCTATGCGTACTTGTAATAAAATCAAAATCACCATTATGAGACTCATCATGAACAGGCTTGCCACACGCGCTTCTTAATTTGTTGCGTTCTGGGCGTTGTATAGAATAGATGCCCCTCAAAAAAATGGTAAAATTCGGAAAATAGTCGGATGAGGAGGCATTTTATGTTTACATTTAGTAAGTCAGAGTAGTTGCCGAGCGATTGTAATGTAAACTTGGACAGTTTTTATAATAGATACTATGAAATAATGCAGTACATTCTGGTAATCAAAACACAAAAAATGAAGGCAAGTCCAATAAAAAATGACTGCGAAATTTCAACGGAAACACGATAGTACTTTTCGTTTAGCGAGCAAACAAAGTGACGTACCTCGTCGATAGGCAAAACTCTACAGCGACCGGCAGTATCAAGTGTAGAATCGTACGTAAAATCGGTCATGTTTGTGTGGCTTGGTCTCGACTCTGAGACGAGCGAGAGACAAGCGGTAGCCGGTGTAGGAAAGGTGTGTGCACCTACTATCGATCGTGACCCGCCTGAACTTGCCTCCTACGGGCGCCACACAGCGGCTGACGCGACAAAACCTGTTTTTCAAAAATTCGAAACAATGACGCCACACAAAAATCAGTGAACCAAATTGGTCGAGCAGGGTGCCGAAAAATTAAGACCGGCCTCCTATAAATGACTGCAAAGTTCCAGCGGAAACGCGTTAGTAATTTTCGTTTAGCGAGCCGACATATAATCGCAGAGATCTGATTGTATAATACTTAAGAAGTAGTTAAAAAATAATATGAGAAAAATATTTTTTGCCAAACTGTTGTTCATGCGGGTGATTTATCATAAAACATATTAATCTGTCTGCAGGAGCAATATTGATATTACAGATTCGATTTACTGGTTTGTTTCTCGTTAACTCAACTAGTGAGCCTAAACGCATGTTGATTTAGATGCGTACAGGTTACACGAAGTCATATTAAGACGAAATATCTGTATGTTTAAACACCATCGGTTCGATACAAATTAATTTTTTAATCGTTGAGTGTCAGTTCATGACTTCAAAGAAGTATTAGCCTTTCAAATGTTTCTTGTTGGTAAAAGTGTGAAGATCTATTATGACAGAAAAGAAACATTTTTTTGACACTGCTTCAAGATTTCAATTATATTTTGCTGGTTAACCCGGTATAGTTTGCCCATGGAAGAAAGATATGTCATACCAACAAAAAAAAAACAAATCATTCGATAACCAACCCAAACCTTGTTGCAATGACACCACCTTTACAAACAACCACCATGTCACACACACGTGGCGTGAGTAGTCGCGAAAACAAACTTAGGAACGTAAATGGTTTTCGAAAAAATCAACTAACATAAGTTAACTCATAAAGTTGAAACGGGCCGTTAACGACTAGGTTGGTTTATAATCTGAAGCCCTACAAAATCTGTTACAACAAATACAGAGTAAAGATTTGCTGAGTAGTAAAAATAACTAATGGTACACTAAAAACATCCGAAACGCGACATAAATTGACAGTTTAACCAGTTTCAACAAACTGAATTATAATTATTTATGTGTTTTTTGAGCAGTTTAGGTAACATTTCGTATAGTGATTGATATAACTGAAACATCGTCAAGAATAACATCACTTTCAACAGAAAGGTAAGTTTGACTCAAGGAACATGATAACAGCATTGTGTAGTCATGTTGTTGGAATCGGTGATTAGTGAACAGTTGACTTGTTCAAAACATCTGCTTTTGTTTGTTTGTTTCTTTAGGAATCGCTTCATGATGTTTGTTGCTGCAATATTGATATTGTTTATTGCACCCGCTCCGTGCATTTCTCAGGATCGATGTAAGTTTACATAATATCAACTTAATCTGCTGATCAACTTTTACTTGATCCGTTCAATCAAATATTTCATTGTAAAAATTATCCCTAGGTCATGATAAAGTGAACGAAACGCATCGTGGCCAAGTGTGATTGATTGCTTTGTTTGGCACTAATGTCCAGCCTTTTGCAAGTCTCCTGAAATACGCATTTCAAATCATGGCTCGTGTGTGGATCAATGCGCATATACTGTACTTAGTTAATATTGTGGTAATATTTCATATAATACCATAGAAAACAGTATGTATATTGCTTATGCTGTTATAGATGCTATCATATAAGTGTTGTTTATACAGTTGCCACAGTCCGCCAAACACCTTCACCACGACTAACATCAGCCGAAATTTTACTAAATACCGATAGGCAGCGCAAAGAGTTGAATTATTAAAATAGCTGTAAAACAGGTTTAGTGTTAGAAACAAATTTAGTGGATTTTAAGTTAAAAATGAAAAAAAATGCATTTAATTTTAATTCTTTGATACAAAACCCTATCACAAAACAAACAGCCCTAATCTTCAGTATCTTAACAGAAATATATTTTCAAATAGACGCAAGTGCTCTTTGTGCCACCTAAAATGTGAAGCAAATTATCAGCTCTCGTGAGGTATCGTGTCAGTGCATTTTCCTTGACACGCACACCATTTATTTACTTTACAACAAATAAAAGGGTGACACTAAAACGCTGAATGGGCGGGATGGGCGGAATGGAGGGCGGGACGTCGTGAAAACCGCTAAATATCGGGTTAAATTGCTGACGGTTGGAGCTATTAAGGTTGGTATAAGGTTTTATAATAGAAAATCATTAAAAAAAATTCCGCCGAACACTACATTCCGCGCCCGAAACGTCCCGCCATCTCCCGCGACGTCCCGCCATAGCATTTTTGCCTAATGTCAGGAAATAGTTGAATAAGTTTTAGGCAGGGACATTTTTTGATTCATATACTATTATAAAACCTCAACCCAACCTTAATAGCACTAACCGTCAGCAATTTACCCCATATTGAGCGGTTTCCGCGACGTCCCGCCCGTCCCGCCCATTCCGCGTTTTAGTGTCACCCAAATAAAACTGTTTCTTCGCGACGTGCTGACATTTTATATGAAAACAGTTAGAACAGTTTACACGGAATTTCAAGTTAGTCAATCAAATGCTTACTTACTAGTAACATATGCTAACAGTTTTTATTTGTTTTGAAAAAATGGCAACAGGTTTGTAGGACGTTTACAGATAGTCACTGTGAGGTGACGTAGCCTCAGGAATACGCGATAATTTTTGTATTTGTTGCAGGGTACAAATGTGAAGATGGTCGGAAACCTGTAGAGGCCGAGTGGTTTTGCGATGGCCAGTCTGACTGCGATGACGGAAGTGATGAGAAACAAGTCACATTTTTCACCTACCCTGAAAACTTAACATCAACCTATATCAGGTAAACGTTACATTTTCTTGTTTTGTTTATTTTTTTTTAAAGTGACAGAACAACAACGTTTTATTTCATATTTACAATGTCAATCGTTTTGAAATCCATTCTTCAAATTTGTAGTTTTTTCTCAAAACAATTTGCAAGTACGTTGATATAACATGCAGAGTAAACCAACAAGGTCAGTTTTAGATAATAGAAAAACATAAACTTTGTTTGTAAATCGTAACTTAATCTGATCATTATCTTTTTAAATCATATGTTTGAAAGAAGCTGCGATAATTCCTGTAGCACAAATCCTGCACTACAGGTATATTTGAGGTATATGATAAGGATTATATTTGTGTTCAATGTTGAGATTCATTTTTTTAATGTTACAGATTTCGTTAGTAGTTATATTTAATAAATGGATATTTGTTACATTAAATTCATAACACTTGCTCTTTACAGCTGCGACAACACGCTTAACAGTGAGAGTAATGTGTGCGCACTACGAAGACTAGAATATTGCAAGGGTGACATTCTATGTCGGAACAAAACACTTTGTGATGTCGAATGTCCTTCCCATTTCCTGTGTCCGAATTCAACTTGTTGGAAGCGTTCGACTGTGTGTGATGGCGATCCCTGCAGTGACTGTCCTGCGTTTCAACACTGGAATAACGGATATGGTTTCAAATGTGTCAAGAACAACCGAATGTGCTTACTCCCGCAAATGTTCTTGTGGGACGGAATAAAAGATTGCGATAATGGCTCTGATTTATGTTTCACTCCCGAAAATGGTGATCTCAGGTAAGGTCAATTGTGTTCTATTTTTGTTGTGTCTAGTATCGCTTTTGAATAACACACTGTCTGTACGAGAAAGCGATAAGCGATTAGATTTGTTAAAGTGATAACCATATATAATTGAGTCAACAGCTCAGCGAATTAGTAGATTACGAAGCGTCAAAAACGGAATATGTATGTTTAACCTTTTTTTCCACATAATTTTTTTAAAAAAATATATACAAGGTGCTTATATCGTTTAATTGCAAATTTTACGGTTGGCTTAAACAGACAAATACAAATTAGAGTTCTACCATTGTGATGGTTTGGTTTAGATCCTGTGCATACCACTATTACCTATGCGCATAAGTCTGTTACGGAATTATCCTGGGCCCGAACCCTGCAATGGCGGGTCACCACCAAAGCCAAAGATACCGCGCACTGGTTTAATTTTAGGCGGCGCAAGTTTATTAAAAACCATAAAATCAACAACGTTAAAGTACTATACGTTAAGAGGCAACAACACGTGGCGCGACCTTCAACTAATCAACACCTCGCGTTACACGCGCCACATAGAGAAAAAGCCTCTTTCACATAACAGCAGGTTGCTTTTGTAAGTGCCTGATTGGCAAAGCAGCGCATTCCAGGCCAATCAGCGCAAGTCGTGTAGCCCTACAGGTAAAGGGAAGGGAATGCTAAAAACGTGCCACAAACCAAATAACACGAGAGAAAACAAATGCGCGTGACGGTGTCAAATCAGAAAAGCAAAGTGAACAAAACATAATATTCGTGCATGACCAACATATTTGGTCACATCCCCCCCAACCTAGATATGTCCTACCCCTGTAGGACCGCACATGCGTCAAACGTTACCTTTTAAAAATCATTCGCTGCGATACGTCATTATGTGCGGCTGCAGCCTATAAACGTTTTCCACTAATGACATTCAGAGGTTGACCATTGCTCAACCTCATCCGTTCCCGCACCGATCGTCTTCTGCTTTTCCGTCGCTTGTTGACGGGTGGCTCGGGATCAACTCCGAAGAGGAATACATCATGCAAACAATTGTACTGGTTGGGGCTGTCTTTGGCGCAACGTCCGACGCGCGCAGTATACTCAGACGTCATCCGGTCAACCTTTTTGAGGTAGCAAATGAATCTTAATCTATGTTGTACGATTGGCCATCGCAAGACGTAGCACTTCATGCGGAAATTTTGGGTCGTTCCGCGCCGCTTTGCTTCTTCTCTCACACAGGGGCTATCAAGCCGTACAAGTTCCTGTGGCAAACGTTCCACCGGCACATCACATGGTCTGCAGATTTCATCGGGTGGAAAACGTTCCACCGGCACATCACACGGTCTGCAGAATTCATCAGGTGGCAAACGTTCCACCGGAACATCACAATCTCTGCAGAATTCAACGGCTGCCACACGTTCCACTGGCAAATCACACACTTGTACCACAGCGGACGTCGTTTCTGGCGGCGCAAACCATGCTCGCGTTTCCACTTGATCCTGGATCCAAGAATCGAACTTTGCTGCGCTTCGCATTAGATCCTCATAAGGCGCAGCTTGCAGATCAGGCACAGTTTCTTGCAAATACGCCAACTGATCTTCAGCAACCAGACTCTTTAACAGCGCTTGCTTATCTCGTTCCGGCGCTTTCACGTGATCACAATAGGTTTCTAACAGTATAGCAAAGTCATAAAGGCTTCCGCCGTAACGCGGTGATTGCGGTAAAACAAATAAAAACATGGTTAATTTCGATTTTAGTTCATCCAAACGAACAAAACGCTGCCCAAAAATTGACTTTTCTCTTTAAACTAAACCAGCGGGTGGTGGTGACAGGGTCCTGACGTGCTCGCCAATTTGTTACGGAATTATCCTGGGCCCGAACCCTGCAATGGCGGCTCACCACTAAAGCCAAAGATACCGCGCACTGGTTTAGTTTTGGGCGGCGCAAGTTGATTAAAAACCATAAAATCAACAACGTTAAAGTAACTATATGTTAAAAGGCAACATAACAGCAGGTTGCTTTTGTAAGTGCCTGATTGGCAAAGCAGCGGGAATGCTAAAAACGTGCCACAAACCAAACAACACGAGAGAAAACAAATTCGCGTGACGGTGTTAAATCAGAAAAACAAAGTGAACAAAACATAATATTCGTGCATGACCAAAATATTTGGTCACAGGTCCTATAATAAACAAATTGCGTAATAACCCTCTTCATATGATTGAAAAAAAAATTAAAGCACGTGCGACAATTCAAAGTCATTAAATCAGATTAGGACGCAAAACGCAAAAAGCAAATGCGGTAGTAAAAACAAAGCGATTGCAGTCATCGAATTTTCGAGAGAACTATCGCCTGAATATTGATTGTGGCGCCGTCGAATTTAGCCATTTATTTTCAAAAACATCCAACTTTTCTGGGCGAGGTTCTTCTACAAAAGCCACATTGAAACATTGTGCAATACCTAACTTTTTGTGAAAAAGTCGAAAATGTTTACTGTGCTAATGCTGATGAAGGGCCCCTTCACTTATGTCAGACGTCCGCAAACAGCTCGATGTAAGTTCCATCGGGTTAAAAACTAATTTTTGTTTGACTGACATATTGCTCTGAATATTCCAAACACGTGGCAATGTATGCGGTAGCTTCAAAACATAAGTCGCTGACGTAGGAGAAAAAATCTTGGTCGTAATCGTAAGTCCGTCACCAGAAAAAAAAACATTTGTTTGGCTTTGCCGTGGTGACCGACAGGGTATATTTGCCACAATATATTTTGTAATATTCTGTGTCGTGCGCTAATTTGTGGTGTTGCATCAAGGCAGCGCCGATGGTGAAAGGACACAAAATGTTGGTGAAGGAAGCAGACATGGGGTCGAATACATGCCACTAGTGTTACGCCTTTTTTCGGTTCTGCTGCAATAACGGGCTGTCAGTACCCAATATAAAACTTGTATTTATAAGATAAAAGAGTAAAACGATAAAAGCAGCGCAGACACACTCGCGACAGAACCACCGCTCAACACCAGCTCCAACTGCCGGCTTCTCAGCCGCGTGGGGCCACGTCCCCTCGACAATTCGTTACAGCGAACACGACATAGAAATATGTTATGACGTCATAAAAAGGTGACAAAATAAAAACGTAACACACTTCCCCCGCTACATGTTGTTGTGCCCCCTGGTACAACGCTAAGTTCCAAACAGCATAATGCATAAAGGCCCATGACACTGATAACAAGAAATTTTGTGTCCGAATTAACTGACATAAACGTTTGATACAGGTGTAGACATAAAGTGAAAAATAGTGAAAGCAACTTAAGTGCATAGTAAACAAACAGCGAAGAGTGATAAACAATGAACAATATGTATATTTCGAATTACATAACGACATGAAACAAAACAAGCGCGGGAGAAACAAAACAAATGTGCAACAAAACAAAACAACTTATTTTTTTGTGAACTTTAAATGTTTGGCGACATAAAGACATTGATTTAGCTACAGTGATAGTGTAAAGTCAAACACATCAATGGAAACACATCAGAATGTAATCTGTAACAAATATAACATTGGACAGAACAAGTGAAAATATAGCGTTCCCGTTAAAACTATGTGATAACATTACGTATGTGTCAAGCATAGCCGCACGCATGTATGGCGCTCAATTACTACACGAAATGAATATCTATTTGGGGGCTGGGTAAAATCGTGGCTGTCGTGTCTGACGACGTGGTCGTTCGTTAACGGTCGATTGTGGTCTATTCCGCCTACAGTGAGGTTAAACAAAATATGCGCCAGGCAACAAAGTTGAGACGTCTTCAGGGTAAGTTCTAGTCATAGTGGCTTCAGCAATATCTCCTTCCTCATCAGTCGCTGCAGTGGGAATAGGTGCGTTCGCGTGACTCTTCTTAAGTCGGTTAAAGTGTACCACCTGTTGTTTAGATTCTCCTTCTCTGCCAATCAAGTAATTTACGGGGGGCAATACCTTCAGAACTTGATAAGGTCCCTTATATGGCATATGAAACTTCTTCTTGTCATCTGACCCCAATACATGTGTCTCTAAGCATAACATAATCACCTACACTGTAGGTGGCAGTTGTCGAGTTGCGATCGTAACGCTTTTTCATTCGTTCACGAACGTTGCGGAGACGTTCTCCTGCTACCTCCCGCACCAGCCGTAATTGATCCTGAAGCTCTGCTACGTTGGCTGTGGTTGGAGAGCTTGCTGGCCCATCAAGAAGTAAATCGGCGGGCAGTCTGAGTTCTCGACCATACAGCAACAAGTGTGGTGTCATTCCTGTGGATTCATGAACACTTGCATTATACGTGGCTGCGATTGAAGATAGGGCCTTGTCCCAACGTCGCGGGTCTCGTTGTAGTTTGTAAGCATACTAATAATAGTTCTGTTATTTCGCTCAACCCCGCCATTGCTGCGGGGACAATACGGGGATGTTCGCGACTTGGTACATCCCAACAGTTGCACAAGTTCTGCGAAAATCTTACTTCCGAAATTCCCACCTTGGTCAGAATGGATACGTTCGGGTACTCCATGTACCGTAAACCAACGGTGGTATAAAACTGCCGCGGTTTCTTTGGCTGACTGGGAGCGCAATGGCCAAGCTTGCATGTATTTGCTAAATACATCGCATGCCAATAAAACATACCTATATCCAGTAACTGAAGTTGGCAATCCACCAAGAATGTCAATTTCTATCCGTTGCATTGGTCCATCTTCAGTTGACGGAACCAACGGAGCTGTTGCTTTCGGGTTTGATAGTTTCCGAACGCTGCAAAGTGGACAACGAAGGCAGTAGTCCTCTACATCCGACTTCCAGCCTGCCCAGTAAAACCGTTGTTTAATGAGCTCGCTTGTTTTCTTTAAACCAAGGTGCCCACCACCGAGTTTTTCGTCGTGCATTTGATGTAAAACACGCGTTCGCAACATTTTAGGTACTACCAGCAGCAATTTATGACGTGAAAACATGTCATCAACCTTGCGATATACGGCGTTATTCTGGCAAACTAGATCCCCATATATCGACCAGTAATGCCTCATGGTCGTACCCCTTTGTATATCCAATCCGCAATTACATTTAGTTCCTGATCATTTTGCATAGCAGTGGTCAACTCTTTATCCGACAATCCTAGTTCCTCTTTTAATTCGATGGCACATAACAATTCTGACCCCTGGTCCGACACGTAATTTGTGACAACAAAAGGAAAATCACCTGCAACGGGTTCTTCATCTTGCCTTGTTGAAGGAATTCTGCTCATTGCTTCAGCGTTTCCATGTTTCTTACCAGGTCGGTGAACAAGTTTGAAGTTGAAAGAAGCAAGTAGTTCAAACCATCTAGCGCAGGGGTCGGCAACCTTTTAGGCAACGCGTGCCAATTTACTTGTTATTTCCATGTGTTAATGACCTCGCGTGCCAAAGTTTTTCTAAATAATAGTGGTTCGTGCCAGCAGATATCAATAATAAAGAGAAAGCAGAGCGTTTTGTGCATGCAAGGCTGAATTTTACAACAATGATACAACAAAAACTATAAACAAGCAGTGTAACTGGTTAAATTGTTACTTTAATATAAACGCGCAAATCGGTTGGCGTGCCATGAAAAACCACCTCGCGTGCCAATCTTGGCACGCGTGCCAGGGGTTGCCGACCCCTGATCTAGCGCACTGTCCGTACGTTTCTTTCGACTTCCACAGCCACCTTAAAGAGGCGTGATCTGTGCGTAGACGGAACTGATTGCCTGTGAGCTAACATCGGAAATGTTTTAATGCAAATACGACAGCCAATAGTTCCTTTCGTGTAGTAGAATAATTACGTTCACACTTAGTCAACTTACGACTAGCATAAGCTATTGGATGTTCCTCTCATTCCACACACTGCGATAAAACACAACCCACTGCCGTATTTGATCCATCTGTATCTAAAACAAATGGTAACGACATATCAGGGTACCGTAGTACTGGGGGTTCTGAAAAGGCTGTTTTTAAGTCGTGATGGCCATTTCGCACTCTTCAGACCATAAAAAGGAGCTTTTATCTTTTTGCGTAAGAGCGTATAGCGGAGATGCAATTACTGAATAGTTCCTGACAAACCTTCGATAGTACGAGGCTAATCCAAGAAACTGCCGCACTTCCCGGACACAAGACGGTCTTGGCAACTCCTGAACTGTTTTAATCTTTGCCGGATCACACGCCACTCCTGCACCTGACACGACGTAACCAAGAAACTGCACTTCTTTCCGCATTATGTCACATTTGGATGGTTTAAGTTTAAGACCGGCTGTCTCTAAGCGGCATAGGACGTTGTCCAAACGCTCCAAATGTTCCTGGAATGTACGAGAATAAATGATTATGTCATCAAGGTAAGCAAGTGCCCCGTTCCACTCGATGCCGTTTAAAACAATGCGCATTAAATGCTGGAACGTGGCTGGAGCGTTAGTCAAGCCAAAGGGCATCACATTAAATTCAAACAAACCCCGGTGACAAGTAAACGCCGTTTTCTCTCTCGCACCGTCACTCATTGGAATCTGCCAATATCCTGTTTTTAGGTCAAGAGTTGTAAAATATTGGCAACCAGAAAGTTGGTCTAAACTTTCGTCAATACGTGGAAGTGGGTAACTATGCTTCTTAGTTATATCGTTAAGGCCCCTGTAGTCCACGCAAAATCGGGTACTCCCATCTGTTTTCGTTACGAAGACTATCGGACTTGCCCACGGGGAATTTGATTCTGATATTATTCCCTACTCGTGCATATCGTTCACAAGCTTGTCAATCGTCTGTTTTTGGGACTCAGAAACGCGCCTAGGATGTTGACGGATAGGAGTCGAATCTCCAGTATCTATATTATGGGAAGTTAGTTTGGTCTTACCAAGAGAATCCGACCCAACTGCAAATGCGGCACGACGTTTTGCAATTACTCGTTCGAGCGCGTCCTTTTCTTGTTTTTGCAATGGCATTTTAACACGAAGTTCATTTAGTAGATCTCGATGTCCTTTATTCCCCAAAAACTGATTGCTTTCAGCTGTGACAGAACACAAAGTGTAAGCGTTTTTGTAAACACAGTTATTCATCCGCCACATGTACGCCAGCGGGAAGATGCTTATCGACGTCTTGCGAATTAACCATACGCACTTGGACAATGTTACCTCTTGTGTTGGTCACGTACTCAGCGACTGCTACATCATACTTTAAATACGCTTCAAGGTTTCTCTCGATCACCACTGTCGAATCGGGAAGCGTAACGTCAGAATGAAAGGAGCACGGAACTGATACTTCGGTTTTTGGGCGAATAACAATTGGTTCTAAAAGTTTTACACAGTGACTATGTAAAATCCCTGGTTTAGGTAACAAGGGTACTGTACCACCATTTCCGGACAGTGTCATCAACTTGTAGTTTACTACACAATTTTGGTTTTGTAGAAAATCTATGCCCAAAATACTCTCCTCGGCGATATTCGACGACACATAAATAGAAGCAGTTGTTCTAATACCAGCGACTCTGAAACAAACATCTATGAGTCCTGCCATTTGTATTTGACTACCATTGGCACCAACAAAGCGTAAATTACTTTGACACGACTTTATCTTTACGTTTGTAAGTCTCTTACAAACAGCACTTGAAACCACACTGACAGTGGCCCCGGTATCAACTAATGCAAACACAGATACGCTATTGATGTTGACATTAGCATACTTGTACAGCACACTCTCGTTGGTGTTAATTCTATGTGTTATTGTATCCTGGTTTACCTCGGACTCGTGATAGGGGAACGACGTCGGTTGTTGGGCACTTGTTTGCCATTTCCAGTCCTGTGTACGTGGTCTTCTTTGCCTGCAGTTTCTCGCAAAATGACCCTCTCCATTACAGTTATAGCACCGACGAGAGGAATATCTCTTGTTCTCATTTCGCACCTCGTTTAGTTCAAGTCGCAGTTGTTTGATTTCCTCAGCCAAGCGTTTTAACTGATCGGTGACTGGGTCAACTTTAGGCTTCAACAGGGCAACATCGATATCCCGCAACTTATCGCTTTTACCAGTAAAAGCATCCGCGTTGATTGCTCGACGCGACGCTTCCCTGAAGCTTGGTTCTTCCTTCGAGCAATTTTCGCGCTGTAAAGTATCCGCAAGCCGTTTGTTCCTGAGGCCGGTTAGCAAAGAAGTGTACAGCATTGCATTTCTTAGTTTGTTGTCCTCTGGAAATGCTTGGTTTCCAAGCGCAACAAGAGCTGACACGAAATCTCTGTTAGTTTCATTCACAGTTTGAGTCCGTCTCGCCATTGTTAGTCTTACGTTACTTTGTGTAAACTTACATATGGTAACAGCGGTGGCTCTTTTCTTCAACTCATCATAAGCGACATCATATAAGTTTTCGTTTTCAGTCTCTAAAATATCAAACTTGAGAGCAGGTGGCAATGCCAACAAAAATGCATGCCTTTTTGCAGCTTCGCTTGCCTCAACGCTTTTACAAAATGATTCAAACTTGTTGATAAAAGTTCTAATATCGCTTCCTGCCTCAAACTTCGGAGGATGTGAAAAGAAATTCATTTTTCTGACAACAGCAGTCCTGGCGTGCTCGCCAAATTTTCTGTTACGCATTTTTCGGTTCTGCTGCAATAACGGGCTGTCAGTACCCAATATAAAACTTGTATTTATAAGATAAAAGAGTAAAACGATAAAAGCAGCGCAGACACACTCGCGACAGAACCACCGCTCAACACCAGCTCCAACTGCCGGCTTCTCAGCCGCGTGGGGCCACGTCCCCTCGACAATTCGTTACAGCGAACACGACATAAAAATATGTTATGACGTCATAAAAAGGTGACAAAATAAAAACGTAACACTAGCATTCGAATACTCTACGAATACCTGCATGGATGTATTCGAATTGATGAATATTTTATCAGTTTTTAAGTGCCATTAATTCGAATTGTATTTGAATAAAGCGAGTCAAGTATTCGTATTCATGAATACTTGACAAAAATACAACTACTGACAATTCGAATACTATTCGAATAAAACCAACAATGTATTCGTATTCGTAAAAAAATGCGTAATTTTAAGTTTCAGCAAATTCGAATTCGAATTGGCATGTTAAATTGTTTGTATTCACGAATTCTTCGGTTGACGCAAGAGACCTACAATTCCAATAGCATTCGAATGCACCCATCTGGTATTCATATTCATGAATACTGTGACAAATACTTAATAAACCAACTAAAGACAACCATTCGGATTGTACTCGAATAAAAAGAATTAGGTATTCGTATTCATGAATAGCAAACCGTCTATTCGAATAGTATTCGTCTCAAACTAACCACGTATTTGTATTCATGAATAGTTACGCACTTTTAGAGAGCCAGCAATTCGAGTTGTATTCGAATTAAAAGTTTAATTTATTAGTCACGATTAATAGTACAACTGTCAAAGTCACGCAACTTGAATAATAGGCCTTCATGAAAAAATGTATTTTTGCAGTAACTGGCGGCACAGAAATAATCCAGGTAATCTAGTATCATACAATAACCAATATTTATGTTAATAAACTGCTAATTTTTCCACAAATACCATCGAAACAAAATGCAACTCAAACAAAAAACATTTAACGAAAGCGTAATGTACATATACACGTACAGTCTACATACGAGACACATCACAGAAGAAAATGTTTGTTGATTTTTATACACATAAGCCGTTCGAACGTTTTGTCGCTAAGTCTGCATCTCTCCGGTCGAAAAAATCTTTTCACTTGTACTGAAAACCCGCTCAACAGGAGCAGAAGAAGCGGGAATGGCGAGAAATATATTTGCCATTTTTCCTAAAGTACGAAATTTTGTGGATTCTTTTTTCCCATACTTTAGAGGACAACACACTTTCGAGACCAATTTCTTTACCTTACACACTGAAAGAAATCTAAAACAAATTTCCAACGCAAACATATCCTAAAGTCGACAGGTCTGCTGTAGAGCACCCAAATACTGACTGCCATGTGCTAGAAAATACTCTATGCTGCCTGCTTTGCACCACAATAACACCTATGTGGCGTCATACCCAAAATTATTCTTGTCATTGTTTCGCAACAACAAAGCAAAGTTGTCATTTAAAAGCTATTAGCAATTCGAATGGTATTCAAACCGTGTATTCGATTTTTCAAAATCTAACGGCGATGAAAAAGCAACAATTCGAATTGTATTCGAGCAAATGTAGACATGTATTCGATTTTTCGAATTCTTACGTCTGTAACATTCACCAACCATTCGAATTGTATTCGAATAAATGCAATCAAGCTTTTGTATTCGTGTTGATTGAATAGTTAGCCTTAACTATACGAATTGTATTCGTGCATTAAGTCAAAGAAGCATGTGGACAATGATGTTTCACTTTCACTTTTGGGAACTGTAAATATTAAGGAAAAACTTAGTGAGGCGTATATAGACTTTCAATTATTGAACACAACAAAAAAGTGGAAAAAAATCGTTAAATTTTGCTCAGAATAAAAGACTGCATTATGTTCTGTGAAAAGTTTGAAACTCCCTTACGTGTACATGATGAAAAAGATGAGTATTGAACAGTAGCTGCTAAATTGCTTCACGGGAAGTGTTTCTTAAGAATGAACATTCTACAGACAAGATAGTAGTGACCACCAAGCACATCCTATTGTTGACAAAGAAATACTAGTTAGTGAAATGAAAATGTTTCTGTAGATCTGATGTTCATGGTTACTTTGAAAATAATCTAGATGATGTTTTGACAAGCGAAATTACCAGGATGAAAAATCCTTTTTGCTGCTTCCATGAGCTCTCAAAGGCAAAACAGTTTGGATGCAAACCTAAAAGGAAGCACAAGGTTTAATAATATGGTTTAAGTTTAAGTGAGAGTGTTGTAAATTTTAAAGCTTGAAGGAGTTTTGCACTTAAAATAGCAATTATAAGCTATTTGCCAGCAAATAAAGCAGCAATTATAGCAGTTAAAAATCTGAAAGACAAATAATAGTCTGTACACAAAAATTCAAAAAAAGATGTTAAAATAAACAAGTTCTGACACAAATGTAAAGTGGTTGTTAAATTTGTCAGTTATGATACCAATAACCAGCTGTATGGCTAGTTTTTTGTGTGACAATTATTATCTGTGAAGTGTCATATAATATGTTGAAAACGCTGACTGTGACGTTACTTAAATGAAACATGACCATTTTTTAAATGGTGTCGAACTGAAATACTTTAACTTTTGTCGAATCATTACTTTTTTTCTATATTCTTGTTGTGTTTTACCATATTTACAACCGCTTTGTTTCGAGCTGTGTCACGTGTGTTTTTGTTCCACATTATTACTGCATGTTATGGTGTTTAGGCTAAACAGTTTAGCCGACGCTGTGCAAGTAAACAAAATACACAAATGATATCGTCTGCTATTTACAATCGTGTACACTATTGCGTAACATAAATTACGTCACAATGGAGTTTCTAATTAAGATTTGTATTACTTGTTTTTCTACACAAAACAATGGCTAGAAAACTATAAATGTAGGTTTTCTATATATTGCCAACTTATACATGTTCAATGAAGGCAGCACCCCCACAAGTTTTAGGCACGAGCCGCCACTGCGAATGACGAATGGCCCCATGTCTGGAAGGAAGTAGCCCAAACAATTCTATTTTTGTTCTGATGTCTGCAATTGAAAACTTGGGGGGGGGACGTTTTTTGCAAAAGGAAACTACAGTATATACGTCGAGGCTACGGCATATACGTTACCAGCCAAACGAAAAGTTAGTTTTCGACCCGATGGAACACACATTGAGCTGTTTGCTGGACATCTGACATAAGTGTAGGGGGTGACAGCAAGGCCCTCCTTCATCATTTCCAAAGTAAACATTTCCGACATTTTTAAATAAAAGTTAGGCACTGCACAGTGTAACACCTCGCACAGAAAAATTGGATGTTTGTGAAAATAAATGGCTAAATCTGATGGCGCCACAATCAATATTCAAGCGATGGTCCTTCCGGCCGTTCGATGAATGCAATAGCTTTGTTTTTAATACCGCGTTTCCTATTTTCGTTTTGTTTCCTAATCTTACTCTCGCCCTTTTTTAGTGGTTTTATCAGCGCCATAAATGCAGTCACGAAAGACAGTTTTTATGCGGTTGGCCTGTGCGTATGTGCATTTTCGTTCTTTTTGCTTCTATTTATTGGTTTTATCCAGTTTTTACGTTGTTTTCAGGCACTCGTGACCGTTATAAAAAATGCATTTGTTTTTGTAAAACACATAAAATACAGTGGCAGATTCATTGGTTTTTAAGATGAAATTTCTTGAAGCAAATTGCGCATCACATTTATCTACACACGTTTAGCAAATTAAAAAGCAAATATCTCTGTAATATATATTAGTCATTTGTAAAAAGTATAACTATTACTGTGTTTGTAGAGACTTTCGGCAATCTTCGTTTGCCTCATTCAACAATCAATTCTGCTTTCAATGCAAAAATGACTCAATGATCATTGCAAGATCAAGTGTGTGTAATGGCGCCAAAGATTGTCCTGATATGAGCGATGAATGTAGTTGTGATGAAAAAGTTCCAGAAATGTGTGAAAACTTCCAACTTCTATCAAAGCATAAGAGGTAGGTTTGTTTATTTGTTGTTAGATAACACTTGTAGCAAAGATACAATTTGTTTAGTTCAAGAAAACGATGTGATTGTTTCGACATTGATGGAGTTTGTTACAATATACTGGATCCAACCAACACTTCCTGTGCATTGACAAAAAGTCAAGTATGCGATGCATACGTACCATGTGATGGAAATTCTCCCTGTGAGCATCTCTGCCCCTCCCACTTTTGGTGTTCGGAATCAGTGTGCTGGAAGCGTTCATCAGTGTGTGATGGCGATCCATGTAACAACTGCCCCTCGCTGCCCCTCGCAAACGGATACGGTTTCAAGTGCGTCAGAAACGGCAAAATTTGTACATTGCCTCAGCGGTTTCTATTTGATACGATCCAGGATTGCGACGATTCAGCTGATTTTTGCTTCACATCGGTTGACGAGAAACTAAAAGAAGATCCGAGGTATTTTTAATTTAAATGATAATAACCCTAAGCGATTCCACAAGAATTTTTGAATGTTGTCTTTGTTTTGCAGAGATATTCGCGGTTTCCCGTCTGTCACCTTTAATCACAGTTTGTGCTTCCAGTGCATAAACGACCCCACGACTATTTCAAGATCAAGTGTGTGTGATGACGTCATCGACTGTCCTGATAAGAGCGATGAGTGTCTTTGCGAAACGACCCAAGTGAAGAATTGTGGAAAGTTGTCAATGTATGTGTGAACACAGGTTTTTAAAGTTCGCGTATAATATAAATGGAATTCTTTGAATACGTTTGTTTAATATACTGGTTTTCAACCCGTGGGGGTCGTTTGCCGTTTTACTCAGGTCGTGGAACCTTTTGATTAACATTAAATATTTATCAGAAATAACATGTTGAAAACATATAAAAGCAATAAAACAGTCAAACCACTTGATTTCAACTCATATTTTCCTAATATTTATCAGAAAAAACATGAAAATATATAAAAGCAAAACGAACAGACCAGCAAGCTTCTTACACCCAATGTTTGATCACAAAGTGAGAGTTTATTCTAGTGATTATTAAATAAATCTGAAAACTTTTGAAAGTGAGTCACAAGTTAAATTTTGTTGCTAAAATGGGTCGCGACATAAAAAAGGTTGAAAACCACTGGTTTAAGGCCTGGACATAGTGAATGGTTTTGTGGTAAATAATGTGAATATATTTAGTGGTAATGGGAGTATGCCGTCCGATTGCTCAAACTCAACAACAACCGACACCATTCTTAAAGGCGATTGGTTATGTCGTTACGGATTTGGATGGGTAATTATATCAGTTGTTTTAAGTTGTTTTATGCTTTGGTTCTAGATGCTAATCTATCCACTTGAAAATGCAATACATAATTGTTTTACAATCAGTGGTTATATAGGAGCATGCGTAGATGTAGATTATAAAACGAAATAAAGTTGTCTAAACATTTTTCTCTCCCTTTTTTGTGGACATAATTCTGGTTTTGGGTGTTTAGCAATAAAAAAACGAAAAAAAAACAGTAACATAAACAAAATAGTTAACGACGGAAGTAACAAACAAGTTTCCGTTTTTGTACTTATTCTCGGCCGTGGATTCCTCAAATCTATCCGGTTTAATGCGACAGAGACACATAATGAGTGGAGACAAGTTAGGTGGGACTCGCCACGCAATGTAAATGATCGCACAAAATGATACACAACTACCACGATTTATGCTTCAGAGTTTCCATCTCGCCGGAAACAAATGTTAACATTAACCCTGTTTACATGAGCGAATCGAATCGCAAAGTTAATGCGCATTGTGTGACGTCACGCGTTCAATTCGCCGAAGCGTAAAATTACATGGCTTCCAAAGCGAATCGCATTGAAGGTTTTCAGATTCGCGCGAAAAGTGTTGGTGATCATTGCAAAGTTATGGACAAGCGTAAATTAGCAACTTTTTTAGTTTTTAAGTATACCTGGGATTGTCTGTGTATGTTTCTGTATTGTGAGCAAGAAGACAAGCAAAAACACTCCTTTGGAAGACTTAAGGCCAGATGGCGCATTCTTGGAAAAAAAGGTAGATGCTTCGGTTGAACTGGCTCCATACATTATCTCAGCTTGTTGTGCACTTCACAATATTTGTGAACAAGAGCACACTGCTATTGAGTGTTCTGATGTAACTGATCCAAATCTTGCACAACCATACATACGGCCACTTGAGGTTGACCCTACCAGTGCTGGAGCCCTAGTTCGTCAGGCCATAGAGGAACATTTGTTTCAAACCCAACCCCTACGACGGTCTCAAAGATTTTAAATCAAATCAGTTGTGTGTGTGTTTGTTCACAATGGTATTTATTTTTGCATGAAAAAATACAAAAAAACACTAAATATACAAATGTGCACAGTAGTACAGAACAAAATTGCAGAAGTACAGTGTTTTAAAAATAATCAGGTGAAATGAAGGTACAGAAGGTATGAAGGAAAGGTTTTAAAGAAAGAAGTCTACATATAAAAAAAACAGTCATACTCAGTAAACACACTATTTGTCTGTTTTCGAGGGGTCAGCGAGTTGCACCACAACAGCAGGCTGCTGCGAAAGTTGATTGATGCCCTCAATAAAAGCATCAGTCATCTTAGTCATTATTTTATCACGACTTTTTCAGTCTTCTTCGCACTGCTCTTTGAAAACATCTGCTAGCATCTTAAAATTGTCATCGAATTTTCCTATGCAAATTTGAAATGGCATCATAAAGTGACAAATAGACAACCAAAAGCCAAAAGTTTTGCAACCAAAAGCAACTTGCATACCTTTATGAGACTTTTTCAATCTCTTTGCTGCAGGGGGTTCACTTTCTGGTGGCTGTTGCCCACTGCTTGTGCTGGGTTGATCTGCTTTTGCAAAAACAATATGCAAAAGTTTACCTGACATTCATTGCACGAAATAATAAAAATTGCTTCTGAACATATTACCATCAGTGCCTTGTTCCTCTTCTATGTTTTCCACTTGCTGTTGTGGTTCATCAGCAGAGGTTGCAGGTTCTTGTTCCTCAATGATGGTGGGACTATCATCCATACTGCCTACATTTCCACAAACATATGTTAAATGAAGTGGGCAAAGAAAAAAATATATATATCTTACCAAATTGATCCAATGTTGTGTCTACCCCCTGTGATAGTCCACTTAAAGCCTGAAAACAGGTTGAAGCACAAACTTCATTGTTAAATAGTTTTTTTGTATCACAGAGGTTTACATAAAAGACAAATTTGTTCAATACATTAATTAGATACTGTTCATCTACAACAAAAATTACCATAGCTCTTGGTCTCTCTCCGAGCAATTTGTCTAGTTGGTCATAGAAAGGTCCAACTGCTCTCCCACTGCCACTTTTTGCAAGCTTCCTTTTTTCTTTGTAATATAATACCTTGAGGTTTTTCCATTTTGTTCTTATCTGTAACCTTCACACATATAAACATGCATAAGTTGCACTGCACCCTCATAATACAATGCTGAACAGAAAAATGCTTAAGACCATAAATCTCTACCACATAAGGTTAATTTTAGAAACAAAAATGCTAAGTCATGATTGGGGTCATGTTTTAGGACATTCACTTTTTTAATTCCTGCTTTTGTTAGTCTACAAACCAGTCAAACTCCAAATGGTGCTCCTCAGCAAGAGTTTTTTTTTTGCAGATTCATGAAGACCTGCTGGTTTCTTTGAGATTTACATCTATTTTGGACAAAACTTTCTGCTCCTCAATAATCTGTAGAAGCAGAGTTGTATTTTCTTTATTCCAAAGATTTTTTCCTGACATGATTTATTATTGCTATCACCTTGAGTATAAACCACAAATGTTTAGCAAACTTTTTTATCAAAGAGATACAACAACAGCAAACACAGTTTTTATTCAAAGACTTGTTAGTTTGCTTACGTTTCGCCCACCAGCACAAAGGGCATTATCAACACCATTAAAGCGAAAACGTTGGGTGCAAATGTACAGCACGACAAAACGCAGCGGGATACCAAAGTTAATAACGCTGCGCACGACAGACTTCCAGAAATAGGGGATAAAAAGTTGACAGTTAATTAAACTAATTAACTGCGTTAGCAAGGTTTCATACAAAAAGACTTGCCTTTATTGCAATTAACAAAGTGCTACCATGAATTAGTAGTTCATCTGTAGTTTCCTGGGAGTCTTTTCTGCTTACATATAACTTCTTGAATCCCGCTGCTACACTAAATTGTTACTTAAATCACAAGTTATTCAACTGAAGTAGATCATTTTATGCAATTTTACAACAACTCGGACTAAAAACTAAACTAAACTTGCAACCTAGGCGGATAAGTAACAACTGAAAGTATCCAAGTTGATTTGTGCAAAAAATTGACAAATCAGCATCATTTGACGAACTGTTCACAAAAAGTTCCTGTAAGCGTATTCGCGCCGTAAGCGTGTTCAAACCACCTGTTTCAGCCGTATTGGCAATCGGAGATCTCCAATACGCTTTGCCTTTTTCCTTTTTCGGAAACGAGAGAAATGCGTATCGATTAAGCGTGTTGAATACGCTTAGACGCTCCATGTAAACAGGCTTATTGCTACAAGATAATAAAATTCACGATGCTGATTGAAATTAGCAATTATCAAATTGATGAATTTGTCCCAATCTGATAAAGATTAATCTTAAAATTTTGTTTATCGTTTAATAATTGCTTTTTCGCACTGATTTCGTACTAAATATTTAAAGTTTTAAACCAAGCAAACTGGATTTTACACTGGTGACATGGGTTTAAAATTTCACACTGTTGTGATGTTAAGAAACTAGCGCGACAAGAAAACCTCCTTATCACTTAAATGTTGATTTGCGATTGGTTTGTATGTTTATGTTAGTCGATAAGCACCACCATTTATACTTGACATGCTCTCTATTGCTACAACTTTATTAAACATGTTGTTTACTTATTAGATAGATTTTTTAATATTTTAATTTATCGTTTTCTTGACGAAGTTTTAGTATGATAACTTGCGATTTAACTTAGTATTCCATATATGTATACATTTTATTATTGCTTGTTTTGTTTAATTTCGTATCACGAGAAAGTTGTAAGTCGAGTCGAGTTTTTCCATTTTATTTAAACGGGTGTTCCGATAACTGGGTGATTTCCCCAACTTAATTCGAGCACGACATCACACTAGGCCAGCGCTTTCCAACCGGTCGGCCGCGGCCCACTGGTGGTCCGCGACGTACTTTCTGGTGGGCCGCGAAGCTTTTCAAACTATTACCATACGACTATAGAAGTTAAAAAAAGTTACACAGTTCGTGTAAAGGTATTTTCAAATTAAACCGTTTTTCTCAAAAATATAATATTACTCACTAGAAAAGCCGCGTAAGATAAATAATAATATTACTCACTAGAAAAGCCACGAGATCACGTTAAACAAAGCTTTATTACACAAACAAACTACAATTGTCGCATCACAACAGTACTTGTACTAGTTGCAAAACCTTTATGCTAGAACTGTCTTTGTAAGCTTTATTTGGTCTTTGCGTATATAGCTACGCAATGCAACGTTTTTTTTTTTTGAAGCAAGGAAAGTAAAGAAAATCAAAAAAATCCTAGAAAGTAGTAGTGTTATCATCATGACAAATGAGTAAGCTCAGGATTCACATTAACAGAAGTATTTCTTCTGCGGTTATTATTTTTTTGTCTTAATTTAGTTTATTTTCCGTTGTGGTTTTGTCGCAATATTAAACAGTGGTCCGCCCTAAAAAAAATTTTTTAAGTGGGCCGCGAGCTGGAAAAGGTAGGGAAGCACTTCACTAGGCCACATGGCTGTAGTAATTTTTCCTTCGTTGTTATAATTTTTGATACTGTTTTGAGCTTAATTTTAACGAATTTTCCTGTTCGGGCTGCAGTTTCAAGACTCCATACTTTTCTCGATCCCAAACCGACATCTTATCATCATCAATACGTCTATAATGTTTCCATTGCGTGGGGTAAATTAAAGTAAAATTAAGGGCAACTGCTTATACCAGCTTGTTTGTCAGAACGTATATAAGATAACATGTCTGTGCTATTCTTATCGACAAAATTGTTTTGCATGTTTCGATTGGAAGAGTTTGCATACAAATACCGAACTGTTGTGCGACGGAAAAAGAGATTGTAAATCTGATATTTACTACTCCAACGGTGATCGATGGTTAAATCACGATGAGGATCCTCGTCTTTGCAAACATCGCAAAGATTGTCTCACGACCGATGGACTTCTTAACATCCCTCAATCTCAAGTTTGCGATGGCTTCATCAATTGTAAAGACGGAAGTGACGAACAACCTGAAAATTGCAGTAAGCAGGATAGATTCATTTGCCCAGCGTTAAATGGAGTTAAGGTATGCTGTTTTGTAAACAAATGATTCTGAATAATAACATAATACTTTGTTTTAGGTTTCCATTAGCAACTCAGAGATTTGTGATTTCACTATAAACTGCGATGATAAAAGTGACGAAAAAAACTGCACGAATGATGGAAGGTTCTATTGCGAGAACAAACAACCACTCTTTGTTAAAAAGGAAAAAGTAATAATCCATTAAATGACTACTGGTTGTTTCTAGTTTTCAACACAAAAGTGTTGCAAACCAACAGAAATTTAATGGATTTGGAGATTGTTCTGACTGGAGCGACGAATGTCCATCAAAGTCGACAAGAACAGATGAGAACATTTTCTCCTCGCGATACGAGCTAATTGCTAATCCATTGTTACGAGCTGTTGTGTGGATCTTGGGCTTTCTTGCAATCTTTGGAAATTTTGTATGTTTTGACTTGTTCTACTTATAACACAACAATTTTTCATTAACCTAAACAACACATGAAGTATTACGTTTGAATTTACAATTTTACTCACAGGTCGTCATGGTTACGGAAGTGAAAACGTTAATGACAACAGAACCACAAACGTCTGCATTTCGCACCAACCATCTTCTAGTCCTCATGCTGGGCGCAGCTGGTGTTCATTACTCTGGAAAGTACTGCGCCAATGACCTTGTTTGGAGGTCAAGTGGAAGTTGCACTACAATGGGAATATTGGTTTTGCTTTCTAGCGAAACATCAGTATTCACAATGGTTCTATTGACATCATTTCGACTCTATGCTGTAAAATACGTGAGGAAATCAGTTGTGTATATGTACATCCACGTTTTGTCAAGTAACGGAGTATTTTTTGCAGCCTTTCAACGCATCACTGCACCCGAAGCTTAAAGTTGTCATCCTTACCATTCTATTGTCGTGGTCAATTTCTTTCACTCTGGCATTTATTCCTCTTACATCCCAATTCGAACATTTGTTTGAAACCAAAGCGTGGATGAAGGAAAACCCGTTTTTCCAAAGTGCTGCAGTGGACTTTTCAAGTAAGCTTGTTGTGAGTATTTTTGCTCATTAGTTCAACTGATACGTATGATTTATTTTTTATCCGGTTGGAAACATCTTTGTATTTTCTGCAGGCATGGATAATTTTATGAAGCGGTTTGTAAATTTTCAACACAATTTTACTCACGATTCTCAGCAGTATGAAACTGCAGTTGCAAAGCTGGAAAATGCTTATTCCTGGACGGATTTTGTGTATGTTCTCAAGGATTATAACTACACTGAAATGTTTAGCATTGCAGGATATTTCGGGTATGTAGTTGCAAATTCTGATGGGTTGTAAAGTATTGAGTGTAAAGGCATTAATATTTTTTCATAGATACTACAGCACCAACAGCGTTTGCATTAGCAAACTTTACGTTAAACCAACCGACAAGGCTTGGGCATATTCACTTGGTATCATTATACTCAACTTCTTGGCTTTTCTATTTGTGACAGTGACGTACATTTGGATTTACAAAAAGTCAACGGCCAGTGGCAGAAAAGTGAATGAGGGGGTGAGAAACCCAAGAGCGGAAAAACAAAACCAAGGTAAACCCAGTTAGATGTGTTTGTGTATGAAAGCAAACAGTAAAACTGTTTTGTTTTTCACAGAAATGCAAAAGAAAATTATCCGACTGATCTTCACTGATTTCTTCTGCTGGATTCCAATTTCGATCATGGCTTTCTTGAACTTCGGCGGAACAACTGTACCTCCATGGATTTACGCAGTTTCGGCAATAATCCTGCTTCCCATCAACAGCTCCCTCAATCCTCTCATCTACTCAAACGCACCGAAAATGCTTTATGATTATATTCGTGAACGTTTGCGTGAGTTTCGTCCACGTCAACAGCCAGAAGCCGACCGTCGAGTGAACGTGATAGTTGTGGACGAAACCCCACTTTAAATCATACCTGACGATGTTGTAGGACTGATAAATCGGACATGTATACTGAACTGACAATATTTTGTGAGCCTTGTACATATTTATCTTCGTTTGTTTACTGTTTCAGTTGCTGGAAAATGTTTTTATTCTTTGAGAATATAGTTCAACGTTCTTTACGTTGATTGTTCCAATGCATTCCTGTGCAAAATCAACCTGAGGTAAATTGTTTGACCGTGGCCAAATAAAGTGTAAATACGTTTCTGAGTTAAACTGTAAATAGGTTTCTTAGTGTGCCTGTTTCAGTCAGTTTGTTTTGCTTCGTCATTAGTATCAATGCGCTGAAAAACTTTCATCTTACAAAGACCTTGCGCAGGGTTAGACAGGGTTAGGTTTAAATTGCTGCATAAAACTTGTTTGCCACAGTGGTACTAGCTCGTATTTGACATTATCAATATACATCCAAATTGTCTTGCAAACGTATTGTAGCATTTATTTCGATATTTGAACTATAGATTGTTGTATAAAACCACAAAGCCCTCAGTCTGTTTGCATTTGCAAAAATCGTGACTGCAGAAAAATTCTAAAGTCATTTAGAATCGTCTTAGCATATTTAAATGCATGCATATGTTGGAATCTAAGGCAGTCATACTGCACCATACAAAGCTGAACACGGAAATTGGAAAAGACACCCGCCATCACAGAGGTTTATCGCATTTTTACAAAAAGCTATGGCGTAGGCCTACACTTACTTTGATTTTAAGCATAAAAGTTAACATTAAGTATTCAGGGAATTTCATAAAGTATTGGAAATAGCGCAAATGCTTGCTCGATGCTCGATCAAATATTTGTATCATACTTTAACTTATATTTAGTTTCCATGATTCGGAACTAATTTCTAATTTTCAATTGATAATTACAGGTATCCTTTCTTACAATGTTGCATTTGTCAACGTCTCCACAGCGTTTGTTCCTCATGAATAGTCTCCGCTATATGTCGAATGACATTATTATAAAATAGTGTATCACACTTCGTCAGACGGGAATTGATTTTGCAAATATAATTAAAATTTGACGACTCCTTTTAAGGTTAATAAACAGCAAAACTAACAGGAAAATTACTACAGTTATTACTATGGTTTGCTGCTTGCTTACATTTGTAATTGTGATCAGTCCAGGCTGCCAAAGGCTTTTGTATAAATCACAGATGACCAGACGAAGCAATATATCGAATCAAACGGGTGTTCACAGCAGAGCAAGGCGCATGTGCAGCACAGTGGAGTGAAATAAACGACCGCCGTCGATCGGTCTGAAATCTAGTATATGACCTCTGAATCCATAACAAGCCAATTTTTGTAACAGAATGGAGTGGTCGACGGTATCAAATGCCTTTGCCAAATCCAGAAAAATTCCGCAGGTGATGCTGCCATTATCACAATTTGAAACAAGTTTGTCCTGTATTTCAGCTATGGTCAATCCTGTGGAGTGTTTAGGTCTGAAGCCATTTTGGAACTTGAAAAGTTAAATTAATCGTTCGACAATTTTTGACACAGTTGGTAAAAGAGATATGGGTCTGTAATTGGATGTTTACTGAGAATTCCCCCCTTTCAAAATAGGAATGACTTTTGCCAGTTTCAGGCAGTTTGGGTACACACTGGAATTTACGCATTCATTGAATGTGCTCACTGATGTCTATAGGTGCAAATTAAAATGAATTTGAAGTAGGATGGGGGAGAAACGATAATGGAGATTGTGGGGTGAATGGAATTTTACTTACTACCAACTGTGGAAAAGTAATTGTTGAATGTGTTGGCTATTGCTGGCGGATCTGTGATTTGCTTTACAATAACTGGTGTTATGTTGTTGTGTTCAGTTTTTGTGTGTGAAGTAATATTTTTAATTACCTTCCAGGTTTTCCTGGGATTATTTTTATTCACTGTAAAAATGTTTGTGTAGTAAATTTGTTTTGATTTCTTCATGACGTTTTTAAGTGTTTTTGCATAAATTTTGTAAGTTGTTGTAATGTTATTGTTGCTTGTGTGGAGAGTTTTTTTGTACATTTTGTTTTTGGTAGTGATCGAATTTAGAATACCCGTTGTGATCCATGGTTAGTGTTTGTGATAGGCCTTTTTTGGTAATGTTATATATGGTGCATGTTTGTTTGTTATTGTTTGTAAAAGTGAAATCATTTGTATTATTTTTTCTTCAACAGACAAAAGTGGTGCAATGCTTTCTTGAATTTGCAGTATGTCTTCACAGTAGTTTTGGGAGTTAAAGTTTTTGTAGGTTCTGAATTTCCGGAATGTGGTTGCAATTTTATGTGGGATGTACTTGATGATTACAAATATTGGAAGATGATCGGATATGTCGAATTCTATTAAACCAGGTATGTGCTGTCCTGTATCATTATTTGTACAAATGTGATCGATTGCAGATTTTGTAAGTGAGGGAGCTATGTGAGAATATGTGTTAATTAGTGATTTTACATTTAGGCTTACTGTCATGTCTTTGTAGTTGTGGCATTGTAAATTGTCAGCATTGAGTTCAATATTAAAATCACCAAGAATGTAGAACAAAGTTTTCTTTTTGGCCAAAGCAAACAGGCATTTTTCTAGGTTTTTGTGAAACTCAGAAATGTTGTAATTTGGATGCCTGTAGATTACCCCTAATATTGCATATTTTGTGTCCTGAAGCTGTAGATTAATCCATATGTTTTCACATTTTGGCATTGTAATGAGGTATGTGTGGGTAATTGTGAAGTTAAGTGAATTTTTTACATACGAGCCAACTCCACCGGCATGGGTTTCAGAGTCATGGTGCACAAACCTGTAGCCAGATATGTCCACATTTGAAGAGGTATGGTCATTAAGTTTAGTTTCAGAGATGGCAATGACATCTGGCTGTGTGTTGCAGGTATTGATAAACTCTTCTAGAAGATCGTGGTTTTTTGATAAGCTTCTTACATTAAAGTGAACCAACACAATATCATTGCTATTGACATTAGAAAGTAAGGAATTATATTCATGCATATCAACAAATTTTGCCCCGTTGTTAGTCATTTTCAAATTTAATGTTCATTTGACAGTGTAGTACCATTAATAATAAAATAGACAATGACATAACACACTTACATACATGCTTTAGGCCAGGGGTGTCAAACTCGTGGGGTTCGCGGGCCACATTGCAGTTTGGGAATTATGCTGTGGGCCGCATGTGATTTTTAACCTAGTTGTACACTTAAACAACCTTTTCGCTACGACGACCGCATTGCAGATCCTTATTTCACCAACGGCAGCCAATTATCTGCTGTTTTTGTTTAAAAATTACAAGAAAAAGGTTTATATCATATATATACCATCCCAAATTAATTTCTAACTTTTCATACAGATTAAGCTCCACATTGTGAAGACCCGCAGTTTTAACTCTATTATTACGTCATAATTTATATTGTGACGCTTTTTGTACCTGTTTTTTGCATTGTTTGCACATAATACGCCGACAAAAAGTCTGTCGCATATGGCTACAAGGCTGGTAATACTCTTTTCGGTAACACAAAATCTGTTTAGGGCAGTTTGAAAATCAAAAGTTTTGGCAAAGAAGTTTTAATTACATCACGCCTGCCAGTACATATATTTCAACGTGGCCGTACGGCCGCGGGTTGTACACCCTTGACTGAAACTTTAAGGAACGGTTCAATTACTATCGTTTCTATTCATAACATATGAATTTGCATGTATAAATTTAGTTTCGGTAAACGTCAATTTAAGTACTAACTTTCAACTTGAAAAGTAAGACAAATTCAGTGTAATTAGATAAAAGTCTGACAAAATACTACAATTGTTGTTGACTGTTCGTGGGCCGCATTGGAGAGCTTCGTGGGCCGCATGTTATGGTCACACCAACTTGTTTTGACACCGCTATGACAATCTCATCAGTGTTTTCCGTGTTGTTGTACTTGATGCCTTTGAATTCTAAACAGTCCCTTCTTCCATATTGCTCTAGTTCATTTATTTTGTTTTTGCTTTCACTTAGTTGTTTTTTCATTCCTTCAATTTCGTTTTTCAGTGGTACATGTTCTGTTTTTACTTTTTTGAGTTCTTCATCGTTTTCTGTTACCTTTTTTTAGGATGCAATCATATTTCTCAGAGAGAAATTGCTGACTTTTCCTAATAGTTTGAATCTCTTCCATCATTGCATCCATCTTTTTGTTGTTTTCTTGTGTTTGTTGCAATACAACATCAATTTTATTTATCCATGTTGAATGTGATGTTTTTCCAGCCTTTTTTTGGAGTAGATGGAGACATTGCATTTTTTTCATTTTTTACTGTTAATTTACCACAATACCTTATTCAAATAGAAAAAAGTCAAGTGCTGTAAAAGAAAGTCAAGTGCAGAAACAAAAAACATTACTTTAGCTTCACAGTTCTTTTTTCTAGACAGACCTGTAAGGCTGGGTGTTAAAAATGTTACGTTATCTGTTTTGTCGCAAAGCAAAAAGAGTTATCAACTAATTAGTAAAAAGGAAGATCAAACACATAACGATGAAAGCCAACATCCTCTCTACGTTCTACTCTTCACTTGTCAGTGGTTGATACTGATGTTTCAAAACGTTCTGAAACAATAGGATGCACAACTTATATACAATCTTGCCGATGGTAAGGAATTGTGTCAGTGAAGTATTAATACTATTAACACTTTTTCAGTTTAACATGACTCAGTTCATCAATACTCCTTTGAATACAGGAAGTTGTAGGTAAATGTCGGGATTGTTCTACACTGCAGATTAATAACACGCTCTTGGTAGTTGATGGACTTAGCAGTTATCCTAGATTTAATTCCGCACTTAAGAACAGCGCTTGCATATTTCAATGTACAAGTTCATTAGATGGACCATGTTGCAACTAAACAATGCCATGTCTGTTTCGGGTACATTATTTATTTCAAGCTAGAATGAATTTAGAAAAATCGTCAAACTAAATCGTCTTAACTTTTTAAACGTGGTGCGATGTATGAAAATCTCAAAGCGAACCTAAAGGAAGAAAGGCGCAGTCAAACTAGCTCTAATTAGTGCGTACCATTCTATTTTCTTGGCGACAAAATGTAAAAAAATTATTAACAGCTTATCAGTTTTCTTGCACCCCATTCTTCAAACATAGAAGATAGCAACAAGGAATGAAACTCGGAGGCTAAAAGTCAAAATACATTACACATTACTCTTAAAAAACACAACATGGACATAGATAAGAAAAAAAACACAACAATTTTTTTGCGCATCACATGTAGTAAATGCAAGCAAACATGCAGAACTCGAAACCATTGTGCAAGTTGTTTGGGACGGTAGCAGAATATTATTTACATATGTTTTTTAACATTCTAAAGTAAATTCAGCTGAGATAATAAGTGTTAATTCAGATATGGAAAAATACGATTAAAACTCTAACCATCCGGGTCCGAGCGCTGCAACAAAAATTTATTTGTCTGCAATCATTCAACAACATCCTTGAAAAGAGTCGACGGAACGATTTTACCAATGTGGGTTCCTTTGATGAATCACACTTGAGAGAAACCCCATCTTTGTAATGTTTGCATTAAAGGGTTTATTGATGATGGACATTTGAAACGACACACTTTGACTCACGCTGGAAAGAAGCCACATAAATGTGATGTTTGTGTGGTCCTGGCGCCTTCCTTTCATTCAATGCTAATATGATGTTGTATACCTCACTGATGTCTATAGCTGCAAATTAAAATGAATTTGAAGTAGGATGGGGGAGAAACGATAATGGAGATTGTGGGGTGAATGGAATTTTTCTTACTACCAACTGTGGAAAAGTAATTGTTGAATGTGTTGGCTATTGCTGGCGGATCTGTGATTTGCTTTACAATAACTGGTGTTGAGTTGAGTTTATTTCGCTTGGTGAAAGACAACATAGCGACACAATAGCACTAAAAACAATCACCAAGCCGGAAATAGCTGCGCAACGTTAAAACGTTATTAAGCGCAAAACAGTAAAGGGCACAATTGGTGGATGATACCAAAACGCGCTGCAGCTACACCGTATTATAAAGCGTTATGTGACTGGGGCTCACAAGAAAGTGAGGTTGGCGCAGTGATGGTTAACACGACTGGGGAGGGAACGTTGGTGGGACCAGTCGAGGGGGCCCTATAAACTAACCACCCGTGTTAGGAAAGAGGGTGGGGTTCGACAGGAAAAGAAACCACCGAAAGAAACCCTGTCGGATAGTTTCAAGCGCCGGAAGGAAGAACACACACAACGATGATAAAAATTTAAATCCTAGATTAGGACTATTATTGAATTGTTAATTAGAGAATTTGTTTGAAATATTCACATTAAATGGAATTAGAAATAATTATCTTTATTATAATAGTTCAAAGGATAAATAAATAAAAAACAACAACAATAGATAACAGAACAAAAAAAGCCTAAAAAAAACAAATACACACACAAAAAAAAACAGGGCACAGCATAGGAGTCGATTGACAGCACGTGAAGTCACTGAGGGTTGTTCAACGGACGCTTTAAGGATGAAATTTCCCTGTAACAAGAAACAGAAACAGCAGCAGGTGACCAGTTCCACAATATATGCAATATCTAACCCAAGAGCTCAAGACGTTATTACATTTAAAGAACAAGCATTGTGGGTGTGTAGATTACAAAGTGAAAAACAAAAACAAAAATCAATGCAAATTTATGGGTGATATAAAATATAATTAAATAGTGTATAGGTCATGCAGTGATATGTACAATACACATGGCGGCGTAACATTAACGTTAAAAGAGGCGACGTCAGTGATATGAAAAACAAACAAAAAACAAAAGTGCACTCCGTGTTACATCGACAACTTTAGTAACGAAAATACAGGGTTACTTTCCGCAATTGGCAAAAAATATAGTGTGGTTGTATCAAGTGTGCGTTGATAAGTGAGACTTTGTGGAGTGGAGGCCTGAAAACTGGAAAAGCGCTTCGCTGAGAACCAAACGCCTACATTCCAGTTTTAGGTTGCTATCACATCATGCACATAAAAAGAAGTAATAATTGTAATAAATTGCCTTGTAGAATTCGTATTCCTAAGGTCTTCTGGAATACTATTCCATATTTTTGGGCCAATGTATTGCATCGATTGCTGATTTGTATAAGTGCCATAATAGGGTATGAGGTATTTGGAGATGGCACGCGTGGTGATGCTTGGAGTGTTAATTTTGAAGTAATCAGCAAATGCGGATGGAAGCATATCATTGTTATGCTTGAACATAAATGTTGAAACCTCAATTATTTATTGTAGGTAAGCCGTTATTTTTCATAGCATCTTCAATATTGCTAGAGCCCTTAACACCAAATATGATTTTTATAAATTTATTGCAGATACCCTGTAATTTTGCGATCAGAACTGACTGACCGTGATGCCAGTTTATTATACAGTAGCGAATGTGTGACATAATAAGGGAATGATACAGGCTCAAAAGTGTGTCCTTATGTAAGTAATTTTTAATCTTTGTCACGATTGCAAGGTTGCGCTTGCATTTTTGATAAATTTTATCAATATGCTCCTTCCAAGACAATTTTTCATTGAGGATTACACCCAGAAACAGCAAGGATTTGACTTGTTCCAGCTTTTGGTCTTTAATAGCTACATTTACTGGTAAATGTCCACCAGATTGGAATAACATTGTTTTGGTTTTGCTAATATTAAGGGTAAGTTTGTTAGCCAGTAACCAATTATAAATTGCCTCCATATCAGAATTGGCTCTTATTTCCAGGTCATTTATATGTTTAGCTTTTATTATTATAGTCGTATCATCAGCAAACATTAAGGGAGATCCATACTTTAAGCAATTAGGCAAATCATTGACTTATATAATGAAAAGCAATGGACCCAATATTGAACCTTGAGGTACCCCTAACGGGATATCAAGTTTATTTGTTGATGTAGAATTATTATACGAAACTCTCTGTGATCGACCAGAAAGATAGCTCTCAAACCAGTTTAATGCCACACCTCTAATTCCACAAGAAAAAAGCTTTTTAACATGATCTTGTGATCAATTGTATCAAACGCCTTTGACAGATCAAGAAATATACCCAATGTTTGATTCTTTAAGTTCAAACTCTCAGTCACCTCAGATATTAATTTGGTGGTTACATGGCTTGTGGAGTGATGCTTTCGAAATCCGAATTGACAGTCAGAGAAAAAGTTCGTAGATTTTAAAAGTGAGTAGACTCTATTGTAGACTAGCCGTTCTACTACTTTGGAAAGGTTTGAGAGCAAACTTATTGGTCGATAGTTGGATGCTAACTTTCGATCACCTCTTTTATAGATGGGAATAATTTTAGCCTCTTTAAAATCATTTAAAAAAATGCCAGTTTGAAATGATAAGTTAAAAACATGACTCAACCCAAGCATTATGTTTTCAGGAAATGCTTTAATTATTTTAATTGGGATTTCATCAAAACCACAGGAAAGTTTGGGTTTCATGGATTGTATGACTTTATCAAGTTCACGAGGACAGGTGGGGTAAAAGAACATGGAATTAGGACAATCTTTTTTCAGGTAAGAATTAAAATGTGTTGTGGGTGGGTCTAGTTTTAAAGCCAGATCCTTCGCCACTGTGCCGAAGTATTGATTAAAATGATTTGCTATGGTTGGAGAGTCAGTTGTGCTGCTTTTATCAATTAATATAGGACTGGATGACTTTTCCTTTACCCTGCCTAGCAGTTTATTAACTATGGCCCAAGTTCGTTTGGTGTTTTGTTTCATGCTGGTGAATAATGTGTGGTAGTAGTGCTGTTTTTTTTTAGATAACATGTGATTGTATGTGTTCCAGATTTTATTGTACTTTTCTTTTCTGCAATCTGTCTTTTTATTCAGATACTTTTTGTATGACTTTTGCTTTAAAATTTGTAGATTTTGTAGTTCTTTATCAAACCAACATTGTTTTTCAGGAACAGGTTTCGATGATAACAATGGAAAACAATGTTTAAATGGCTGATGAATTAAATGCATTAAAGAACTGTAAGCCTGGTTTGGGTCATTATGGGTTGTGACTTGTGAAACATCACTTTCTATCAAAAGTAGTTCAAACTGTTTGATATTTTTACCACAGAAGTTTCTTTGATGTTGCACAGTATCACTGTTTATTGTTTTGACATCTGTGTGGACTATAATAGGTAAATGGTCAGATACAGAGTCTAATAAAATGTTGCTTGTGCTCTTATGTTTGTGATCGTTAGTCCATACGTGATCAATGCATGTACTACCAGTGTTTGTTATTCGTGTGGGTTTGTTAATTAATGGAATAAATGAATTTTCGAAAAGTGATGTGGTGAAATCATCTACATGTTTATCATTAGTTTTTAATAAATTGAAGTTAAAATCACCAAGAATGTATGCGGGGGTTCGCTTTTTATCTATAAATGTCAATGCTGAGGTTAGTGTGTTTTGAAAGTCACTAAGGCATTTACCATCCTGTCCTGGTGACCTGTAGATTGTTCCACATATGATTTTTGTATGTGGGAAAGCAATTTGCACAAAAAGTGATTCAAATATTTTTTCATTCATTATTGTTAGTTCCTGACAAATTGAATATGGTATTCTTTTATCAATATATAAACCTACACCTCCCCCATTTGTGATGATACGACTATTTGATATGAAATTATAGCCAGGTAGATAACAATGAATACCAGGGTTATTCTGTTTTATCCAAGTTTCATTAACACAAATGACTGTGGGCTTAACATTCATATTTGCCACAAGAGATTCAAGTTTTGAAAAATTAGTTGGGTTTGTCAATGATCTAATATTCACACACAATGCAGAAAAAGTGTGTTTGGAAGGAGCAGTTGTTTTAATTTCATGTGATATGGCATAGCTGCAGGTGGTGGGGTTACCTTCAGTGGTAATTTCATCGTCACAATCAGCAATAATACTATCATGATCATTATCAAAAAGGGAATTAATGACATCTGTATCCGGCATTTGTGATTTAAATAAATTCAGCAATTCAAGTTGGGATAAGGAGGAACATGGTAGCTGCGTGTTCATTTCCCATGACTTTTCACAGGGAGTAAGATTTTCTTTATGAGCGTCCTTTCGTGGCCTTTTAGGTGTTTTTTTAGAGGACATTGTTGAAGCCAGTGCTCATTTATTTTAGAAAAAAAATGGTACAGTAAATAAATGAAAGGAACTAGCACACTGTGTGCTAATAACCACACTAGAACTGAACTACTAATTTAGGCAATGGTTGGCAGGTCTTCTATGCTACGTATTACCTTTTTTTTGTTATTGACCATGATGAAGATGGTTCCATTGCTAGTCCATGTAGACCGCATCCCCACCTTCTCCTGGACCTTTCTTAGCAGTTGTAGCCGTCTTCTTGTCAATGATTCTGTGATAGTTAATCCGGTTCCGGCAAGATGGCGTTTACTGAAAAAAATGCAGTTCCGTACAGACCTTCTGACAAATTTAATAATCAAGGGGGTACCCTTTTTTGCTGGCAAGACATGAGCAATGTCAATGTCCACAGCAGTGACTGAGAAATTAAGCTTCAGTTTTGAATTAACAATTTGTAGTATGAAATCTACCAGTCTAGAGTAACTCCCCTTTGGTATTTCTTTTGCTCCATGGAGGATGAGACAGTTTCTTCTCCCATATTCTTCTAGATCAGGGGTGGGCAAACTTTTCAGTGCAAGGGCCGCATTCAAAGGTTTTTAATCTTATCGGGCCGCATAGTATTTCACCAACGGACGCCAATTGCTTACTTGTTTTTTTGTTTTAAAATAACTTGTGTAAAGAATTTGGTTTATATCACATATATATATCATTTTAAGTCGCCTAAAATGCCCAGATTAATAATTTCTAACTTGGTGCATTAGTTTAGCTGAACGGAGCTAACTGTTTATGACGTCATAAACTGTATTGTGACGATTGCGGTGCCTGTTCTTTCGCATTGTTTGCACACAATAAGCGGATAAAAAGCCTGGCGTATATGGTCACTAGGCTGGTAATCTTTTTTTCCAGTCTCACGAAAGCTGTTTGAAAATCAAAATATTAGGCAAAATAGTTTTAGTTACGTCACGGCCCCCAGTACATGTGTTTTAACATACATGGCCACGACCGCACAAACTTGTCTCCGCGGCCGCATGTCGCCTTACGGCCGCACGTTGTGTACCCCTGATTTAGCCCAAAATATTAACATAGTATATTTTCAGCTATGTGCAAATACGTTTGTTGTCACTTTAATGATTGTACACACATTGGTTGAAACGCTACAATTGTAATTGTTTTAAAAAATAAACAAGCATTTGTTTCAACATAGGCTACACCACGTTTTTTTGTTAATAAATTCCTTGCGCTAACATTAAACAATGCGAGCCGCTTTTAATAGCCGTGTTTAATGTTCGTTTGCAAAGAACTGCAACGACCTAAACTTGATCCAAAGTGACCAAAGTTTTGGCGTCAACATTGCAAAGTGGGCTGTATTTGAAAACGTAAACCGTTTTTGCTTTATCGAACAAAGAAATTGTGTCAAGTGACGATTTGCATAATAACGTGGCAGAAACAACCGGCTAAAGCACGTAAAAAGTATCTGCGTTTAGGCAAGTCGCATCCCCGGTATTTTTAAAGCTCTACGCCTGTGCTTATAATTCTATTCAGCGTTGCTTGGTCACTTTCTCTTCAAAGTTTGCGAACATTTGGCGGGCCGCACAAACTCCTTTGCCGGGCCGCATGCGGCCCGCGGGCCGTAGTTTGCCCACCCCTGTTCTAGATCATCGATGCTTTGCTCGCATTCGGAGATCCTTTCCTTGAAGCTTTTCATCTCCTTTTCCAGTGTGGAGAGGGCACTTCTCATCTCCTTCACCTCCGTCTGTAGATCTTCTGTGGAAACGCCTTTAGGCAAGGTGGAAACAGAATTAGAGTCAACCTGCTCTATTTTAGATTCAAACTTATCCTGTCTTTTTTTAATTTCTTCCAGAGCTTGAAGCATTTTTTCCATCTTTACGGCATTTGTGGTTCCTCCCATCTTCTCTTTTGTTAGTCAATTTATCAATTCAGATGTACAGTTTTTATAATATTATGAGCTTATGGCAATGAGATCACTAAGCTGTCATCAACCTTATTCAAATAGAATGTTATGTTGTTGTTGTAGTGAATTTGTGACGTATTTATACGCTTGGGTGGTTTTCTACTACGTAGTCTTTCTTGTACCTCTCCACCTTCTTGGAGGTCATTCTAGTTACGCGCGCATGCTGTGCGGTTGTGCTTTTGGCTCCTGGCAATAAAACACTACATGGTGTCAGAAGTGTTGGATTTGCAATGGAATTTCCAAGCAACAAACAAGAAATGGATTTTCACAATGGAAACGTTGCCGAGAATTTTCGGAAATGGCGACAAATGATTGAACTGACTTTTTCTGGTCCTTTATCGGCAAAATCCAATGTGGAGAAATGTAGTTATCTTTTGCTTTACATCGGTCAGGATGGACGGGACATTTACAATACATGGAAACTCAGTAATGATGAAAGAAAAAATCCGAAGGTAATTCTTGATAAGTTCGATGCATATTGCAAACCTAAACGAAATCTAGCTATGGACCGGTATAAATTCTTTGTAAGAAATAAAGAGGATCATGAAACAATTGATGCTTATGCAACCGAGCTAAAGCTGTTGGCAGCTAACTGCGAATTTGGGGACATTAAAGACAGTCTCATTAGAGATCGCATTATTTGTGGCATTAGAAATGATAGAGTGGTTCAAAGAATGTTACAGGAACCGGACATGCCGCTAAACCAGTGCATCGACGTGGTTCGGGGAGACGAATTCGCGCAGAGGCAATTAACTTCTTTAAACAAGGACGAAAGGTCTCCAATTGATGCTGTGGGGATGGTACCTCGATATTCTACACGTGCTCCCCTCAAGCACTGTTACAAATGTGGAACAAGGCATAGTCGTGAACGGAGGTGTCCCGCACAAGGAAAACGCTGTTTCAGCTGCGGTGAATGGAATCATTTTGCAAAGGTGTGCTACAAGTATAGTCAAGGTGAGATTTCATCTGTTGAAACATTTTCTACCACGATGGACCAAGTTTTTGTGGATATATTCTTTAATAGACTACGTTTATCCATTAGATTCAAAATAGACTCTGGGGCACAAGCCAGCATCATCCCTCACAGTTATTTCAAAACAGCAATGAAGGACATTCAACTGGAAAGAACAAATGTGACTTTAGTCGCTTATGGCGGATCAGTAATCCGCCCTGTTGGAAAAGTTAATTTAACATGCACGTACAAGAATAAAGAAATCACGGAAGTGTTTTACGTTGTCCATTCAAATTCACCACCAATTTTGGGGTTAAGACCAAGCATAGAGTTGGGCCTAATAAAAATACTGATGCAAATAAATAAAAATATTCCCTGTCAAACTCCCGACTATCTGTGTAAAGAATATTCAGATGTGTTTGAAGGTATTGGATGTTTTTCAGAGCCTTACCACATTATTTTAGACAACAGTGTTCAACCGTCCGTAAGTCCACCAAGACGTATACCGTTTGCTATTCAGGAAAAAGTGAAAGACGAACTCGACTACTTAGTGAAAAAGAAAATTATTGAACCTGTATGTGAGTACACTGACTGGGTAAACGCAATTGCAGTTGTTAAAAAGAAAAATGGTAGTGTTCGCCTTTGTTTGGATCCACGTCCTCTTAACAGAGCAATCCAAAGAGAACATTATCAACTGCCGGTTATTGACGACATTTTTAGTAAATTATCTGGTGCCAAATACTTTTCGATATTAGACGCACGATCGGGCTATTGGCAAATTCCGCTCGACTCAGTTTCCTCAAACCTTACTACTTTTAACACTATTTTCGGAAAATACAAATTCTTAAGAATGCCATTTGGTCTAAAAATGGCCCAAGACGTTTTTCAACAGAGAATTGAACAAGCCTTGCATGGTTTACCCAAACAAGCTGCCATAATCGACGATATATTGCTATGGGCGGACACGTTAGATGAAGCAATAGATAACTTGAGACAAGTGCTGCAACGTTGCCGGGAACAAGGTATTAAACTTAATCTTGACAAATGCAAATTTTGCTGTCCGAAAGTAGAGTATTTTGGACATGTGATCGGACAGAATGGCATTCAGCCCAATCCGAAACGTATTGAGGCAATATCAAAAATGAAATCGCCAACATCCGTAAAGGAACTTCAGTGTTTTTTAGGAATGGTTAACTACTTGCGCAAATTCTCGCCGCAGGTTTCCGAAGAGACTTCTGTGTTAAGGCAATTACTCCAACACAAGCAGTGGTGCTGGGAAACAGAACACGAAACAGCTTTCAACGCTGTAAAGAAACAAGTTACTCAAACTGGTAAAGTACTTAAATTTTACGACTCTAATTCGCCATTAAAAATTCAAGTGGATGCATCGCAACATGGTTTGGGCGCTGTCTTGTTACAAGACAATGGTCCTGTCGAGTATGCATCCCGAGCATTAAGCGAAACTGAACAAAAGTACGCACAAATTGAAAAGGAAATGCTGGCAATAGTTTTTGGGTGCGCAAAGTTTCATCAATATATATATGGCCGACATTTTTCAGTTGAATCCGATCACAAGCCTTTGGAAATCATCTTCAAGAAACCGATTTCGACAGCCTCTGCTAGAATGCAGCGAATGATGATAAAGATTCAAGATTACGATTTTGCTGTTTCGTTTAAACCTGGAAAAGATATCCCGATTGCAGATGCCCTATCTCGAAACCACCCTCAAAACAGTGACGAATCGGACCAATGTGACAACAATTTGCATGTTACTTTTATAGATTTGCCATCAGATGGGATTCATGATCTCAAAGAAATTCAACGCGCTGTTGAGATGGACCCATGTATGCAAATGCTTAAAAGGTATATTCTTCACGGTTGGCCCACCGCGCGAAATTCATGCACCCAGCAGACACGTGATTTTTGGGGATTTCGAGACGAACTGTCTGTAACAGAAGATGTCCTGTTAAAAGGTGAGAGAATCGTTGTTCCTTCGTCTCTGAGACAACTTGTAACAAAACGCATTCATGGTGGACACATGGGAATTGTAAAGTGTACAGAAAAAGCACGAGATTTGTATTTCTGGCCCGGAATGACAAATTGCATCCGCGATTACATTGCCAAATGTAAAGTTTGCCAATTGTTTCAAAATAAGCACCCAAAAGAACCCTTAGTCAATCATGAAATACCTAGGACGCCATGGGAGCAAGTCGCTATGGACCTGTTTCAATGGAATGGAAATGAATATATAGTTGTAGTGGACTATTACAGCAAGTATTTTGAAGTGGTTTTGTTGACAACTACAACTAGTCCAGCTGTAGTTTCTCATTTAAAATCTTTATTTTCAAGGCATGGGATTCCGAAGGTTATCATATCAGACAATGGTCCGCAGTTCAACAGTCAAAACTTTAAAGATTTTTGAACAAATTGGAACATATTACATAAAACGTCGAGTCCATTATATCCACAATCAAACGGTTTGGCCGAGAGAACTGTACAAACTGTAAAACGTTTGTTAGATAAAGCCTTCAAGTCTAATGAAGACCCGTATTTAAGTTTTTTGCAGTACAGGAATACGCCGATCGGAAACGAAGGCTCGCCAGCGCAATTGCTGATGGGGAGAAGATTAAGAGAATTGTCACCTATGACATCCAGACATCTTGAGCCAAGGACTGTGCCTGTATCAGTCGCACAACAATATATGCGTGAGAGGCGGAACCAACAGAAGAAGTGTTTTGATAGAGGTGCTCGACCACTTCCACCACTTCAAACTGGAGACAAAATCTATCACCGACGTGACAAAAATCTTGAACCGGCCACTGTTATCAAAGCCTCTCACAAGCATCGTTCTTACATCATTAAGGATAAAAAAGACGATTTGCTGAGGCGAAATCGACGGTTTCTGTAGAAGGCTCGGTTTGAGCCCATTATCCCTCACACAGAAGATGTCGAAAGAAATGATGACGCTCGGAGTGCTTCACTGGAAGGTTCAACATACCACACTCGGTCTGGTCGGACTATACACGCACCGCAGCGATTTAGCGAATAGTGTTACGTATTTTTCGTTTTGTCTATTATTGTTATGTTTGTATTTACAATCTTTCTGAAGAGGGAAGATGTAGTGAATTTGTGACGTATTTATACGCTTGGGTGGTTTTCTACTACGTAGTCTTTCTTGTACCTCTCCACCTTCTTGGAGGTCATTCTAGTTACGCGCGCATGCTGTGCGGTTGTGCTTTTGGCTCCTGGCAATAAAACACTACAGTTGTGTTCAGTTTTTGTGTGTGAAGTAATATTTTTAATTACCTTCCAGGTTTTCCTGGGATTATTTTTATTCACTGTAAAAATGTTTGTGTAGTAAATTTGTTTTGATTTCTTCATGACGTTTTTAAGTGTTTTTGCATAAATTTTGTAAGTTGTTGTAATGTTATTGTTGCTTGTGTGGAGAGTTCTTTTGTACATTTTGTTTTTGGTAGTGATCGAATTTAGAATACCCGTTGTGATCCATGGTTAGTGTTTGTGATAGGCCTTTTTTGGTAATGTTATATATGGTGCATGTTTGTTTGTTATTGTTTGTAAAAGTGAAATCATTTGTATTATTTTTTCTTCAACAGACAAAAGTGGTGCAATGCTTTCTTGAATTTGCAGTATGTCTTCACAGTAGTTTTGGGAGTTAAAGTTTTTGTAGGTTCTGAATTTCCGGAATGTGGTTGCAGTTTTATGTGGGATGTACTTGATGATTACAAATATTGGAAGATGATCGGATATGTCGAATTCTATTAAACCAGGTATGTGCTGTCCTGTATCATTATTTGTACAAATGTGATCGATTGCAGATTTTGTAAGTGAGGGAGCTATGTGAGAATATGTGTTAATTAGTGATTTTACATTTAGGCTTACTGTCATGTCTTTGTAGTTGTGGCATTGTAAATTGTCAGCATTGAGTTCAATATTAAAATCACCAAGAATGTAGAACAAAGTTTTCTTTTTGGCCAAAGCAAACAGGCATTTTTCTAGGTTTTTGTGAAACTCAGAAATGTTGTAATTTGGATGCCTGTAGATTACCCCTAATATTGCATATTTTGTGTCCTGAAGCTGTAGATTAATCCATATGTTTTCACATTTTGGCATTTTAATGAGGTATGTGTGGGTAATTGTGAAGTTAAGTGAATTTTTTACATACGAGCCAACTCCACCGGCATGGGTTTCAGAGTCATGGTGCACAAACCTGTAGCCAGATATGTCCACATTTGAAGAGGTATGGTCATTAAGTTTAGTTTCAGAGATGGCAATGACATCTGGCTGTGTGTTGCAGGTATTGATAAACTCTTCTAGAAGATCGTGGTTTTTTGATAAGCTTCTTACATTAAAGTGAACCAACACAATATCATTGCTATTGACATTAGAAAGTAAGGAATTATATTCATGCATATCAACAAATTTTGCCCCGTTGTTAGTCATTTTCAAATTTAATGTTCATTTGACAGTGTAGTACCATTAATAATAAAATAGACAATGACATAACACACTTACATACATGCTTTAGGCCAGGGGTGTCAAACTCGTGGGGTTCGCGGGCCACATTGCAGTTTGGGAATTATGCTGTGGGCCGCATGTGATTTTTAACCTAGTTGTACACTTAAACAACCTTTTCGCTACGACGACCGCATTGCAGATCCTTATTTCACCAACGGCAGCCAATTATGTGCTGTTTTTGTTTAAAAATTACAAGAAAAAGGTTTATATCATATATATACCATCCCAAATTAATTTCTAACTTTTCATACAGATTAAGCTCCACATTGTGAAGACCCTCAGTTTTAACTCTATTATTACGTCATAATTTATATTGTGACGCTTTTTGTACCTGTTTTTTTGCATTGTTTGCACATAATACGCCGACAAAAAGTCTGTCGCATATGGCTACAAGGCTGGTAATACTCTTTTCGGTAACACAAAATCTGTTTAGGGCAGTTTGAAAATCAAAAGTTTTGGCAAAGAAGTTTTAATTACATCACGCCTGCCAGTACATATATTTCAACGTGGCCGTACGGCCGCGGGTTGTACACCCTTGACTGAAACTTTAAGGAACGGTTCAATTACTATCGTTTCTATTCATAACATATGAATTTGCATGTATAAATTTAGTTTCGGTAAACGTCAATTTAAGTACTAACTTTCAACTTGAAAAGTAAGACAAATTCAGTGTAATTAGATAAAAGTCTGACAAAATACTACAATTGTTGTTGACTGTTCGTGGGCCGCATTGGAGGGCCGCGAGTTTGACAGGGCTGCTTTAGGCTGTTGTTGAGGCTTCATGATCATTGAGTGGAATTTTGTGGAGATTCATGTCTTCTGTATTCCGAATAGCAATTGTTTGGCTATCGTCATCTTTTTTTAATAGATTTGTTCCATTTTTTGTCCAGATGTATTTGAAATTAGCCGATTTTTTGTGTTGGAGACAGCTATTGAATAGCTGTCGGTTTATTTTTGTCAAGCTTTCGTTGATGTAAACTTTTGAATTGTTGTATAGTCTAGCTTGTGTGAAGTTTCCCCCTTTGGCTGTATATTTGGTCACGTACCTTCCTGATTGTAAATTTTGCAATTATAGTTAGCCGATCCTTTCTGTGGACATTTTTCAGCACGCCAATGTGTGATACACTTAATTCAGATTTTGTTATGGTCACACCAACTTGTTTTGACACCGCTATGACAATCTCATCAGTGTTTCCCGTGTTGTTGTACTTTTTGCCTTTGAATTCTAAACAGTCCCTTCTTCCATATTGCTCTAGTTCATTTATTTTGTTTTTGCTTTCACTTAGTTGTTTTTTCATTCCTTCAATCTCGTTTTTCAGTGGTACATGTTCTGTTTTTACTTTTTTGAGTTCTTCATCGTTTTCTGTTACCTTTTTTTAGGATGCAATCATATTTCTCAGAGAGAAATTGCTGACTTTTCCTAATAGTTTGAATCTCTTCCATCATTGCATCCATCTTTTTGTTGTTTTCTTGTGTTTGTTGCAATACAACATCAATTTTATTTATCCATGTTGAATGTGATGTTTGTCCAGCCTTTTTTTGGAGTAGATGGAGACATTGCATTTTTTTCATTTTTTACTGTTAATTTACCACAATACCTTATTCAAATAGAAAAAAGTCAAGTGCTGTAAAAGAAAGTCAAGTGCAGAAACAAAAAACATTACTTTAGCTTCACAGTTCTTTTTTCTAGACAGACCTGTAAGGCTGGGTGTTAAAAATGTTACGTTATCTGTTTTGTCGCAAAGCAAAAAGAGTTCAACTAATTAGTAAAAAGGAAGATCAAACACATAACGATGAAAGCCAACATCCTCTCTACGTTCTACTCTTCACTTGTCAGTGGTTGATACTGATGTTTCAAAACGTTCTGAAACAATAGGATGCACAACTTATATACAATCTTGCCGATGGTAAGGAATTGTGTCAGTGAAGTATTAATACTATTAACACTTTTTCAGATTAACATGACTCAGTTCATCAATACTCCTTTGAATACAGGAAGTTGTAGGTAAATGTCGGGATTGTTCTACACTGCAGATTAATAACACGCTCTTGGTAGTTGATGGACTTAGCAGTTATTCTAGATTTAATTCCGCACTTAAGAACAGCGCTTGCATATTTCAATGTACAAGTTCATTAGATGGACCATGTTGCAACTAAACAATGCCATGTCTGTTTCGGGTACATTATTTATTTCAAGCTAGAATGAATTTAGAAAATTCGTCAAACTAAATCGTCTTAACTTTTTAAACGTGGTGCGATGTATGAAAATCTCAAAGCGAACCTAAAGGAAGAAAGGCGCAGTCAAACTAGCTCTAATTAGTGCGTACCATTCTATTTTCTTGGCGACAAAATGTAAAAAAATTATTAACAGCTTATCAGTTTTCTTGCACCCCATTCTTCAAACATAGAAAATAGCAACAAGGAATGAAACTCGGAGGCTAGAAGTCAAAATACATTACACATTACTCTTAAAAAACACAACATGGACATAGATAAGAAAAAAAACACAACAATTTTTTTGCGCATCACATGTAGTAAATGCAAGCAAACATGCAGAACTCGAAACCATTGTGCAAGTTGTTTGGGACGGTAGCGGAATATTATTTACATATGTTTTTTAACATTCTAAAGTAAATTCAGCTGAGATAATAAGTGTTAATTCAGATGTGGAAAAATACGATTAACACTCTAACCATCCGGGTCCGAGCGCTGCAACAAAAATTTATTTGTCTGCAATCATTCAACAACATCCTTGAAAAGAGTCGACGGAACGATTTTACCAATGTGGGTTCCTTTGATGAATCACACTTGAGAGAAACCCCATCTTTGTAATGTTTGCATTAAAGGGTTTATTGTTGATGGACATTTGAAACGACACACTTTGACTCACGCTGGAAAGAAGCCACATAAATGTGATGTTTGTGTGAAAAAAAAAAAACAGTTTCACTCACTCTACAGAAAACTACATCAATTTCTGTCAAGTTATAATTTAAAAACATACATGTTAATTCACACGGGAGAAAAACCGCACCAATTTGGTGTGTGGATGACTTTTTTTCATTTTT